>NW_026068094.1:1694673-1731866 GCF_014885135.2 Alexandromys fortis | reverse complement strand
GTCTCAGAGCACTCTCCTCCGATCCCAAGCGGAACACAAACATCCAGTCCATTAAAAGCCTTGAAATGCTTTAAAGCCAGAGTTCACGCTGGCAGTACAGCCCTATGAAGCCGCGCTTTAAAATGACACAGCTTTTTTTCTGCTGCTATTGCTGAATCAGGAAATCTCTTTATGGCACGCCACCAACAGAGAGCAAAACTCTGTGTTAAACTCTGTTTCCCTTATTTTTAAGCCTTCTCAGGTTTTTAAGTGGATTTAGCCCATCACGTCTGGGCGCCCCCCATCATTTTCTAAAATGTCCAAAATGCCTTTAAGGTCCTATGCAAACCTATTCTTCCCTTCAGTTTCTTCTCCTGTCTCTATCGCCATTACTGGTCCTCTGGCTGCCACAGTCAGCAATCGCATGTAAGAGAATTCCTGCCCACATTCCTGGTCATTCACTCTTATCATGTAGCTCACAATGGCACTCCAGACCATAAATTTAGTTAGCTGATCGCCTGCAAATGGCCCTTCAGGGGCTTCCTAGTCATGAGATAAAGTGACCAGATAACTGGTGCCTATCTGATCCAGGAAATTTAGAAAATTCAATGCTGTTAGTAAGTATGTGGCTCCACTGGTACCTACTTGGGTCTCTCACAGCTAAACCGATGTGATGTCCTGCTCTGATCTGTCAAGAATGTACTTGCTCTGTTCCCAAAGTCTGGGTCACTAAGTCCCTCTTTATCATGCCTGCAAGCAATATAGAATTCTGAAAGGTGTTGTGTAAACACTGAAGACTATTTTACAGTAAAATATATGTATTACCTACTTAAAAAATATTATGCGATTCTGAAAGAAATTAGGGGAAATGGGGCGTTTCTAAATGTAAAGAAAATCCTCTACATCCCTGCTATTCAGTTTCTATATTGCATCATGTCTTCTCTCCCGTTCAGGTGTACCCATAGAGCTTCCAAGTTTCGCTATTTTCTGAAATCCCTTTATTTTATAGTATGTTGTTTTATTTTCTCTGCCATTTAAAGTAGTTCATGATATGAGTTTTAATGAGCGCATAGTAATTTATTACATTGAAGATACAATAATTTAATTAACTAATATTGTATTGATTATTTAAATTGTCCAGAGTTTTAAAAAATTATAAAATAGCAAAATAAGATTTCTTATCATAAAAGCAATCCATATTCAATGAATACTTTTAAAAGAAAAAAATGCAGACAGAATAAAAGAGATTAGCCTTTTCCTAGAAAGCGTAATTTTATGGTATTTGAAAGGTACATAAGCATGAAAGAATATTTCTGAATTGTAATTCGGTCAATCGAAAAATGTGACCCTTGGTAAAAAAAAAAAAAAAAAAAAAAACAGGCAAATATGAGGAATGTATGTTCTGTGTTAAAGTGCCTGTGTTCATGGCCACCAGCTCAATGTCCACAAATGAAATACTCTTGTAAGAAATCCTTCCTAGGATATCTAGCAGCGTCCAGAAGCTCTACCTGTGACTACTCAGAGGGTGGGTCGCCTTTCTGAATCTTTCTACTGCCTTCATGCAGTATTCACAGGTAAAACAGTCATTTTAGGTATTGTGCAAACTTTCTGACTGGAAAAGTTCTGGTTGAACCTATGCATTATTAAACCAAAGAGAGAAAACGTAAACCAGAGTAATTAGAGCTGAATTTGTGACTATGTGAAATATAAGCATGATTAGCATGTCACAGGCATGGTCACCACTGCCTTTTTCAACAAGGGAACCCATGATTCCCAAGCTATAGGCCAACACATTGCCAGAATCCCACTGCTTGCTGCTGGCTTATTGATTTCTAAAGGAATTTACTCTATCTCAATTAAATAATTAAATAAATAAAAACACCACAAATTTATTCTGGGTGGTCTCTCCACACTTACGGCAGAAAGCTTTCAACGAAAGAGAGAGAAAGAACAAAACATTGGGAAGAAAGAAATTCACAAACTAAGATACACAGTGCTGTGGTTTGAATGAAAAATACCCCCCATATGTTCATGTATTCAAACACTTGGTCTCCAATTGGTGGCGCTGACTGGGGACATTACGGAATCTTTAAGAGGTGGAGCTTGGCTGAGGCAGCACATCACTGAGGACAGACTTTGAGGGTTTATAGCCGCACCCCGCTTTCTGTTGTCTTTGTTTTCTGTGTATGGTTGAAACTATGATCTCTCTGCTTCCTGTCTCTTTAACCTCAGCCTTCCCTCATTATGGAATCAATCCTGAAATCATAATTAAAAATAAATACTTCATTCTTTACATTACTTTGGCCATGGTGTTTTATCACAGACACCAGATGTGGAGCTGTCGGCCTGGGTGTTTGTCCTCTACATTTCAGCCTTGATGTGGGCCAGGGTTTCCTCTCTATTCCCCAGTTCCTCCATTTTGAGATGGTAATTGTGTTTTGTTCTCTTGTATGTTAGAAGTATGTGTTTTGGCTTTTGTTTTAGAAAGGGTAAGAGTTAAAAGGTTTCCTTGAGTCTCAAAAGACACTTTAGACTTTTGAGTTTTAAAAGACTATTGAGTCTTTTAAAGACTGTGAGAACGCCCATTAGATCAGTCACCCTGACATCTCTTAGGACTGGAGAAGGATGGGGAGTAGGGGGAGTGGGAGGGAAATGGGGGGATGGGAGGAGGCAGAAACTTTTAACAAATAAATAAAAAGACTGTGAGGACTTCTAAAACTGGACTAAGTGCATTTTGGATCATGAGATGGCCATGGCCCTATGGGCACCAATGGCAGAATGTTGTGGTTTGAATAACCTATATCCCCCACAGGCTCATTTCTTTGAACACTTATGCCCAGTAGGTGGTGCTGTTTGGTGAGGTGGAGCTTTGATGAGGGAGGTTTGAGACTGGCTTTGAAGGTTTATAGCCTCATCCCACTTCTCGTTCTCGCTGTGTGTTTCCTGTGTATGGACAAAAATGCAACCTTTCTCCTACACATCCCTGCTTTCATGCCTTCCGAACTATTATGGACCTAGTACTTCTGGAACCATAAACTAAAATAATCCTTTCATTTTAAAGTTGCTTTGGCTGTGGTATTTTATCATAGCAACAGAAAAGTCATAGGAAATAAGTAATGGGAACATGATTTTTATTTTGGAGGTGGTGGTTCAGAACTATAAAAATACCAGTAATCGGGGCTGGAGAAGTCTCTCGGTAGTTAAGAACACTGGCTGATCTCCCAGAGGACCCAGGTTCTGTACTCAGAATCCACATGGCAGTTTACAACTGTCTGTAACTCCAGTTCCAGGTAGTCCAATGCCCTCTTCTGGCCTACGTGTGTACTGCACTCAGATAGAGCATATTCGTCCATGCAAGCAAGACTCATATGTATAAAATAAAGCGAGATAAATGCTTAAAATGAAAACGAACAATAATTTTACCCTGTCACAAATCTCAAGCATATACATAAAATACAACCTAGAAGTCTTGGTTGAGGAAACTCAACCTCTAGATGCCAAGAATATTTTGGCATACAAACATAGCACCAATCAGTTGCAGTGACGACTTGAAGAGGGACTGAGCATTTGACCATTCTGAACCAAGTCCTGAATAAACACAGGTGAACTGTTTCTGTGGAGTTTTGCTTGGTTTTATCTGTAAGAAGTGAGACATGAGAGTGAAATGTGCAGGCCAGGTGTTCTGGGGCATTCTGATTGTAGTCATGGAGACAGGAAGATAGCTGACATGACGGAGCACCACGTGTGCTGGCCGTTTCAGGAGACTCCACCTTTACGTTTTCACTAGTGCGTCAAGAGTGCGGCACATGCTAATCCCAACTGTCTCAGTATGAGACCAATCTGAGCTCACTCCAGACTGTCAGTGTACTGATGGAAATTTACAGTATGGACTGTAAATTTGCTATAGATTCATGCTGAGAACCTCAACCTTCCTAATGCTGTGACCCCTTAATACAGCTCCTCATGCTGGGGCCCCCAACCATAAAGTTATTTTCATTGCTACTTCATAACTGTAATTTTGATACTGTTATTAAACTTAATATAAATATATCTGCTTTCTGATGTTCTTAGGTGACCTCTGTGAAGGAGTAGGTAGTTCAATCCTCAAAGTGGTCATGCCCCATAGGTTGAGAACTGCTAGTCTAAGTTGCCACATAACAGCAGAATGGGAAGCAGAGTTCACAGCTGAACTTGCTTGGGTGGCCGCTGAGATTAAATATACATGCTCCCTCGCAGCCATATGCAGGCATTTCCTGCAAACCACATTACAATTCTCAATTGTGTAATTATTGTGTAATTACTCCCTCAATGACATTTTTTTTATCTCACTTCAAAAATTCTTCTGGGCATGATCTTTTACCCAAATGGAGTTCTTTCCCCCCAGAGCTGTTAATGTTATCTGTCAAAACCAAAATCCTATAGACCAAATTATGTTTTCTTTTGGCATCTGATGCTATTTTATAAGAGGTCCTGAAGTCACATAAATTAAGTTGGTTGCTACTCAAGGCAAGTAAAAGAAAGTGCCACATTTAATAATCATAGATTGAAATCAACTTTCCATACATGTATGAGCAGTATACAATAAGTAGGACAGGGGTCACTATCATTACTGCTCCAGTGAAGGGCTCTAAAATTAGAGACATTTCCTGGATTGTTCAGTGGCTCCCCATTCCTAGTTTTTCTTTGTCAATAAAAATTGGACTGCTGCCATGTGTGTATTTTCTGTATTTTCTAAGATTTTGCACACACACACACATACACAGAGAGAGAGAGAGAGAGAGAGAGAGAGAGAGAGAGATAGAGAGAGAAGGAGAGAGAGAGAGACTTCTAGAGAAGAGAAACCCATTTGCCTAGAATTCCTAACTTTACCCCTTACACTTTCGCCAGGAGGAGACAGGAATATGACATTTCCTGTGAAGTCACAGAGGAACAGGATGATGACCCCTCTCCTCTGCAGCCGTGGGAAGAAATGCAAGAGGAAATAACCTTCCCAACCTGGAAATACACACAGGGTGAGTCACCTGTTTTAATGCAATGGCAACAGACTCTGACATCTGTAGTCCCTGTATAGAAAAAGCTGTAAGAACAACATTCATCCAGAAGGCAAGGTCTTGGGCTACTGTACAGTTTATTCAGATGACTTTTCCTTTCATCAGAATCTGAATATGAGTCGTCCCTCTACGCCCACAGATATGTGGCTATAAGTAAAACGCAATAGGTAGAGGAACAATGAGAAGAGTTGAGTAAGCCATGAGAGGAGACAGCTGATGATGTCAAGACAGCCATGTGTGCAATACAAAAACATCACATGAAAGCAAATTTAAAACAAAAGAGAGTCATCTCAGGTGACAGGAATTTCTAAATCTTTTAGCAATGACTCTATTAACTCCCGAGTCTTAGGAAATATCCAATCGTATTTATCAATGCAACGTCAAAGGGGGCTTAATCTTGCTTTGGTTGGCACTTCTGCCACCATACTTTTGCACAATGATGTCACCACACTAAGTGGGGCTTTGTTGAGAAGAGCAAGCTCTTAATTCCTCACCAGTTATGGGAAAGGACCCAAGAGTCCAGAACAAATGGGAAACTCATCTTGGTTTCATTCATGTTCTCATTGTGTCTTTTCCTAAGATACACTTTTCCAAGTACATTAGGGCAAGTCCAATCACTCAAATCCCTGTTTAAAGCAAACTGAACAGCCCATGGTGACATGGTGTCTTCTATTTCTAAGAACTTACTGAATCAACTGGAGGACATTTCACTCTCAGGATATGTGGACACTAAATACAATTCTCTTTCACTTTGAGAGTTGTTGGTATAGGAATGGATACAGACAAGCCAGACTGGGATCAGCAAAGAAAGACATGACAGTGACTGCTGTGTTCAGGCTAACAGTATTTAACATGAGTAAGGAAGAGAAGGGAATGAGGGCAGATCCGCTACCAGGAACATTGGCAGTTAGTATTCAAGACAATAAGGAGTTAAATGAAATTTCAAACTTTTTAAAAAAATGTATTTGGGAAAGGAAGACAATTTTAATTGCTATTTATATGTCTAAGTGGACTCGTTAGTTAACTCATATTTCCCAAAATAAATAAGTATTTAGCAAAAATGCTTAATTCTTTTTACTGTTTAACATATTAGAAGTATTGATTATAGAAAGTCAATTACTGAAAACACATACCTATAGCTTCTTATGACAACAGTATTCTAAATAGCCTTATTAAAAGACAGAAATATCCTTGAGCATAGGTCCTATGACATCAATGTGAGGAGTTAGAAAGTTCCCATATAGGAAACCATCAGGAAATTAATTCACCGTAGGGATGAATAGTATGTCTCTTAAGCTTACTTAGCTTTATGTTACCATAACAAAATGCCTGGGATAGTAAAGTTATAAAAAACAACAACAAGAAAAAGGTTTAGCTCATTTGGAACCCAAGACATTAGCACCATTGCTCGGGAAATGGCAGAGGTGTATGAGAAAAACTGCTTATACCACAGACCAGGGAGCCAAATGCGGAGAAGAAGCATAACCTCCCATCATAACCCCTCTGGTCACTCTGTAGATGGCCAGCGACTTACTCAGCCCCACTTCCAAAGGACTTTAACCCATGGGGACATCTGGTGTCCAAGAAATAGCCAGTTATAAAAATGTGTCTGAAAAGAATATGTTTAATTCTTCTTAGAGACAAAATAAGAATAATTGAGTTTTTATTTCACGATTTTTTGTTTTCGTTATCTTAAACATTTGATGACTTGAAAGAGCAGATGTAAGTAATATGGATTTGTTTTTCTTCAATGGTTAGGAGCACTACGTAAGAGGTCAAGATCCATCCAGCCCTTTCAACAACACGTGCACATAGCAAAATCTCCACAGAGAGCTGTGGGGTGGATGAGTGAACCGCTGAATGCTCAAATTGATTCTTTCATCGTCTTTATTGACATATATTAAGTGTTCATGATAGCAGTTTCTATTATGACCATTTTATATGTGTAAAATATATTTTTTGATCACATGCTCCCCACTGCCCTCTTTTGTCCCCTCCCACTCCTACTGATCCACTTCTACCCAAGTTGTCCACTCTACTTTTATGTTTGTCTCTAAACTGAGAACATGAATAGCACACACATATCTACACACTGAACACATGTGTGTGTGTGTTGAAAGGCATCCAAGCAGAGTCAGGACAAGTAAGTGTAATGTAAGACAATCACAGAGAACAGAGCTTCGGCTCCCCCTTAAATAAGATGAGACTTATTCCCAATACTCTCTTCACCCCCTTCACAGTGTTAACTGTGCTCAGGAACACACATGCAATGTCCAGCAGAATATTTTAATCCACTACAAAGCCAAGAAACTGAAATTTTATGACATTTGTTTACCTATATCATCTACTAAAGTAAGTTTAAAACAGAAAGTGAAGGCAAAGCCTAGTTAGTCGTAGCCTTCATAAATGGGAAATAGAGCTAAGGAAGGAAGTGATTTGTTTAAAAGATCAGAAAGTATAATTGTAAAAGAAATAAGGGCTATATAAATTCCTGCTGCAAGTATTTGGATCCAGATAGCATAGAGTCAGCTTTGATTCTTAATTTCATATTGATTTTGATATAATTCAATGTATATTTTCTTAAGCACATAATTCTTTCCTAATACTAATTTTAACTCCTTAGTTTTCAGCGTCTCTGATAAAAGTGTAGTTCAATAGTAGGACACTTGCCTACCGTGCACAAGGCCTGGGCTCCCCAGCACCACACACACATATACAGACAAGGTAAGTACTGTGAAAATCGTACACTGAGTCGATTCTCCAAATGATTGCTACATATGTGTCTATACACACGCACACACATTCTCTGCAGTGTGAATTCATTTCTTGTGTTTGACTGGAAGAGAGATTCGTGAAAACTAAGGTGTTGATGTCGAGAAGCACCTTCAACTGCACACAAGATTCAGCACGAAAGTGGGGGTTTGGAATGAATCTGTGAACGTGGGGTTTAAAGCAGACAGTGCAGGCCAGCCACTGCCTTCCGCCTCCACAGAGAGCTGTCACTGCTTCAAGAAGCCCCTCCAGACTTCACAGCCACCATATTTACTGTAGCATCTTATACTTCTGTGCACCATAATGTGGAACCCTAGACAGAAGCCTCAACTTTTAGCTAAGAGACATCAGTAAACTAGAAATGCCACTGAAGTTTTATTTTTAGGAAAATGGATTTGGCTTCTAGCTTTATTACTAATCAATATGTAAGTTGAGCAAGTCACTTAATCTCTGAATCTAGATTTCTCTCAGACTGTTAGGAAATGATTTCTGAATTTCCAGCTAGTCCTGCAGTTCTTTGTTTCTACATGGTTGACTAATTTTTTATGCTATTGCTGGGAAATATAACTAACATTGTTGAAACTCCTAATTTTATGTTACACCTTAAAGTCCCTAATTATTAACATTGGGAAATATTGATAGTGTCTCCAAGTTGATTTTATAATATCAATTTATAACCAGAAAGTATATTTTTAAACAATATGAACAAGAGATAAGCCTCGGGTCACTGCAGCCACACTCTCACGAAGAGAAGAGCACCTCCGTGGTCCAGGAGTAAAGAACATCTTCCTCTTATGGCTCAAGGATCTCACTATATATAGATTGTCATAGCAATGGGTAAACTCGGTTGTATCATTTTTTTATGTGTAACCTTACTGTTTTTAAGGATTGAATTTAGAACTAAACAATGCTTAGTAAAATGCTCCCTTACCTTATCAGAGCCAGGTGTGAAGCTGTGAGGTTGCATCCTGCCACTTTCCAGAGGCCTTAGGTCACACTGTTCTTTTCAGCAAATTAAAATTATCCCGAATGAATGGAAAACGTCTGGAGAACGCTGCTTGGTTCCCAGATTTGCAGTTTGTTTCTGTGACTGCCTCCATAGCACCTCTTAACTGACTTCTCCACCCTCAGTTTGAGTCTTATCCCTTCTTCCAGATCATTTGATGACCTGATCTAATATAAACCAGCAACCTATTCGCTGGAATCAGTTCAAATCCCGGGAGTGAGACACCAGAGCAGTGGAGCACAAGAAAAGACAGGTACTCAGGTACAGTGCCCTCTGAACCACATCTCTTACCCAAACTTGCTTTAGACTGGACTCTCTTCTCTGTATATAGGTCATGATGAAAACCTCAACCTAGCAAGTCCCCAGTGCCACTCAGAGCTTCCAGCTCTCTGAACAAGCTCTGGCTAGAGGGCTCTCTAGGAATACTGTGTGTTTTTATAGTATTGATAGAAAAGAATCTATTTTTTTTTCACCAGACTTACTACAGGTAACTACTGGCAGTGTGGAAACATGCCTAGAGTCAATCAAGTACCTAGAAGCAAGCAATCACAATGTTCTAAGAGCTCAGAGCTAACACGATGAATAAGCAACACACTTCCCTGGAAGTTGCATACACTTTTTAAGGCTCTACATCTTTTATAAATAAGGCTTGTTACTTAGTAAATTAGTCAATTATGCACCATTATTGTGTTAGATGCACAGTTTATGCCCATTGTCTTTTATCCTGGAATAGTAAGTCAATGTACAGAGGACTCTCCCTGTTTGGTAAGTGAAGCCATGGTAACTCCAATTTGCTTAGTGGTACTTAAGGCTGCAACCTGCCAATGAAATCTTGTTCTTATCTAAAAGTCTCTTCCATCCTAGTCCCTCGTGGTACTGCTGTCTGCCTTTGTTGCCGCATCTGTGAACTGAATGGCCACTCAAATGATGCTCTTAGGTCTCCTTCCACTCTAAGCCATGCTGACAGATGGTGGTACAAGAGTACCGGGTCAGTTAATGAACTGTGTGGATGACCTACGAAGCTAACTGAAAGAATCTGTGTGACCATAGGATAGAGAGTACAGACCGATGTTCTTGGCCATTAGGCTTGAGGAGAAAAAGTCAAAGAAGCTGGGGATCTATGATTTGCCATATGAGTGACCTCCCATTCATTTGAGCTTGTTATGCAAATAAGAAAATATTTTGTATGTCATTACCAAAAGGATCCAGGAAGCTCTATAGTAAGTGAACCACAAGTTGTATATATAATAGAAACTGTGCTCTGCAGCTTTTAACTATACTACTGATATCATCTAGACTGTGATTCTGGAAATGACTTGGTTTCCTCAGGCAAAAAGCATGATTTATATATCCTATAACTCATATAGCTGGGACAGCAAATAAATTGCAGAAGCAGACAGAGCAGCTGAGCCAAGAAAACTAAACAGCCATCTTTGGAGCATTCCTGGGCAACTGAATTTTGTGAAACTTGATTTAAACTCATGAGCTTGTACATTTAAATCTCTGTCAAGTAAGGCAGAACGTGTGTGCTGGGTTAGTTTCTACTTTTGATTTCTGAATTCTGAAGTGCAATATGAAATTCTACTTACATGGTGGCAATCTTTACTTTCCATTGAAGTAGTTTTTAAAGTATACAATGCAGAAAGGAGCTAACTCATAACTACAGAATACATCATTGACCTCACTGATATTTTAAAGGTTACCTGGCAGGCACATCATTGAACTATTAGGGTTAGCACTTCCTGGAAAACTATAAATAGCTACTTCCCCTTGGTTTGAGGCCAGATGCTACAGTTTATACCTCCAAACTGCCTTTGGCCTGTGTCATCCCACTGACCTGTGAAAGCATACACTACTGTACTTACTGTTCTTTCCAGATAGAAACTTCCAGGAATAAGCAAGATGCCAAGGTCAGAGGAGACTGGTTCAAATACACAGTAGCCAGAGAGTAAAACTGTCTCAAAGACACAACTAAAATGTAGTCCCTTAAGGGGATATGTACCCTAAATATTGCCCTTTCAAGGAACAACTCCATGTTACAAAGAGAGTACTCTTTCAATTGCTTCAGTCTAGGACAAGAAGACGTTCTTGCATTGCACGGCAGAACAAACACAAGTCTCCATTCTTCCTTCTTCATCCCTTTGTCAACCTATGATTGCTTCAGGGACGGTGTGATCTCACATCAAAAACAGCAGAGTAATTGGCATTTGTTCATATAGGATGTTGAGGACTGTGGAATTTTCTTTACTAGAGAACAATAAAATTATTGGTTTCAACTCAGTCATGTAACATATTTATTCTTAAATGCATTTCATTATTTGTGGTATACCAATATTATTAGAGTTCATAACCAAATAGTACTGTCTCTGTTAGATGGAAAAAGGAAGCCAGTAATTGGCAGACATCGCCATAACGGAATTCCTTTCTTCTTCTGAAGTCAGATTGCTACCTTATCCACCTGCTTTCTTAAAAATGAGGGACCAACACTTATCCCTTTAAATGTATACATTTCACAGTATAGAAAATACTAATATTACATAAGCCTAGAAATATCTTTAATTCTGTATGATTGAAGAACAATATTAGTTCTCAAGACATAAAATACAATAGATTTTTGAATAAAAGTTTATAAAAACCTTAACTAGATAGAATACAAAAGTTATGTCCACATGCTCATAGGAAATAGCAAATTCAGATGAATTTTATGAAGATAATACCAAGTCAAAAGTATGCAGAAAAAGTTCATTTAAAATAAATTCTCTAGTAATGTTTTTATAGTCCCAGTATATTGTTTGAATATTTTGATTATTACTTCTACTTGCTTCTTTTTTTTTATTTTTTTGGTTTTTTGAGAAAGGGTTTCTCTGTGGTTTTGGAGCCTGTCCTGGAACTAGTTCTCGTAGACCAGGCTGGTCTAGAACTCACAGAGATCTGCCTGCCTCTGCCTCCCAAGTGCTGGGATTAAAGGCGCGCGCCACCATCGCCCGGCTTACTTATTTACTTTTTTTTATTACACTGTCTTTTTTTTTCCTTTTTTTTATTGAAAAAAAATTCCTGCTTCCTCCCAGCCTTCCATTTCCCTCCCCCTCCTCCCACCCCTCTCCCCCTCCCCCTACTCCTCTCCCCCTCCCTCTCCAGTCTGAAGAGCAGTCAGGGTTCCCTGCCCTGTGGAAAGTCCAGGGTCTTCTCCCCTCCATCCAGGTCTAGGAAGGTGAACATCCAAACTGGCTAGGCTCCCACAAATGTCTCCTAGAATTCTGAAATGAAGTCATCGGGTACTGGGGCCTTTCTTTGATAGAAGACTCTATTGATGATCAATTCCTTTGGGGGTTTTGAGTCCATCTAGGTGTTCTCTTTCTTCATGAGTCATGTCTAAGTAGTTTGTATGTCTAAAGTTGTCCTTAATCACCTCTGACAGTCCTTTGAACTTCTGAATTACCAACTGTAATACCATATATTCTTATCTCTGATTTTATGTGAGTCCTCTCCTTCTTAAGATCAAGAAAGAAAACAAATACCACAGTCAATATCTCTAATGAACATAATGTGAAAATCCTCAACAAAATACTGGAAAGTTGAATTCAACAGCATATTAAAAGGAGTGTTTGCTGTGATTAAGTGACTTCGTCCCAGGGACGCAAGATTAATTAAGCAGAAGCAAATCAATAAGTGTGATGCATCAGAGCAAAGCAAATGCAAATATTACTACCATTTCAATAGATGCAGAAAAAAATTAATGAAATTCAACATTTCACCGTTACAAAATCTCCCAGCACATTGCTTTAGCATATTGTGCTTCAACATAAAAAGGGAAATCCCTAGAAAACACATCGCTATAGTCATACTCAGTAGGATTGGGGACAAGACTTTCTTCTTAGATCTTGGACAAGATGAAAATTTTCAATTTTGCTACTTTTATTCAATATAGTATGGAGAGTCCAAGAAAGCATTCAAGAGAAAGTAAAAAGAGGCATCTGTATCAGTTACCTTTCTTGTCTTTATGAGAAAATACCTGACAAGAAACAATTTAAGGAAGAGGAAGTATTAGGCTCACCATGCAGTGGACATGGTCTACCATGGTGCAGAAAGAATAGTAGCAGGAGTGTGGTCCAGATAGTTCTGACATGTTGGTATTCAGGACAAGAGCTAGAGCCAGATCAGAACTAAGCTGCAGTGTTCACAGCTGAGTGATACACTTCTTCCAGCAAAATCCATGTACTAAATTCTCTACAAGGCCCTAAAATATCACCAAATGCTAGGGAATAAGTGTTTAGACACACGAGTCTGTGTAGACATTTTACCTCTGATCATAATGACATCTAAGTTAGAAAGGAGAATGAGAACTTTGTTTCCTGATGACATTATCTCATATGCAAAAAGCCCCAACGATACCACCAATTCAATTAATAAATTAGTTGCAACTATTAAATCACATGTAGCACACAAAATCAGAACACAAAAACCGATAGCATTTCTGTATGCTAATAGAGACGTCTGAAAAGAAATTCAAGAGCGCAATCCCATTGAGAATAGCTATAATAATTAGTATCTTGTAGCAAATGTAAAAAAAAAGAGGAGCTTTATAATGAAAATGACAAAGTATTGATTAAAGATATTGCAGAGGATACAAATAAAAGGGAAGCTATCTCACGTTCATGAAGGGAAATAATTCAGACTGTTAAAATGTCTAAAGCAACCTACAGAAAAATACTACTCTCCTTGTTCACAGAGTTAGAAAAAAAGTCACAAAACTTATCTGGACCCATAAAAAGTTCTGGATAGCCAAAGCAATCATAAGTAATAAGAAAGAAAACATAGTATCAGACTTTAAGACAAACAATGCTATACAATCACTGTACCATGTCATCAGCACAAGCGAAGACACAGACCGATACAACAGAAGAGAATACACAGGGATAAAGGCATTCGTGTGCACCTAACCAATTTCTCAGAGAGGACCAAGAGAAACAGTGAGAAGTGGGGGCATCTTCAGTAAATGATGCTGAGGGACTGGATAGCCACATGCCAAAAGAAGAATACTGGTGCCTTAGAAATATCTCAACTAGTAGAAATACCAACTCAAAATGGATTGATGGCTAACTTTAAGATATTTTACTATAAGGCTTCTAGAAGAAAACACGGGGAAACACATTAGAACATTGACCTAGGCAATGGTATTCAGATTTGGTACAAAATGCACAGGTGACAAAGACAAAAATGAACAAAGGATACTTGATGAAACAAATGATTCTGTAATAGCAGAGAACACACTCAATGGACAACCTGTAAACAGGGATTAAACTTTTGTAAATCATATATTTGAAAAGGGGACAAAACCCAGAATAATTAAGGAACTAAAACAACTTCATCACATAAAAACAAACTATTTTATTTATAATAATGAGCAAAAGATCTGAACAGATGTTTATCAAGAAAAGATACCAAATGGCCAAAAATTGTACATGAAAAAAAATGTTCAGTATGATTAACATCTAGAGAAAGACAAATGTAGGCCGCAGTAAGATAATATCACATTCCAGTGAGAACAGCTATTATCAAAATTATAATGAGGAATGCAAAATACTGCCAAGGGATGTGGAGAAAAGGTGACACCTGTGCTTTGTGACAAGAAATATATACTATTCTGGGCACGGTGGTGCACAGCTTCAATCCCAGCACTTGGGAGCCAGAGAGAGGTGGATCTTTGTGACTATGAGGGCAGTCTGGTCTACTAAATGAGTTCCAGGACAGTCAGGGCTATCCTGCAGCCTCTTTCAATCCCCTCAGTCCACCCCATCATTTAAAAGGAAAACAAAACTGTAAATTACTATAGCTGACACAGAAAACAGTATAAAGGTTCTCATTAAAAACCACACATGGAAATCCCATAGAATCCAGACATCTCACTACTAGGTATATATGTCGAAAGGCAATGAATCAAAGGCACACCTGCCCTGTCCTCTTCATTGCACCATTGCTCTTGCTCAATGCAGCCAGCAGACAGACTAAGCCTGAATGTCCTTCACAACAAAATAAATAGAAAGAATGTGTTATACCTGCACAATGGGATTCCACACAGCCAGAATCAGCATGCAGTCTTATCATTTGAGAAAGTCCAGCTATACCTAGAGAATGTCTCCTGAAATAACCATCCAAAGATAAGTGCCCAATAATCTACCTTGCTCAGATCAGGTAACCATACTACCAGATTGATCTATGTAAGAAACCTAGGTGCTATTAACATTTGCTATCATTCTTTTTTTTCTTTATTCAAGTATAAGTTTATTTTAAATGATTATAATTTATTTGAAAATATTGTAAATGGAGATGAGCTATCATTCTTAAACATGGAAAAGAATTTTATATAATTATACGATAATTAATCGGGTAAGTAACCAGATGAAGTGATTTTTTTTCTTATTCCCAATGCATAATACCATAGATATTTGGAAGCATCTAGGTGTCTACAAATCCAATTATTTGTTAGGATTTTAGCATAGCTAGAAACCAAAAGCTACTCACATACTTTCCTCCATAGTCAATAGACAATTGCAAAGTGATAAAATTGGCATTTTATGCTGTATGCAAAGTTTAAAATCAATCCAAAATGCCAGCTAATATAAAAATTTGTTTATTCAATGAAATAAAGAGATATGGTAGTTTTCTCTGTGCCTGGGACTCTCTGGCTCCTCTTTCTATCATGGCATTAGTCATTCTGGATAAGGGCCCATCCCTCTGCCCCTTTTCAGCAGTAGTCACCTCCTTAAAGGTCCTGGCTCTGATTATAATCATTTGTGGAGGCTGAGGCTCAGTGGTAGTATTGCCTAGCATATATGATACTTTAGTTTCAATGCCCAGCATGTCCATAAACCAATATAAATAAAGAAATGACTAGATAAAGTCCCTTTTGAGCTTCAGTGAGGGGAGAGAGAACTAATACAGTCTACCGTATATAGGAGGTAGAATCATGAATTTAAGTGATTCCATTGAAAAAAACCTTTTTTCTCATTAGTTTTCTTTTTGCAATTTTGACAACATGAATGTGTAAATTAAAAACCACTTATGGTTTCAAACTATTTCCTAAGCCCTGCTAGTCTTTGTCACATTATTCAACTTGATAAGCTCTTTTTAATATTTCTGATAACTCTTTCAAAAGCTCCAAGAAAGAAATTAGACAAAGTATAAAATAGAGTTGTGAATTTTACTCCAGACTGCAAACCTAAGAAATGGTACGTTTGCTAATTCCCTAAAGTAGATTGATCTTGACTGCAGGAAATCCATATGTGATATCACTGGGGCAGCCCTACCTATTCTCCCCAGATCCACTGTACTCCTGAAGACCCTATGGTCAGGACATCTGTAGAGACCCCTGCCTCTGGCCAGCTTCTCTCAGTCCAAACAGTAGGATGGTTCCAGTGCTATAGGCTGGGACTCATTGGCGAATTGAGTCCACTGATATTGAGAGATATTAATGACCAGTGACTGTTATTTCCTGTTATTTTGGTGGCGGCAGTGATGATGGTGATAGTGTTAGCAGTAGCAGTGGTGTGTGTGTGTGTGTGTGTGTGTGTGTGTGTGTGTGTGTTTCCCTTCTTTGGGTTTTGGTAGTGTGAGATTATCTATTAACTGTGCTTTTGGTGCTTATCTATTAAATGTGCTTGTGGAGTTTTCCTTCTAGTACTTTCTGTAGGGTTTGACATGTGGAGAGATATTGTTTAAGTTTGACTTTGACACAAAATACCTTATTTTCTCCATCTATGGTAATTAAAAATTTTGCTGGGTATAGTAGTCTGGACTGGCATCTGTGGTCTCTTAGAGTCTGCAAAAAAAAGAAAGAAAAAAGAAAGACCCTTCTGTCTTTTAGGGTCTCTGATGAGAAGTCGGGTATGATTCTATAGGTCTGCCTTTATATGTTACTTGGCCTTTTTCCCTTGAAGTTTTAATATTTTTCTTTGCTCTGTATATTTAGTGTTTTGATTATTATGTAGCATAGGGATTTTGTTTTATGTTCCAATCTATTTGGTGTTCTGTAAACTTCTTGTATCTTTATGGGCATGTCCTTTTCTAGGTTAAAATATTTTATTCTATGATTTTGTTAAATATACTTTCTGAGTTTTGAGCTTGATTCTTCTTCTTCTATCCCTATTGTTCTTAGGTTTGGTCTTTTCGTGGTATCCCAGATTTTCTGGATGTTTGTGTTAGGAGAAGAAAGAAAGAAAGAAAGAAAGAAAGAAAGAAAGAAAGAAAGAAAGAAAGAAAGGAAGGAAGGAAGGAAGGAAGGAAGGAAGGAAGGAAGGAGACAAACTATCTTTTTTCATTATACATACCAATTCAAGTTCCCATTCCATCCCCTCCTTCCATTCCCTCCACATACCCTCCCACCCCACCCCCATCTAATTTTCATAGAAGGTAAGGCACATTAATTTGGGGAAGGTCCAAGGCCCTCCCTACTATATCTAGGCTGAGTAAGGTATCCATCCAAACAGAATAAGTTCCCCAAAAGCCAGTATAGGTAATAGGGATAAATCCTGGTGCCACTGCCTATGGCCCCTCAATCTGCCCTAGCCATGAAACTGTCACCCACATTCAAAGGTACTGGTTTGGTCCTATGCTTGTTCCTTCCAGTCTGGCTGGAGTTGGTGAGCTCCCATTAGCTCAGGTAGACTAATTCAATGGATGTGCCCGTCATAGTCTTGACCTCTATAGGAAGCAGGCTACTCACCTATACTTTCAAGTGGTATGACCGTGTACCTGAGCCAATGAAATCTGCCAGAATTGGGAGTAAGGTCTGACCATGGGTAGGATGATGAGGTTAGAGGGATCGGGTGTTGGAATGGGTCTTAGAGAAGCACGGTCAAGTGAGTAGGGTAGTCCAGCTAATAATCTGGTCACCCATCCACTCCTAGGAACTGGTATGGACTGCACCCAAGCATCCAAATTCCACTGGAGTTGGGGACAAGACCCAGTGACAGTCTTGGTTCTGAGATGAGAAGAGAAGGATCTCAAGCAGCCTTCTTTTTTTTTTTAGGAGGGAAATGGTTTATTTTACTTATTATTATTTATCATGATTATCATAATTATTACTTTATCATCATCATTATTATTATTTTTGTCTTTTTTTCTCAACAAGGTTCTTCTGTATAGCCCTGACTGTCCTGGGACTCCCTTTATAGACCAGGCTAGCCTTAAATTTCCTCTGCTTCCTGAGTGCTGGAATAAAAGGTGTGTTCCACCTTTATTTGACTTATACTTGCAGTTTATAATTTCCCCTTGAGGGAACTCAGGGCAGGAACCTGGAGGCAAGAGTCATGGAAGAATACTGCTCACTCTCTAGCTCAATTTCTGGCTTTATACACCCCATGACCTCCTTTCAGAGCTGCTGTCACGCAAAGTCACTTGGGCCATCCAATATTAATTGATTATCAACAATACCAGACAAACATGCCTATGGACAAATCTGATTGAGGCCATTCCTCAGCTGCAGTTTTTCTCTCCGGTGACTCTAGGCAGTATGAAGTGGACAGTTCAAACTAGCCAAGATGCTTGGTCATAGCCACCCAGAAAAAGCCGTTCAAATCTAATCAGGTTATTATGAAGTCCAACATTACTATCTCAATATCAATGGACTCAATTCTCCTATCAAAAGACACAGGCTAACAGAATGGATACAAAAAAGCCATACTTCTGCTGCATATAAGAAACAAACCACAACATAAAAAATAAACATTACCTCAGAGCAAAAGGTTGGAAAGAGATTTTCAAGCAAATGGACATAAAAAGCAAACTGGTGTAGCTATTCTAATATTTAACAAAATATACTTTAAACCAAAATTAGTTAGAAGAGATGGAGAAGGACATTTCATATTCATCAAAGGAAAAATCCACCAAGATGGAACATTTTCCAAAAGTGACCACACATTTGGTCACAAAGCAAGTATCAACAGATACGAAAATAGTGGGTGGGGTCTTATCAGACTACCATGTATTAAAACTAAATTTCAACAATAAAACTACAGAAAGCCTACAAACTCATGGAAACCGAATAACTTGCAACTGAACTGCAACTGCTTCAAGGAAGAAATAAAGAAATGACTTCCTAAAATTCAATGAAAATGAACGCACAACATACCCTAACTTATAGGACATAATGCAAGTGGTGCTAAGAGCAAAGCTGATAGAACTAAGTGCCTGCATAAAGAACTTGGAGAAACTGCATCCCAGTACACTTGAAAACTCTAGACCAAAAGTCAGCAAACACACCCAAGGGGAGTGGGTGCAGGAAGTAATCAATATACAGGCAAAAATCAATAAAATAGAAACAAAGAGAACAATATAAAGAATCAGTGAAACAACAAGCTGGTTCTTTGAGAAAATCAACAAGATAGACAAACCCTTATCTAAACTAACTAGAAGACAAAGAGATAACACCCCAATCAGCAAAATCAGAAATGAAAGTGGGAACAAAACAACGGACACTGAAAAAATGCAAAGAACCATTAGGTCATACTTCAAAAACCTGTACTCTACAAAAACTGTCCATTTCTTTATAGAAACCACATATTAAAGTTAAATCAGGAAGAGGTAAACAATTTAAATAGACCTCTAACCCCTAACAAAAGAAAAACATTCATTTAAAATCTCCCAACCAAAACATGCCTGTGGCTAGATGGTGTCAATGCAGAAGTCTACCAGAATTTCAAAGAAGAAATAATACCACTACTCCTCAAATTATTCCACAAAATAGAAACAGAAGGAACCTTGCCAAATTCTTTTCATGAGACCATAGTCACCCTGATACCCAAACTACACAAAGACTCAACAAAGAAAAAGAAGTACAGATCAGTTTTCCTCATGAATATTGATGCAAAAATGCTCAATAATTACTGGCACACCAAATCCAAGAATACATAAAAAAAAATCATCTACCATGATCAAGTAGGCTTCATACCAGAGATGAAGGGATGTTTTAACATATGAAATTCTGTGAGTAAAAACCACCTTATAAAGAAACTGAAAGAAAAAAATACAAGATCATCTCATTAGATGCTGAAAAAGCCTTTGACAAAATTTAACACCCCTTCATGACAAAAGTCTTAAAGAGATCAGGGATACAAGAGACATACCTAAACATAATAAAGGCATTGTACAGTCAATTAATAGCCAACATCAAATTAAATGAAGAGAAACTCAAATCAATCCCACTAAAAGCACATACAACAAAAGGCTGTCAACCCTCTCCTTATCTTTTCATTATACTACTTGAAGTTATAGCTAGAGCACTAAGACAACAAAAGTAGATCAAGGGGATACAAATTGGAAAGGAAGAAGTCAAACTTTCACTATTTGCAGATTATATGATAATATACATAAGTGACCCAAAAAAATTCTGCCCGGGAACTTCTACATCCTATAAACATCTTTAGTGAAGTGGCTGGATACAAGATTAACTACAAAAAATCAGTAGCCTTCCTAAACAGGCTGAGAAAGAAATCAAGGAAACACAAAAGCCACAAAAAATATAAAATATAAAATATCTTCGTGTAACCCTAACCATGCAAGACAAAAGCCTATATGACAAGAACTTCAAATCTTTGAAGAAATAAATTAGAAAATATATCAGAAAATGGGAAGATCTCTCACGTTTATGGACAGTAGGATTAACATAATAAAAATGGCCATCTTGTCAAAAGCAATCTACAGATTCAAAGCAATCATCATGAAAATCCCAACAAAATTCTTCACAGACCGTGAAAGAATATTCAACTTCATATGGCAAAAAAAAAAAAAAACAGGATTGCTAAAACAATCCTGTACAATAAAAGAACTTTCAGAGGTATCTTTATCTCTGATTTGAAGCTCTACTACAGAGCTATAGTGATTAAAAACAATTAGATATTGGAATAAAAACAGACACGTGGTTAAATGGAATCAAATTGAAAACCCAGGTGCAAATCCACATAGTGCAAATTAATCCATATCTGTCACCCTGCACAAAACTCAAGTCCAAGTAACTAAAAGACCTCAACATAAATCCAGATACACTGAACTTGATATAAGGGAAAGTGGGGAATAACCTTAAAGATATTGACACAGGAGACAAATTTCTGAATAGAACACCAATAGTACAAACACCAAGATCAACAATTGATAAATCGGACCTCATGCAACTGAAAAGCTCCTGTTAGGCAAAGAACATCATCAATAGGACAAAATGGCAGCCTACAGAGTGGGGAAACACCTTCACTAACCCCACATCGGACAAAGGGCTGTTTAACAAAATATAAAAAAAACTCAATAAACTCCATTGCTGGGGGGAATGCAAACTTGTACAGCTACTGTGGAAATCAGCATATCGTTTTCTTAGAAAATTAGGAATCACAATACCCAGCAATACTATTTTGGGGCATATACCTAAAGGAAGCACACTCATAGCACAATACATTTGCTCAACTATTTTCATAGCAGATTTATTTATAACAGCGAGAACCTGGAAACAACCTAAATGTCCTTCAACTGAAAATAGATAATGAAAATGTGGAACATTAACACAAAGGAGTATTATTCAGCTGATAAAAACAATGACATCATGAAATTTTCAGGCAAATGGATGGAGCTAGAAAAAAAATCATCTTGAGTAAGGTAATGCAGACCCAGAAAAACAAAGATAGTATGTATTCACTTAAAAGAAGGTATTAGTTATAAAGTAAAGTGTAACCATGGCCACAATCCAGAGACTCTAGTGTTGAATTTAGAAGCGGCAGGGCTGCGTCCCCAGCACCCGGCCGCCCGCATGGCTAGTTTATACCCAGAAATAATTACACGGAAACTGTATTCTTTCAAACACTGCCTGGCCCGGCTAGGTCCAGTTTCTTATTGGCTAGCTCTTACATATTGTTCTAACCCATTTCTAATATTCTGTGTAGCCCATGAGCTGGCTTACCAGAGAGGATCTTAACCTGCATCTGTCTGGAGTGGGAGCATCATGGCGACTCCTCCTCTAACCTTCTTTCTCCCAGAATTCTCTTCTGTATACTCCGCCTACCTAATTTTCTATCCAATAAAATGGGCCAAGGCAGTTTCTTTATTAGTAAGAAATCATTCCCACATCATTTCCCCTTTTTCCGTTTAAACAAAAAAGAAAGGCTTTAACTTTAGCATAGTAAAATTACATATAACAAAACAGTTATCAAGTAAGAATTACAGTTACAATATTTATATCTATTTTATCTCTTATCATAACTAAGGAAAACTATAACTATTTATTCTTCAACTCCATCAAAGACTCCAGAAGGATATAATATTATCTAAGTAAACAAGAAATAAGAAAACTCTAGAAATGACAGAGACATCTCGCTGCCTGGACAGTCACCCAAAGTTCCTCTGTACCGTTGGGGCATCCATCTTCGGCCTACAGGCCCATGGTATCCAGATACATTTCCATGAAGCAGGAAATTTTAAAGACAGTTCAGTCACTTTCTGCTGTGTTCTGTAGAATGTCTTGTAGACTCTTTCATGAATCAGGAACCCCGAAAGACCATCTCACCTTTAGGCAAGTTCAGCAGTCCTCTCTCTGAGGGTTCTCTGTGTCCAGTTTATGCAACAGTCCAGGCAAGAGCAGTTTCTTGCCCAAATGACTATCCAACTCCATAAGGATCCTCTTCGATGCCCATCTTCCTCTTGAAGTAGCTGGTGCTGCCAGGAGCAGACGTGTCTCCTTGTCATGAAAAGTCCTAAGTTATTAAAATATTTTAAATGCCATATTCTGCAGTCTTTGAAAGATATGAAGAATGCCTATCTAATTGAAATATATCTCTATATATCTAGAAAATCTAACTAACATGACTACAAGCTTAACTATTAGCAATGATTATCCATTAACAACCTATATTTCCTAATTATACATTACATTTTAAGTGAACTACATAATCACAATACCTTAATCAAGTTCAAAAATACATATACATATAACAAAATTGACCTTAAAATCCATACCAATGCAAATTATTCATATCTATATCATATCCCCCTTTAAATGTAAAAGAACATTTATAAACAATATTTGGGAACATGGGCGTAGTTTTTTCTCTCCAAACTGCTTCCTGCTGAATGGGGGCACTGTTAATCAGATCATTTAGGGTGTAACCTGTGTGTCAGGTTCATCTCGGTTGGCAGTTGAGTGAAGTAATTTTTTGAGGGTGTTCACAGCAACCTTTCAGGAGGGCGTGGTCTATCATACCATACCGGGATAGATGCAATCCATAGGGTCACATCCTCTGTGGAAACAAAAGAAGACCCTCTCCAAAGCATCATATCCTTAGATCCAAATTTTGAAGTCAAGATACCTTTAGAACATATGTGCAGGTTCAGCTTAGCAGCCCATATAATAAAATGTCTCTTTGTACTTAGCTCCTTCACAGTCAAAAATTTTAAAGAAAACACAATGTACATAATCCAGACTCTCTGTGAATTTTTCATTTTTACGTGGCTTATTTTTCTTTATTTCTCTTAATCTATAACTATCTGTACTTCTGTACTCTGTCTCTTTAAAGACTTTACCCTTTTTCTTTTTAAGACATTAACTTTATTCTTTATATTCTCTTTTTTTCCCCAAGCCTACGTACATTCATCCAACGGTGTCTGAATCTGTTTTACTGTGAATCTGTATTTTTTTTTTTATTATCCAGGAGCATTTCTTAAAATGTTAAGCATTTCTTAAAAACTTAAGTTGCACCATGTATAGGTAATACGGTACTGCCTGTGTCCTGCCCAGTCTAAACCTTAACTGCACGGTTTTAAGGTAATTACGGTAGTTCCTGCCTGAGATCAGCACAGTTCAGCAAGGAGCAGCCGCTCCTGCCTCAGAGTCATTTGGTGCTTTTGAGCTGAGCACAGTTACAGGCAAACAGCAGTTTACATTGGAGCCGCAATCAGCAATTTAATTTTGAGACTGAGTGTGCAGCACAGAAACTCTTTTTATCCAAGTTACAGCCAAATCTGACACGCAGAGCACTGCGCAGTCTGAAAACGCGTCTCTGTATGGCGGCAGGAATCCGCCATGCTCTTCCGCCTGCCTAAGCCTGATTCCGCCATCTGCCCAGGTGTAGGCAGGGAACGCTGAGCCATCGGCAGGTCTCAGAGCACTCTCCTCCGATCCCAAGTGGGAACACAAACATCCAGTCCCATAAAAGCCTTGAAATGCTTTAAAGCCAGAGTTCACGCTGGCAGCACAGCACCAGGAAGCCGCGCTTTAAAATGACGCAGCTTTTTTTCTCTGCTGCTGTTGCTGAATCAGGAATCTCTCTACAGCACGCCACCAACAAAACAGCAAAAATCTGTGTTAAACTCTCTCTCCCTTATTTTTAAGCCTTCTCAGGTTTTTAAGTGGATTTAGCCCATCACGTCTGGGCGCCATCTGTTGAAATAGGAGCGGCAGGGCTGCGTCCCCGGCACCCGGCCGCCCACATGGCTAGTTTATACCCAGAAATAATTACACGGAAACTGTATTCTTTCAAACACTGCCTGGCCCGGCTAGGTCCAGTTTCTTATTGGCTAGCTCTTACATATTGTTTTAACCCATTTCTAATATTCTGTGTAGCCCATGAGCTGGCTTACCAGAGAGGATCTTAACCTGCGTCTGTCTGGAGTGGGAGCATCATGGCGACTCTCCACTAAGCTTCTTTTTCCCAGAATTCTCTTCTGTCTACTCCGCCTACCTAATTTTCTGTCCTATGAGGGCCGAGGCAGTTTCTTTATTATTAACCAATGAAATCAACAGATAAGATACAAGACCCACCTCCATCACTCTAGATCACAAGGAATATTCAAAGGAGAAGGCTCGGATCTCCCTGGGAAGAGGAAATGAAAGAGATCTTGTGGATGATCTGGGGGTGAGTGGGAATGGGAACATGAGGGATCAGGTGGAGGAGGAATAGAGGGGGAAAATACTGAAAGAGCCATTTCAGGTCAGGTAGATATCTGGTACCAGGAAAACTCCCAGGAAACTGTGAGGATGACCCCAGCCAAGACTCCTAGAAACAGTTGATACCTAGCCTGAACTGACCATCTCCTGTGACCAGGCAAGATTTCCAGTGTAGGGATTAGGACACTAGTTCACCCACACAACCTTCAATGTACAGTCTGTTCTCTCTATCACATGTGCTGGGGTTAAGGGTGACAGAGAGATTGTGGGAGTGACCAAAGTCAGGTCCAGCATAAGACCCATGCAACCAGAAGTGAGTCCAAACCTGATACTACCTGGATGGCAGGACACAGAAGCTGGATGGCCCAGAGACCTAGACTATAAGCAAACAGGATTGAAAAAAATAATGTCAAAATAGCGATGCCCAATGATATTCTGCTGTATTCATAGATTGGTGTCTATCCCTATTGTCATCAGAAAGGTTTCATCGAATAACTGATGAAAACATTAACCCAAACTTTGGAAATTCTGCTAAAAAGAGGTAGGAAAGATTGTATGAGTAGGAGAGGTCAAAGACCAACATGAAGAAAACCTGAGCTGTGCGAACTCCTTCAGCCAATAGCTTATAAAATACCAACCCACTTGGTGTGGTTTCTTGTACTATAAATGCAGATGTAAAGCTTGCACAGTCTCTCTCGGCTGCTGGATTCGGTTCCTGTTCCCAATTTATGCAGATGACTATTATCTGTGATTATACTCCTAAATAAAGAACCTTTTATAAGACTCAATTCTGAGTTAGTGTGGGACCATTCTATCATGTCCATCTACATCTGAGACCCCACATTGATTCCCCACTCCACACCTATCAGGACTGGCCCAAAAGGTTCACTACCCAGATAGTCTCCCACCCCCACCCAACTGGTTGAGTCCATCTACTAAGTAGGGTTTTTTTTTTTTTTTAACCAAAACCCTGCTGTAGTAGAGCTATCCCTCTGGTGGTACTGTTATATGGCAACTTGGCAAATTCCTGGGCCCATGAACACTTCCCTCCCCACAATACCACCACTTTCCCTGCTGCATGGTGACTTACACAGCTTCCCATTTGTGTTCCCAGCTCATGAGCTTTGGGTTCATTTACATTCTGGTTTGTGTTCCCAACTCACAAGCTCTGGGTTCTTTGATATTCTAGTCACCAAGAACCCCTCTCCATGTACTGAATTGATTCATTGCTCTTACTTTGTTAGCATATTTGTCAGTATTTAAGCAGGCACCTATGTGGAACCAAGTGGGACTATTCACGCCACCACCAGTGGCATCTCTCTGTCAAGCAACCACAATCACAACACCTGTTGGCCAATAATGATTATTACACTTACAAAAATTTATTTGGTTTATAAATAAATAAATTTGAATGTTGTATAATTGCAGATAATACCACCATCCAGAAATTTAATAACCTTTTCACTTATACTATGGATGGTATTCTGCAAGGTTTATATGAATTTTCTGATATATCCATTTACTTGATATTAGGACTTAGCTTTATTTTTTATATTATATCCTTAAGGAAATGGTTTGAAAATAGAGCCAAGAATGAGACACTTTTAGAAATAATACAGTCTTTAGAGACTAATAATGAACAGGTAGCTGACAGTATTAATACTATTGAAAATCAAAAGTTAGCTGAAAAAATTAATACCATTGAAAGGATAACATCAATTTGACAGACAAAATTTGATCTATGTCAAAAGGTGCTCAGAAATTACTTAAAAGAATTAATACTGTTAAGTTTGATGATCAAAATCTGTTAAAAAATTATGATAAGTTGGCAGACATAGTATCTCTCCAGGAAGGCAATCTGCATGCTATCCAAATAATATCCAAGCATGCAAATTTATCCTTAATGGAAATTTTTCATACCTTGGAATCATATGTGCATAATGAGTACCAGAGATTATGTGAGTCAATGAAATCATTAGAAATATTCACAGGTCAAGAGATTCAGGTTTTATAAAAGACAGTGGTTAAAAAGATTTGAAACAATTAAGAAAATTATCAGAACTGACAAGCAGTGAGAAAAGGTACAAGGACAGGATTTAGCACCACCAGTACCTGTCAGAGTCAGAGATGACTTACCAAGGGTTTTAGCTTCTTACCCCATAATCACCTCTGACAAACCATCAAGTACTAAATGCCCAAAAGGATCCAAAGAATGTGTACCTATAGGTATGAATGATCTAAAAGAAATTAAACAAGCAGTAGTATCTTATGACTTGCATTCACTATTTGTTAAGGAAATGGTAAAGACATGGGATTTCAGCAATAAGGTTACCCCACATGATTGGCTTCAATTAGTTTCAATGGTTCTAGGAAATGGACCATAGCTACTGTGAAAATGCTACTAGCAAGAAGAGGCAAAAATTTTAGAACTACAGGGAAAACAAAAATGATTTGAGGCTTCTCAAGATCAAACTCTTGGTGAGGGCACTTTACTAAGCCAAAGGCTCAAGCTCTTTATGATAAATGCATCTTGTCTCTGTGCCACACAGCAACCTTAAATGCTTGTAACAGAATTCAAGAACTAGGAAAAAGAATTGAATAATATTTCAGGGTTAAACAAGAGCAAAGAAAGCCCTTAGTGACTTTTTACAAAGATTAACTAAGGCTGTAAGGATGTAACAGACCCAGAAGCTAGACAAGTACTTATTTTGAAAATTCCAACTTAGAATGCAAAAAGATACTTGGACCTTTAAAGATTAGATCAGCACCAATGGATGAATGGATCCTACATACAATGAACATTGAGACATTTGACTATAATACTGAGGCTTGGATAGGAGAAGCAATTTTCAAAGGTATGAATTGACATCAAAATCCCAAATGTTTTAATTGTGGTAGAATAGGACATCTAAGAAGGGATTGTAGATGAGGCATTCCTAGAAATAATGTTTCCTCTGGGAATGACAAAAATAGATGGTCTTAATCTTCTGGATTATGTAGAAGTTGTGGCAAAGACCCACATTGGATCATTGAATGAAGATTAACAAAAGACAAACAAGACAACCAGATACCATCAGGAAACTCCTTGAGGGGCCTCCCACAGACCCCCAGGTCAAATGTAGTCAGCCATTTCCAGTCACTATGATGGACATGGCTCACTAGGAAAATTTTTAAAAAGCCAATGCCTGCTGTAAAAGAAATTATAATGTTATGAATGATGGAATAAAAATGGAGGATGAATGAAAAATTCCAATAGGAAATAGGAAATGTATACTTTGGCACACTTCTATAAATGATCAATGACCAAAGTTAAGAGTGCATATAAATAACATTATAATTGAGGGATTACTGGACACAGGTGCAGGTGTGATTATCATTACTCCGAAATTTTGGGATCTGAATTGGTCTCTTTAAGATGCAAATGTTCAATTCCTTGGAATTGGAACCCTATCTCAAGTAAAACAAAGCACGAGATGGGTTGAATACATAGAACCAGAAGGACAGAGAGGAAGGTTGAGGCCATATATGGCTAACATTACAGTGAATTTATGGGGTCATGACCTGCTGCAGCAAAGGAATACTCAGATTAACATTCCTGTATAAACTTAAGTTTCTGGGAAGGATATTATAAGGTACTATTGAAAAAAGATCACCAGCCATTCTGGTGCAACTAGCAAAACTTCAGAAGTACCAATAGCCCTACCTATAAAGTGGTTAACAGAGAAACCAGTATTTGTTAAACAATGGCTTTTAACAGGAGAGAAAATGCAGACTTTAGAACAGCTGGTACAGGAGCAACTAGATGCTCACCATATTAAAGAATCAACCAGCCCTTGGAATTCTCCTATATTTGTTTTTAAAAGAAATCTGGAAAATAGAGAATGATGACAGACCTAAGAGCTATCAAGAATGTAATTCAACCTATGGGCCCTCCATCATCTGGAATTCCTTTGTTTTCCCTATTGCCTAAAGGATGGCCTCTTATAGTTATTGATTTAAAGATTGTTTCTTTACTATACCTTAACAAGAAAAGGACAGAGAAAAATTTGCCTTCATAATTCTCAGCCTACTAGGAGATATCAGGGCACTGTCCTCTCAAAGGGAATGCTCAATAGCCCAAACCAGTGCCAATATTTTTTAAATCAGCCATTGGAAATAATATGTAAACAATTTCCTAAATCTATAATTTACCATTATATGGATGATATTTTGATATATGATTCAAATGCAGATACCTTAGAAAGAATATTTGAAGAAATAAAGTTTTGCTTAAATGGGGATTAAAAATTGCTCCTGAAAAAAAATACAAAGAGGAGATTTTATCAATTACCTAGGTTATAAAATAGGTTTACAGAAAATTGGAACCCAAAAGGCATAAATTAGGAGTGACCAATTGAACCACACCATTGACTCATATACAGGTTTTCAATGGGCAACTGCTTTGAGTTCGGAAAAGGTGGATTCAGTAATCACAAATTTAGTAGACATTATGGCCATCATGGGTACGCCTGTAGAAATAAACAGATAATTGTCCAGATTATGCCTCTGAGAAAAATTAAACAGTTTTTTTTTGTTTATTATAATATAAAACATATTACAGTTATACCAAACAATCCTACAGGTCAGGCAGTTGTAAAAAAATCAAATTGAACTATAAAGGACATGTTAAACAAACAAATGGGGTAGAAAATACTCCCAGAAATAGATTGCATAATGCTTTATTAAACTTGAATTTAATTAACACTAATGAGAAAGGAACAATGGCAGCAGAGAGACTTTGGATAATAAAAAACTTCTGAATTAAATCAAATGGTATATTTCAAGAATGTGTTCATCTCACAATGAAAACCAAGGATGTACTATGTTAGGGAAGGGGTTTCACTCTTGTTTCCACAGGAGAAAAAAAGCTATGGATACCATTAAAATTAATAAAGATTGAGTTTGAAAGAAAGAAATCTCTTTTTTTAATTTTATTGATTTTTATTTAGTGTTACATTTTTTCTCTGCTCTCTTCCCTGTCTCTCCCTTCTCCTTCAACCTTATCCCAAGGTCCCTGTGCTCCCAATTTACTCAGGAGATCTTGTCTTTTTCTACTTCCCATGTAGATTAGATCTATGTATGTCTCTCTTAGGGTCCTCATTGTTGTCTAGGTTCTCTGGGATTGTGATTTGTAGAGAAAAAGAAAAATCTCTTAAGACAGAAAAATGAAAACTCATCCAAAGATGAGACAATCATACAAGTGGTAAGAAAACCTTATAAGGGGGTGCACCACACACTGAGACAATGGGGCTGATCTTTTGGGAACTCACCAAGGCCAGCTGGACTGGGTCTAAAAAGCATGGGATAAAACCGGACTCTCTGAACATGGCAGACAATGAGGGCTGCTGAGAAGCCAAGAACAATGTTACTGGGTTTTGATCCTACTGCATGTACTGGCTTTGTGGGAGCCTAGGATGTTTGGGTGCTCACCTTCCTAGACCTGGATGGAGGGGGAGGACCTTGGACTTCCTACAGGGCAGGGAACCCTGACTGCTCTTTGGGCTGGAAAGGGAGGGGGAGGGGAGTGGAGGAGAGGGAGGGAATGGAAGACAGAGGCAGGGAGGAGGCAGAAATTTTTAATAAAAGAAAAAAAAAAGAAAACCTCATAAGGGTTGGGGCAAGGTTCTGTTCTTATCCTTGCAGGAAAATACCCATCTTCAAAAAGTCAAAAGACCTTGGAGATTTAGATGCCTAAAGAAGAAAGTATAGCTATCCAGAAGGGAAAGAATCACCAAACACAGAGAAATCTGTCTTATGATGACGTATCATCTGAAAGCTAAAAATTCATCAGATGAACATGTATATATCTGTACTTAAAAATTAAAACTAACTTTGGAGATGGACAATGGCTATCCGTCTCTAAATCACAGCGTGGTGGTTTTTTAATTAGTTAATTAATGAATTAATTTTACCAAGCATGTTGTTGAAAGAAAAATTCAGAACTTCTGTTTCATATCAGGAGCCATCTTTTATGGGACAGAAAGAAGGAAGAATTTAGGAAAAGTTTACTTGTCTTCACACCTATTTTTGTCTCTACTACACCTTTCATTAAATATATATTTATATGAATAGTGTTTAAGTATTCCACAATGAAAAATAAATTTTCCTGAAGTAAGCTTTGAAGTTTCCAGGAAGAATATGGGGCCCCACAATAACTATTTCACCTGGTTGGTATGACATTATTATGCTGATAGTATTACTTTAAGATCCATTTTGGGTACCAGCTGCTCGAAATGATTGCAACTTGGTTAGCTGAAATAGTGCACATTCTTACAATGTTCTGACCAGACCTTCAGATAAGAATTTCAGAAAAGCCATACCGAATATTCAGAGACTATTTACAATTATAGCAGACAGCAATGTTGAAACTTAAACATCATTTTAGTTTTACAGGCTCTCATAGAAATAACATTGCCCCCATGACAGCTGGAAGTAATTCTAGAAGACAACGTCCCCTCTCCCAGTATAGTTTGTCCTCAGGGTTAGGGACATCAATTAGGAGTTGATTATAATTGGTATAGGGTTGGGTTTGGGGTAAAAATTATATAATCTCAGGGATCTTATTTGGAAAAAAAAGGGAAATTGGTTGGGATAATAGGTATATTAGTGTAAGCTTACTCACACTTATAATAATAGTAATAGAGTGAATACTTATGAGCTATTATTTATAGACAGTTCACATTGGTATAGATTCTTATATATGGATACAAATTTAAATTATGTTTGTTATATTGAATATGATCCTATTTCTGTTAATAATAGTTGTGCACATATGCAAAGTTATTTTGTCATATTGCATGGATACAAATTTTTACTTCTGCTTAAGACATTTTGTATATTGATACAATTTTAAGATATATTTATTATATTGCACTATACATTTTTACCTCTGATCAAGATACTGGTACATTGTTTACATTTTGAGATTATTGTCCTCATTTGCTGCACAGTTGTTTAAAGATTATTTAATATTCTAATATGAGGTCTTATTCTTTAAGCTATATAGGTACTAAGAATTATAGGTCAATAATGATACATGCTTGTCAAACTTACAGTTAGACTAACCAGGTTCTTTAGATACATAGAGATTGGAGTCCACAATAGGTAATCCTCAACAACTTCAAAGAACTATAGAATATGGCATCTAAATAACTTAGGGTTCTGTTGGCATGAGACATGATTGCTCCTGGCAGCACCCATCTATTTCCAAGAGAATGTTGGGCACCAAAGACACTCCACTTGGAACTTGTTTTCTTTTTGACAAAACTGGCCTTTGGGCAAAGAACTGCCCATGCCTTGACCACTGACAAAATGCATGGTATCCAGACAGGATAAGCACAATACAACAGCAACAGCAACAACAACCAAAAAAAACCCTGCCAAACCTTGCCAAAACAGAGTAAGACCATTTTGAAATTGTTCCTGTCTCTGAAAATGATCTGTCAGTTTCTCTAGGCCTTAGCCAAAGTAGGCTGCTCCAACATTGCAAATGAGACTTTGTGTGATTGCCCAGGTAGCCAGTTGTCTCTGTCATTTATTGCACATTTTGGAAGTTCCTTGACTGCATTTCCTAATTTTTTTTAAGTATTATTCCTTTCCTTCTCAGGTCTTTGATAGGACTGAAGACTAGATAGTCATAGGTACTTTCCTCTCATGACTTAGCCAAGCCATTTTTAAAACAAGACTTAGACTTCTTACGATAGGATAACTATTGAAACATTTAGCATATGTTTCTTGCTTGATATTGTCTTTACTAATTGCAACTCTAATTTCTGTACTTGATATTTTTCTTATTGTACATAGCTTTGTATTAGTCTTAGAACCCTCTTATTTAGACAAAAGGGGGAAGTGTTGTAGGCACTCCTTCAGTCAATAGCCTGTAAGATAACAACCTCCTTGGGCATGGTCTCTTATACTATAAATGCAAATGTAGAGCTTATACACTCTCTCAGCTGCTGAATATGGTTCATTTTTCCTGCTTGTACTGAGGACTGTGATCTGGGGGTCAATCCCTAAATAAAGAACTCTTTGTTATATTTGATTGTGAGCTAGTGTGGGACTACTCTATCACATCCATCTGCATACCAGGCTCATAAGAGCTCACAGAGACTGAATCAACAACCAGTGAGACTGCATGAAACTGACCTAGGTCCTCTGCATGTATGTAAAGACAGTTGTGTAGCTTGTTATACTTGTGGGACTCCTACCAATGGGAGCAGGTGCTGTCCCTTATGCTTTGGCTGGCTTTTGGGAACTTAGTCCTTATATTGAGTTGCCTTGCTCAGACTTAATACAGGGGAGGTGCTTACTGCAACCTGATAGGCCATGTTTTCTTGATACCCATGGGAGGTCTGTTTTTTCTAAATAGAAACAGAGGAGGAGTGGACTGAGGGGGAAAACAGAGGAGAATGGGGGTAATAATGGGAGGATAGGGAAGAGGAAGATGTAAAATAAATGAAAATAAGTTTTTAAAATGGAGAGAGAGAGAGAGAGAGAGAGAGAGAGAGAGAGAGAGAGAGAGAGAGAGGCTGCTGCTGGACAGAAATGCCACTTTGACCACTAACACATTCTTCTCTATTTCATAGGACTATATTGTCCTAATTTTAGCCAAAGCCATGCAAAACCACTCACTTGGGAATAACAATAATGGAGTAGCTCACCAGCCATTGTAGAGCCAAATGAATTGTGAAAATGTGTTATGAGAAAGAGAGTTATCCAGGCTGGGAGTGTAATTCAGTCCAGGGCAGCTGCTCAGCATCAGAAAACTCCAGGTCCCTTGGAGAGAGAGAGAAAGAGAGAGAGAGAGAGAGAGAGAGAGAGAGAGAGAGAGAGAGAGAGAGAGAACAATAGATTAAGAGCATACAAATATAAGAGTTAGGCAAATATATCTGGTTGTAAATCCAGTGAATACATAAACTACTTTGCTTTTTTACTTATTCTTTCTAGTTAGTTCTTAAGGTTTGAACAAGATGAACAATATTAATTTTCTCTTCCTCTGGTCTTTCTGATGATTTCCACATTTGGAATTTTTATACTAAAGAGACACTTTTGCATAATGTTTTTCTAAAGTTAAAATATAAATCAAATGTCATAATTTTTCAATTGTCATATTAAAAGTGTTACTTCTAAATTTTCCCTTCATAAAGTTTCTTTTGTCAAAGAGTTTTTATCATATTTTTCAAATAAATAATAAAATAATGAGATTTGGAAAATTTGCTTCAGAATTACCCAGCATTGAAATAAAATGGTAATGCTGGGGACACAAAACAAGACTGAACATGAGATTTCAATTTTAAAAGCTTAATAATAAGTGCATGAGAGTTCATTACATCATGCTTTCTTCATATAGATGATAGATAGAAGATAGATAGATATATGATAGATAGATAGATAGATGATAGATAGATAGATAGATAGATAGATAGATAGATAGATAGATAGAGATAGATGATGATAGATAGATAGATAGATAGATAGATAGATAGATAGATAGATAGACAGATAGATGATAGATAGATAGATAAATAATAGATAGATAGATAGATAGATAGATAGATAGATAGATAGATAGATAGATAGATGTATATGTATGTCTTCATGTGTATATAAACACATACCATACATATGGTATATATATTTATGAATACATATCAGTGGTATACAATAAAAATCTGAAATCAATGAGTAAAATCACAATGTTAAATTTATGAGTTCTGATCAAAACTAAATCCCAACAATAAGTCAGATGTGAAGATAACACAAGACTTTATTAAAGAACTCGGGGCAAGTGGCGGGGTGATTCCGTCATTTCAATCACTCCAGCAGAGGATTCTGAAGTACAGGAATTCCAGCTTTTCTGCCCTCCTCTGTCATGGATGTGAAGGCTGCTGGAGTGTTGGTCACCCTAAGAGTGTTGCTTTTGTAAGCAGCATCATGTGGCAGTCAGAGCTGAGTGGTGCTGGCTCTTTTTGTAGTGTTCTCTGAAGTCTTTTCACTTTTTAGAAGAATTTCAAACCCAACCCCAGTGGCAGCACTCCTTAATAATTTTAATAATGCAGTGTAAAAAGAGGGGAGCAAAAAGATTTCCCCTTTTTCTGGATATGCAGCCTATTGTTATGAAAACTATTCCCCCTCTTTTTACATTCATCTTTTATTTTCATTCTAGAATTATGCATTTTATGTATTAAATAGTGTAAGGAGCCTTGCTGGCTAGTTGTTTCCAGTGATATTCACCCATTACAGCTTTTGTAATCATGATAGTTAAGAAGTAGGGTACAAAAAGTGGATGTAAGTGAAAAAGCACATGGCCCCAAAGATATCCCCTATCAAGGAGCTCAGTGGAGAAAAGGGATCCTGATTAAGGAGGGGATTGCAAGAGCCTCACTGGCAGATGGGTTTGTTTCTGTGCAAGGACTAAACTAATATCTAGTGTAGCAGAGAGAGGAGAAGAGAATGAGACAACTGCTCTTGCATCCCTGCTTGGGTTTATTTTTTCTGTTTTGCTTGACTGACCACTTTGGATCATTTTATTGTTGGAATTCAAGGTTCGGGCATGTTAAACAAGTCCTGTAGCATTGAAATAAACCCTCAATCCCTGTGTTAGCACCTAGCCTCCATATCTTGTGGAAAAAACCATTCATACCCGTTATAAAGAATTAAAAGTACATATTAACCTCTCAAAGCAATTTCTGAAACTAGCATCACATAATTATTTGAATTTTATTTATTGGTCATAGGAAGCCACAAGATTAAAAAAATATATAAATAAGAATTAAAGACAGAGGGTAGAGATCTAGAGCATCGGACTATGAGATTTAGACTTCATTCTGCTGGTGTCCTGTGACTTTCAGCAAAGGGGGTCACAGTAAAAGTTCTGGAAATATTCTGCCCATTATGCAAACTGGTTGAAAGCAAAGATTTGATTTAGGGAAATGCATTAGGAAATTACTGCCATAGTCTGAGTACAAAACTAGAGTTATAGCAAGAGATGGATTTGTCATGAGCTAACGGTACTTGCAGGGTCCCATGCCAAGGTCTCAGGAAGACCCCAGGAAAACCCTCACATCATCATGTGGTTTCCTTCCTGTGACAAAATTCCTAAGAGAAATGATTTAGAGAAAAAAAATGGATCTTTTTTCAGATGGTCAGTTGACTGTTATTTCTAGATCCATGTATAAAAGGCCATATGATATGGAAGATGGGCATGGAGAGAGAGGCAGTTCATTTTATGACAGCCATGAATCAGAGGGACAGAAACAAGGACTGTGGGACAAGATATAGCCTTCAAAAGCACACCTCCAGTGACCTATTTCTTGGAACCAAGTCCTGTCCCCTACTAGCCCATTCCACCATAAATTCATCAGCAGATTAATCAATTAATGAAGGTAGCACTATCATGAGCCAATGACCTCAAAAAAAGCCCATCAGCATACGGGAAGGTGAGAATATTTATAGATTCAATTTATAGCAGGTTTGATCAGATTTGAAAAGTAAGATGTTAATTGCTTAGGAGCGCTGTCTCTTCCCACCTCTACATTCCTTCTTGGGCTCTGCTGCAGTAGTGGGCACTCTAAAGATCTTATAAGAGGAAAAGTCAACTGGGAGAAATTTATCTAGGGTTAGTGAGGTTCACTTATGAAGCTTTTCAGTTTAATCCCTGTATAGTTAAATCATTGTCATCTTTATCAGTAACCTCACACCTTAGTTCTTGGACAGCAACATGGCATATGCCTGGCTCCACCTTCTTTCTCCTGACATTCAATTTAGTTTTCCTGCCTAGCTATATAATGCTCTACCATAGGCCAATAAAACATATTCACAGCATACATAGGGGAATCCCACATCATCTCCCCCTTTCTGTCTAAATAAAAAGGAAGGTTTATCAACCAAGAAACACATGCTAAATGTCCAGTCTAAAGTAATTAGCAAATAACAGAGATTATCTCGATAGCGGTCCTAGTCTCAGGAGTCTAAGTCTTATACTAAAATATTTTAGCTAAGTTATGAGAAGAAAGTAGCTATGACGACCTAGTCTGATGATGCGGTATTCCTCCCTGAATGCTATGAATATATTTTATTAGCATTGGTTAATAAAGAAGCTGTTTTGGCCTATACCAGGGAAGAATATAACTAGGCAAGAAAACTAAACTGAATGCAGAGAAAAAGGAAGTGGAGTCAGGGAGATGCCATGTAGCCACCCAAGAAGCAAGATGTGAGGCAACAAACCAGAAGCCCTGTGGTAAAATATAACATAATAAAAATGGGCTAATTTAAGGTGTAAGAATTAGTTAATAAGAAACCTGAGCTGATAGGCCAAAGAGCATATAATTAATATTAAGCCTAAGAATGATTATTTTATAAGTGACTTTGGAAACAGGTGGGTGGAGAAAACCTGGTCCAGGGGAACCAACAGGTCGGAGATTATTTG
>NW_026068094.1:1565660-1694549 GCF_014885135.2 Alexandromys fortis | reverse complement strand
TTCATTCTTCTACAGGTTGACAACCAGTTCTGCCAGCACCATTTGTTGAAGATGCTTTCTTTCTTCCATTGAATACTTTTAGCTCCTTTATCAAAAATCAGGTGTTCATAGGTTTGTGGGATAAAATCTGGGTCTTCTACTCTATTCCATTGATCGACTTCTCTGTTTTTATGCCAACACCAAGCTGTTTTCAATACTGAGGCTCTGTAATAGAGTTTGAAGTCAGGGATGGTAATGCCTCAAGACATTGTAGCCACATTTATCTGCAAAGAAACACTTTAACCTAATTATGATAGCCCACACCTGTAATTTAAGTGCTTAATGTACTGAAGCAGAAGGAGTGCCATGAGTTCAAGGCCAATATAGGAGAAGAAGGAGGACGAGGAAAAGGAAAAGAGGAGGAGGAGAGGAAGAGAAGGAGGACAAGAAAGAGGAGGAGGAGAAAGAAAAAGAGAAGGAGGAGGGAAAAGAGGAAGAGGAGGAGGAGGAGAAGAAAGAGAAGGAGAAGGAGAAGGAGAAAGAAGAGAAAGAGGAAGAGGAGGAGGAGAAATAGTCTTTTTTAAAAATACTGCTTTGGCCTAATGCCACCTTATGTGAAGATGTGGGCCACCTGGACATGTCATGCTAAGGCCCAAAGGTAGTTAAGAGGTAGGAGAGAAATGTTTTTTGAAATTCATGGAACTAGAGTAAATTTCCCAAAACTCTTTTATCAGATGTATCAAACTGAAGTAGATGATCCAGTTTTCATTGAATCAGGCCAGAGATTCTGTCCAGAATATACTTAACAATGCACCATACACATTATAACTACAATATCACATTGGAAAAGATAAACATATCCTATTTTGTTTCTTTTTTTGCCTTCGAGTTATAAAAAATAAAATTCACCAGAATGCCTAGATTTACAGAACAGAAGTTTTTAGTCCCATCTTACAGTATGTCTAAAGAGGCTTATTTATTGGAAAAATTGAGAACAATTTGCAAGACATTACCAATAATGAGTTTTGTTGTTACATGTGAGTTTTCTAATCTGTTAATGTTTTTGAAAATGTCAGTTCACCAAGTTGGAGCAGAGAGTGAGTTGATTGTCTTTTTAATCTCTCTATAGAAAATATTACATAATATTTGGCTTACAAAGAGATCAATAACTATGTAACCAAAAATCATGCTGCAGTATATTGGACAGTGAAGTAATAAAGCCACTCTGGTAATTTTATGGTATTTCTAACATATGTGGTATTTGGCAGCTATCATTCCTTTTTCTTAGTCCAAATAAAAGTCAATTCCCATGCCTAATTTTGCACATGTAATTCTTTATTTCTTTCCCCCCCAAAAAAAGTCCCCTAAACCTGGATCTACTCCTTGCCTATCATGGAGAGTGTAAAGCAAAGACACAGATGCTCAGAAGGCCTCAAATCCTAGTGGGTCATGGGCATTAAGCAGGAATTAAGAAGGTGGTTGAGGTTTGACCAAGGAAAATGAAAGGAAGAATTCAATCTTAAACTGGGGGAGGCTTGATACAGTGAAATATAAATGACAAGTAGAGTATCTAAGCTTGAGAAACCAAGACTACATTAAGGACAATTTAAGATAGTTTCTTAGCTCCAGCCAGCCTCAGTACCTTTTGTCTTCCCTACATGATATCAGTATGTGCTCTGATTTGAGTCTGGGTGGTATGATGGTTAATACTGCCAACTGAAGATAAGCCTCTGAGCGTGTATGTGAGGGACTTTCAGACTGTGTTAACTTGAGGACAAAAACATCATCCTAAATATGGGTGACGTCATTCCGTGGGCTGGCATTTTAAAATGAGTAGAAGGGAGAAAACAAACTGAGCTCGAGCGTTCCTCCCCCTGTTCTGAGGACAGGAGTGACTGCACACTCCTGTAGCACGCCTTCTCCGCTGGGGTGAACTGCACCCTCACGCTGTAAGCAAAAATGAAGGCTCCTTGTGAAATCTTTGTGGGCTGTTTAGCCAGAGCAATGGGGAGAGCGCCGAGTACAAATAGAGTTTCCAATGGTGGCTGTGTCCACATGGTTTCCTTTGCCTGCTATTAAGGAGTATTCTGGATGCTTAGGAGGTGGGCATTTGTAGGTGGTCGTTGGGTTACAGGAGTCATGGTCTTGAAGGGAACTGTATTACACTGAGCTGGTTTTCTTGTGGGCACTTGGTGTAGACATTCTTATCGTGAGTGATCCAGTCAAGGAATGGCCCTTGCCAAGCCTGTGCTACACCATTGCAATTCAGACCTGGTAGCTTAGATATTTTGCTACAGTAACATGAATTCAGCACACTGTAGTATTTCTAAACTACAAATACATCATTTTATGAGCTGCTCTTAAGTAAAACATGAACAATCTTCCCTGGCAGATCGAAACTGAGTGAGAAAAAAGCAGGTTTATTTCTTTAACACACAGATAGCTCTCTGCTCATCATTTAGTTCCCGACTAACATGCACTCTCTTTGCAGAGATCCACCTTCCACTTCTGGGCCATGTGCCCTCATCATCAATGTCCTTTCTTGGAGCACTTACGTCCCTGGAAGAACCACATCTGTAGTCCTCATTCACTTGATGCTTCGGTGTTTAATGTTGGCTCCCAGTCTCTACTTGTTGAATAATAAGATCACTCCGTTAACATTCATAAAATCCACAAATGAATAGAGTGCAGTGAACCCTCCTGGAACCACCTGCCTCTTAAAGGTAAGCTCTGTTAAGCCTGAGGAAGTTGCTGTGTCCAGCTCTGTTCTTTCCTCTCCTTATTCATTGTCTGCAGAGGCACCACTATTCAAAGTATGTTTTATTTTGCACATATATGATACATAGCTTTAACTATTTCAAAGTTTATAGAAGTGGAAGTATAAGGTAAGAATTAAGCAACTTGCACTTTCAATAACACAGTATTTCTAAGCTTTGTCCGTGTTAATGTTATACTGGTAGTTTATCTATTTTCATTACTATGTGATCTTACATTGAATAAACTTACCATGATTAATTTATTGATTTTATTCCCACTCCTTTTTGAGCTACCCGAATCCCTGGGTTATTTCCATAGTCTTGATGACAAAATTCATATTTCAAAGAGAGTGCAATCATACTTCCCCACACCATGGGCTCTTCTTTATGTGACTTCACTACTGTTCTGGGAAGTGATGTTTAGTCTTGAATCAGATGAGCCTGTAACTGCTTCAGCAAACAGCATGGTGGGAGGGACAGTATGAATCCTGAGACTGGGCCAGAGAGTTGTCTCTGGTGTGCTTCCGTCTTGTTCACCATTCTGCATTCCAGGTAAAATCCCGAACTCCCTTGTGGCCATGCTTGGGAAGGCTGTCTACGGGCACTCCAGGTGTTTCTCCAGCCTTCAGATCAGTTCAACCAGGTGTCGGACATCTTAATGAAAGGGCCGAACATGAACCTAGACTGGCCTTGTCCACTACCTAAGATACTAATCGATGGTACTGTGAACTTAGTTCTCTTTAAAACAGCTAAGTCTGGCGCTATCTTGTCACAATATTTCAGTAACCAGAACAATCCCACTAACGACTGTTCCTCCTTTAGGCCCAAATCTGTCTGGGAAACCATGTTCCTTCAACTCTTCGAACTCTACTTAACCCACACCATTTTTCTCATGCCCACTGTAGCTCCTTCTAACCAGAGAAACTCATAATTCTGTATTGAAATGTAACAAAAATTCTCTGTGGAAACCATTTCTCAGCCCTCGCCACGTTCATCAGGCTCCGGGCCTCCTGCTCGAGCAGAGCCACCTGTCCAGCGTTTGTCATCATCACAACGTTCAGCTTCTCAAAAGACATCCTGACCATCTCAGCAGTGTCTGCCCGAATGGCGTTGAGACCACCTGCATGAGCATCTCCTGGGTATTTACCTGGAATGCAGATTCTGCGCAGCACCCCAGATATGCTGAATCAGGACTCTCGTATTTGGAGCCAGACCTTGCTCTAAGCTTCTACAGTTTAACAACCCCGAGTCTCCTGGGAATGTTGGGGAAGGGAGCAGATGTAGCACTTGTGTGGCCTCAAGAGAAGAGAGACCTGGGAGGGCTCAGTCAGAAGGCCATTTCTTCGGCTAATTAAAATGATGAAAGTCCCAGTTTTCTATTTTTCCCGGGTACACATGAAGCCCATGGCACTAACGTGGCAGAGAGAGCAGATGCTCCAAAGGCATTGCAAATGTGGAACTGAAAATGCTAAATAAATAAATGAATCAAAGAACATCAAGCCTGTTGTCAAGACAGCATTACAAAAGAAGTTCTGCTTTTCGATCATGATATGAGTTAGTGGCCAAGATAATGTAATTATAATCATTAATGATATCTAAAACACACAAAAGCCATATGCTATACCTACCCATGCCTGCGTGAGCACTGTGGGGCCTGACTCCTGTACAGAATGGTTCTCTACATGTGTGTTTCTAAGCACTTCTCCCATTTCCCATTCCTGTCTCCAAGGTTAGTTACTTATAATCTGATTCACTTCACAAAAGATTTTGAATTTCTGTGGCATGCATGTATACAAGCAAAAAGTGAGAGATGAATGGAGATTTTTATTACTTAATCCTGGGGTTCTGCAGCCTTAGGGAACAGGTTAAGGTACACTCTTCTCCCCACTACTGTCTGAGAGGATTATGAAACTGTACTCTTGCTTCGGTGACACGCTGTCTGAACTTGACGTTGAGAGCTTTGTCCTCAGCTGTATTCTTGTGAACATTACAGGTTCCTCTTTCTCAGCCACTAGTAACTGAGATGGTGTAAAACATCACAGACTTGCATGCAGCAGTGCAGGGGAAACAAGAAAGAAGGAAAGAGGGAAAGGAAGGAATGGGAACCTCTCCCAAACAGGAATCAGTTCATCACTCAAATCATCCTGACGCTTGCCCAGTGTGCTTGTCTCTGACTACCACTGCAGCCGCCTTCTATGAAGAAGGTACAGATGAAAGCGTTTTCATTGGTGAAGCTCAGGGCTGGAGCCAGTCCTGGATGTCTTTAGCTCTTTCCCACTGATTTCTTCTGTAGTTAGTTTTTTAATTACTATTATGAAATTAATTAATTAATTTTTTCTATCCCAATCAGATCTCAGTTTCCCCCTCCCTCCTTCCTCTCCTTCCTGTTCTTCCCATCAACCTTTGTTATATCCCCCATCCTTGCTCTTCAGAAAGGGCAGGCCTCCCTTGAATATCAGCCAGCCACAGCATAGCACGTTGCAGTATTAAAGCTGGACAAGGCAACCCAGTAGGAGAAATGGGTCCCCAAAGCAGGTAACACTCAGAGACAGTCCTTGCCCCCACTGTAAGAAAGTCCCACAAGAAGACAAAGCTACACAACTATAGACTTTATCTGTTTTAATAAGATATAAAATAGTTTGTTTTGCAACAATGAGCCATGAAAATACTAAGCAGGAAAGCAAGGAGATGGATTCAATACTAAACATGCACAAATTGCCTTTATTATTTCATTCGGTCCTTTGTGACATTGTCAGGAATCCTTGTGATCCCTGTTACACTGGTAAAACAACAAATTATGATTATTCTCCCAGATTTTTATATGTGCCTTCTTCTAACATGGTTTCCTCTAATATCCTATAACTTTCTTCCTGCATCTCTTTCAAGTGTTTATTCAAATATCATTAACACAGGTTAACCCCCAATAAATTACCACCCAAACAAGCCCCACCCTATCACCATGCTTTTACCTGGATTTTCTCCACAGCCCTTGTGTTGGTAAGTATCTAGACAGACTTTAGCGTATTTGAAGATCTTCTTCCCATCCTCATCTTGTAAACCCGGGAACAGTAATCTCAGGACTCTGATGATTGACTACTAGGCTAGACAGATAGCTTAGCAGTCAAGATCTCTTCCTGCTTTTCCAGAAGACCATGAAGGAATGGTTTGGAACAGCCTGAAACTCAAGCTCCAGAGATCTGGCACCCCCTTTTGGCCTTTGTAGACACACACACACACACACACACACACACACACACACCCCGGGTATACACTCGCATAAACACATGTGTAAATAAAACTATATTTTAGAAAACAACATGGAATCTCAGTAACATCCCTGTCCCTGGGTAGAAATGTAACAACATAAACTGCCCAAAAGATTATAACATTAACTCTCTAGTTGAGACTTTCTGGCAAAGAATAACAATAGGCCTCTTGTCTCTTTCCTTAAGAGTTAATCCAAATGGGCATGCCAATCATCACCCAGGCAGAAAATCCTACCTGTTCTACACTTCAAAATAATCGTAGAAAGGCTACCTAAACCTGTAGGCCAGCGCAATGTCTTTCTGGCCGTAGCTCACTCTCTCTCCACATGAACCTTCTCCTCTCTTAGGGTCCCTTTGTTCACTGCCAACTCTCATCTCTGAGAATGCCTCATGTCAGGGTGATATGCTCTGCCTGACTCCACACTCCATGGGTCTCAGCTGAGCGTACTTGACAAAGATTACAAGGAGGGGAAGCATGGGGAAGCCACAGTGAGATCTCAGGAACACTTTCATCTGATATACCTTTGCTTTGCTTTCTCTATTTGAAAGAAACCTCACCTGAGTCTGGTTTTATTTTACTTACAACCCATTTCCCCAGTGCAATAAGAATATCTAACATATCGTAAATTCGCAATAAAGTACTGCATTGTTTCCATTTCATAAGTAACAAATAAGGACACACAAGATTAAGAAATTTGATCAATTTGCCCATGGAGCAAATGACAGATTAGGCTCTGAGGTTCTGTATTACAGATGTCTTTGCCAAGTCCCTTCTATTTGCAGAACCACCACAGAGAAATTGCATTGAGTTGATGCACACTGCTGAATCCACTGGCAATAAATTTCTGGAACAATGTGAATTCTAAGATGGCCTTGGCCATTTCATGAGTATTAGCTGAAGGAACAAACAAATACAAAAATCATAAAAAGAGCAGGCTGCACTTACTGGGACTGGTTAGAAAATAACTATGTTTTGGCATAGACAAAGTCATCTGCACTATCCCAGAAAGGGCACACAAATCCTTGGGTCCAGTCTTCTTTCCACAGTCCTTAAGTAAGTCCTTAACAGTCCAATAATGCTGCCAAGAAATGAACATTTATGCCATGAGCACAGTAGCATCCTGAGGGTGGCATCATTAACATAACAAGCCACTGGCTCCTCTCAGCAGTATACCAGTTAGCAGCATTACATGGATATGACATGGAAAGAAGGCTGGAGAGAGATGGGGGTGCAGCTGTCATGAATGAACCTGGTAATGGCTGTCCTTTAGTCTGATCATAAATAAAGCAGTAAAGCAAACTTCATCTAACTTTAGATCGTCCTGTCCTTTAAATTTTGTTTTGAGATGATTACCATCCTTCTAATACCAAACTCAATTTAATCCATGCTGACTCACTTAGAAATTGCAAGCTAACCATTATCTGCCATGCTGTTATCCCACTAACTGGTCCAAGCCCTACAAACCAGCATCCTGCTAACCGCTCCATCCCCTATAAACCAGCATCTTCCAACAGATCCTGGATATAAATGCTAAAGTCGCAAGATGATTAAGAACTGAACCCACTTAAAATCTATCATTTTAAAGGCGAAACAATCTTAGCTAGTATCATGTGAATTATTCCCAGTCAAGAAAGAGTGTAGAGTCAGACTTTATCCCCTCCCATAGTCATAGAGTATGACCGCATTTTCACAGACTATACAGTCAAAAAAAAAATAACCTGTTAACTGAATGAATTTGGAATAATAGCCTTGGAGTCTGGCCACACCATGAAGTCATGTTGAATGATTTTTAAAGCCATTGTGGGGAACATACATTAAAAGATGTTCATTACACTATTGCTCTTCTTTGAAGAGTGGCTAATCTCTAAAAATGGATAACGTCTGTAAGGGTTATAAAAAGCGAATATTACAGATGAATTTGTTCTGTTAAGCAACACTGTCAGTTTCCTGACTGAATCAGAAGCTATGTATGTTGTGGATATTTTCAAAATAAAGTATTCATAGCCAGTGAGGGTCCTAAAAGGCTGCTGCCACACTGAGACAGTGTTGCTGAAGCAGCTGCCTCTTCTGCAATAGCTCACTCATTCCCTTTGCAAATGTTTAGGCTAACCTTCAGTGTGAGGGATATTCACCACTGAGTCACAAAATCATTTTCGCTTTCTTCCTTGAAGCTAAAGTTTTCAGTATCTGCTGCCCTTAGTTTCAGCCATAGAGCTGAGTTGAAGCCACTGCATAGCCAGGGACAATGACATGTGCCGTAAAGCCCTCCTCTTGTGGATTCCAGTTAGCTCTCTCACCTTCCTCTCAATTAAACACTGTGAGATACAGGAGATAGAAGAGCCATAAGCTGGAAAGAGCCAGGGTCTCAGAGTCACAGTTCTTCCCGAACAAAGATTGAGATGCAGTCAGTATCTGGACAGCCTTGTGGATCATATTAACAAGGGAGATTTTACCAGAACTAAGGACTATCTCAAACAAGATTGTCTACTAAAATATGAATTTTGAATAGATGTGGGAAATAACTTCAAAGAGATAGTGAATAATAGAGGTGGCCAGTGACAATATTGCTCAGAAAGTTTAGTCAAGAGAAAACCCAAGAGCCAGCAAGAAGAAATCGATGTAAACACATGCACAAGTGAGGACTGAGAGACTACATCATGTTCCAGTGGCTGGTGTATTTATAGATGGCATTATCAGAGGGAGAGAATATAAGAAAAGATATGTCAGAAGGCAAAAAGATAAGCTTGCTTCTAAATGTGTTGGCTGTGGGGTCCAAACAGAGAAGAAGCTCTCCAGTGGGCAGTTTCTATTACATATGTAAAACTTGGGAAAACTTCAAAGCTGGAATTATAAATTTGGAAGCTGGCAGTGTAGAGTTGGTGTTTAAGCCAATGGAGTAGACAAGTTCTGCCAAGAGAAAGGTATAAAATGAGGAGAGGAGGAGGAAGAGATTTCCCAGGACACTTCAAGGTGGCTGGAGGAGTATAAAAGCCTCGGGAGAGAAACTTTCAGGTCAGCTGAACGACCGTGAAAGCACTCTGTAGAGTAGGTCAGAGCAGACACAGCCTGGAAGCCACATCTGCCAGCCAGCCTCAGGAGCGTCAGCACTCATGCAGCTGTGTTAAGCACCAAGGCCTGCTTCAAAGATGTGTTGGGGAATGCTAATATCTCATCAGATATCAGGCAATGATAAGTTCTGACAGACAGAGTCAGAGGTCAGATAACAAGCACGTGTAGGACTGAGGAATAGGCGCAAGACTGAAAAATACAGTGCAGGGGAAGGCCAGAATTTTCATTTTATTTTATTTTTGCCAGAGCTATTGACCAAATTCTAGACTAATGGTACACTTAGTAAGAATAAATACAAAAGGGCACCAAATATCTCTAGTACCAAGATGCCTGACTTGCACTGGGGATTGGCAATGTTGTTCAGGAAGTTTTGTTCCATATTGGAGAGTTCCCAACTGTGCACCAAGGAAGGGGAAGTTAGCTACTAGAGACAATGAGTGAAAATACTGTTCGCAGGATACTGAATGTTGGGGCTGGAAAGATGGCTTCATGGTTAAAGGTACTCGCTGTTCTTCCAGGAGACCAGGTTCAATTCCCACGTCAGGTAGCTCGCAAGCAACTAGCTGGATTTTAGCTACAAAGGAAGGATTGTCTCTGGCTCCCTTCAATACAAGCACTGGCATACACATTTACACACACAGGCAAACACAGGCACATACAAACAATTTAAAATAATAAGAATAAATCTTTTAAAAGAGATGACTTAAAGATAATGAAATTGGTGTGAAAGTTTGAGTAGTAGGCCTAGTAAACACAAAAAATTTTAAAGACGTTGGTTGGGCAAGGGTAAGGGATTATTGAAAAGGATAGTTGAAAGCTTAAAGGAGCACATTCTCCAAGACTCAAGTTGGAAATCAGAAGATATGGGACCAGAATACTTAAGAAGATTGTTGTAGAAACAATGTCTACCTTCTATTTTGTTTTAGTTGAATGGTAATGCCAAAACAACATACTTGAGGCTGAGTAGCTTAATAATAAAAATTACTTCTTAAAATTCTGGGAGCTGAAATGCCACCAGAGTCAGTGTCTGGTGAGGTCTGTTTCCAAGTTCCAACACAGTAATTTATTGCTCAGCTTACATGGTGCAGTTCAATGGACAAAACAGAGCCTGCTAGCTCCTTTAAGTCCTTGTATAGGCCACTCATACTGCTCAGGAGAACTCTGTTCTCATAGCTTGATTGCATTTTAACTATCCTGCCTTCGTGTTTACTTTCAGAAGGACAATTAAATTTCAATATACGAATTTTAGAGGACACATTCAGATCACAGCATTTATCCTGAATCCTGACAGGAGAAATAATAAAGGCTGTCTTGAGTTCCTAAGTGGTGGTTTGGATTTTCATAGGGAGCCACTCACTGGAAGAGAGCAGGCTGTAGAGAGCATGCAAGTTTAAAGACAGAGGGAAGTTCAGAGAAGGAGGGATGGATGAGTAATTAGATTTACCCTGAAGGCCTGGCTCAGGTGGGGTAATACCAGTGTGTTCTCTAGAGTGAGGAAAGCCAGAAGGTTAAGAAGTTGGGAACAAGTAAATACAACAGAAATTTGACTGCTGAGTAAAAAGGAAAGAATTGGTGAGGATATCAAAAAGAACTGGCTAGTGGGTGGCATACAAAAGACTTCGTAAATGCTATGTGGATGAGTGGATGGACAGACGGACGGACAGATAAATGGACAGATGGATAAATGACTGGTTAAAGGATAAATAAAGCAGGAGGAAGATAATAGACTGAAAGATCTGAAAGGATTGGAGAAAGTTGGGAAAGTATGTGATGAGGCAGAACAGATTCTGTGGAAATGAAAGTTTGAGAAAGGAATTAATACACGGTTGTAGTCAGAATCCTAAGTTCAAATTTCCAGAAGGACAGTTCCAAGTGATTTAAAGGGCCCAATTTTTTTCCCTGAAAATGGGATTATTAAAACAAATACAGGCAGATGTCAGTGCGAGAGAACAGGCCATTAGACATCTCACGAGCATAGATCACGAACTCACTGGAGAGGCCAATAGATGCTGGAGGGAAAGGGGAAATTGTTGACCAAGTTCAGAGCGCTCAAGGACAAAGAACCGGCGCCGCAGAGAAAACAGTGTATCTGCGAGACTCTGTCCGTCCGCCCCACTACTCAAAGGAGAGACCCATGTTTGCTACTGTCCAGAAGTACAGCTGTCCTTCAAAGAAGAGTTTTTTAAATGAAAACAAAATCATCAGGAAGAAACCGAGGGAAATAAGGCCCCAAACTGCTGGCTGAGTGGATAGAATGCCAGCCAAGGGAGTGAGAGGACCTGGGCCTGGGTTCCAGCACCAACAGAAAAGCTTTGGCCTGGTGGCGTGTACCTGTAACCCTAGCACTGGAAAGGCAGACAGAAAAGGTCCTATCAGGCTCACTGGCCAGCCAAATGGCCAATCGGTGAGCTCCATGTTCAGGGACAGCCCCTCTTTCAAAAGTTAAGGTGGAGTAGCTGTCTTGTTTAGGGCTGATCCCATAAATGTTGCTTATCCTCAGCATCTTGGGAAGTTGTGACTGTGTTTATCATCATTTATTGAATAGAGAGGTTTCTCTGATTAAGGCTGTGAACACCTTTTGTCCTGGATATTATAGGCACAGATATTTAGGAGGCAGTTGGCTATTGATACCATGTCATTTTAGTTAAGCAACAGCAATGAAATCCCTACCTAGGCCTACATGGAGAGGCAACTGAGAGCTCCAGACTCGTCACACAGACTGCCTTGATTAAACTCAGTGACTCATAAAAACAATTAAGAAATAGACTGAGTGTGAAAAACAATGTGACAGGAGGTAGATGGGGTGGTATTGAGATGGGAGCAGGTGAGAGTGGACAGTATGCATTGTGTACATGTGTGAAATTGTTTAAGAACATATTTCATTAATGAAAATAAAGTGGAGAGTAACAGAGAAAAATACCACTGTCGACCTCTGGCCTCCACATGTATGTGCACGTGCACATGCACGCGCACGCACGCGCACACACACACACACACACACACAGGACAAATTCGTGCATATTAGATAGATAGATAGATAGATAGATAGATAGATAGATAGATAGATAGATGAATAGATAGATACACACACACACAACATAACACACACACAGAGAAGCCAAACTGAAGTTAAACTTTATAATACCCAGAGACTATTGTAGTTAAGGCTGGGTTTTAGTAAAAAGGAATAACAGAGAAAATAATTTTTAGCTGCTGATGGCAGGCTATAGGTATAGCAGCTGGAATTCCCACCACCATACAAGGTGGATATCACCTTCAGAGGATTCAACAGGGACTTTGGTCAATTTACTGTCTTTAGTTATTATTAAAGAGAGTATGAGGATTATACATGGCTCAGGTTACTCATTTCTGAGTTCCTTACTCTGCTAGACAATCCATGAAACCTTGATATGGTCAGTGCATTAGAAGGGAAACAAAGAAATAAACATTGGGGGAAGACATAGCACTAGAACAGGACAGAGGCGAAGAATGGAGAAAAATGAGCTTCAAAACAGAATGTATGTAGCAGTAGTAGCTGCCAAGTAGCATCTGCCATTATAATGGCTAGGATGAGGTATGAAGAGCCGGGAGTAGCCGAGAAGAGCCAGACACCAACCAGAAGTGGAATGCTCTGTAGGCATCCATCACAGCCATCGTAAGGTTAACCAGGTAGTTTTCTTTTTAATGTTAGGTTTCTAAATATATATCTTTACATAAACAGCGAAGCAGTCATCTTACTGCTTTGAATATGGACCCTTGGGGAGTCAATTAAAAATCCCCATATCAGAGGACTTATATATGTACAGTAACAGTTTTGTTACTAATTCATGTAATCAGCCTAACATAGTATTAGCAATTTCCCTAACCCTTGTTATAATTCACACATTAAAAAGGAAGTGCCTTCCAACTCTCTTTCTGAAATATTAGGAAAAATATACAGGGTCATCCTTCTAGATGATCAGCCATGATTTTAATGTATTTATAGAGGACAGTTGGTTGAATTGTGTTCTGACATAATTTAGGGTCTTTGAAAGCTACTCTTTCAAGCATTTCAAGTGCTGCTTTTATGATCTTATGTGTGCTACTCATTTTTCTTTTTGGCAGATCTGTTCTCTCTATATAGCATGAAAATATACATAAATCAGGTTCTAAGTGGCTTATCAAAAATTCTGAGTTAGGGAATTTAGAATGAAACAACTTATCACTGAGTGTAGAAGCTGTGAAGCAAGGAGAACTTTTGCAGCCAGACATTTGAGGAAACAAGTTCGGTGTGTGTGTGTGTGTGTGTGTGTGTGTGTGTGTGTGTGTGTACATGCATGTGCAGAGGCTAGAAGGGAGATTCAGATGTCATTTCTCAGTTAAGCCCACCTCATTTTGTGAGACAGAGGCCCTAGATGGGAGCTGGACTCACTGATTAGGATAGATTGGCTGGACAGTGAGCCCTGGGGACCCACCTCTTTCAATCTCCCTGGAATTAAAAGTGTGTACCAAATGCTGAGTATCTCAGACAGTGTTCTGTCGCTGTGAAGAGACACAATGACCATGGAAGCTCTTATAAAGGAAAACTTTCCATGAGGATTTGCATACAGTGTCAGAGGTTTAATCCATTATCCTCATGGCTGGGAGCATGGCAGAATAGAGCAAGACATGGTAGCTGAGAGTTCTACATCTGAATTTGCAGACATCAGGGAGATAAAGACAATGGCTTCAATAGGATTTATGAATCCTCAAGGCCCACCTCAACTACACACTTCCTCCAACAAGGCCACACCTCCTAAGCCTTTCAAACAGTGCCACTCCCTGGTGACCAACATTCAGATCTATGAGCCTATGGGGACCATTCTTAAGTAAAACACCCAGGTTTGTCCATGGGTACTGAGACTTACAGCTGTTTATGGCCCAGCACAAAGAGGCAGAAGGGATCTAAAGCAACATCCTTGTGACCGAGACCTTGGGGTCAGTTTCATCTGTCAAAGCTTCTAGACGCAGTTCGTTGGACTTTTCCTTCTGATCCTCCCACATTCCCCACAGTTGCAATATTCTAGCTCCAAAACCTATGAAAGAGTTTCATGAAGAAACTCAGAATGCATCCAAAAGTCCTTTTATCTGACTTACTCTGCCTAGAAATGTGTTCCTTCTCTTTCTTTCCCCACTTCGCCTCTCAGAGTCCTTGCAACTCAATTCCTTATTTCTCACATTTTCACTTGTCCTCTAGCACAAAGTCACTAATATCAAAGCTCTCATTTCACTAACCCAAAACTACTGACCAAAGACTGTAGAAGGCACAGCTAGGGGCAGACTAGGATTCTCCATGTTCTATTGATTTTAGTTTCTGTCTAATACACACCCTCCTAACCTTTTACTATAATGTGACTTCTGAAGCTCGTTCCAACTCTAAAGTAAGTACTTTATCTGTCTTGTGACTTAGGATGAATTTGGTCATTGGATGTAGTGCTCTAAATAAATTATAATAATTATAATTGTAGCAATTATAACAATGCAGATGATTTGGAATAAGGGAGCATCACACATTACCTTTAGAAAAGATTTATTTTTGTTTTCTGTGTATGAGTGGTTTTATTTTGTGTATGCCTGTGCGCCATATGTATACAGTGCCCACAGACATCAGAAGAGAGCATCTGATTCCCGGAAACTGGAGTAACAGAAGGTTGTGCACTAGGAACCCACCCCTGGTCCTCTGAAAGAAGAGAAGGTGCTCTTAACTGCTGAGCTGTTTGTCCATTTCCCACATATTACCTTTTTAAACTGACAAAAGTCACATATATTTAGAGTATATACACTGCTGTTTCAATATAGGCATATTGTGGGATAGCTAAATTGAACTGATTAACATATGCATTTTTAATTTTGGTTATTGAAAGTACTTAATATCCACTCATTTAACAACTTCCTAGTATACTATTCATTGCTATTAATTATAGTCAGCATATTATACAATAGATCTTATCAATTTATTCTTCCTATGTATAGTAGAATACTCTCCCAATGTTACAACCATTTCTACCTTAGTCAGATCAATTGTTATTTCTCTCAATGACTGATCAAGATTGAACCTGTCGACCTTTTCTCATGGAAAGAGGGGTAGGGGTAGACCTTTATCTGAGACTTGGTCCCTCCCGCACAATTCCGTGCAGCTCTGCCCTCCCTGTGTGTGCTTTGGGGAGATTATAGAGCGTACACCGAGTGGCAGGTTACCTGAAAGATGAACTCCACCTGCTGGTCTGAGAAAGGGGTCACCGTGCTGGCATGAACCATTTTGATGATACAGCTGTTTAGGGTCATTCATGCTACTTCAAATAGTCCATGGTCCTGCACATCTGATATGCTCAGGGGTCCATCAAATTAGACTTGTGGTGGAGATCTTAGTTTGTCATTGTCATTCTACCAGGGGTGAGCAGGCATTTATTCTCATCTCCCGAGGAAAAGCCAAACAACATAGCATAACTGAAATGTTATCCTTTGAGCCATATCTCCAAACTTCCCAAACTCCTCAGCCCGCAGCCATTCTGATCTTCCTTGAGTTCAACTCTCCGACTTTTCCAGATTCCCGAGAGAGATCAAATAGTATTCTTTCTTATTTGTGGCTTATTTCTATCATTGTGATTCACAGGTTCACCCCTGTTGCCAAAAATAATTGACTTCTTTTTAATATTCTATTGTGTGTCCACTTGCTCTTTTAAAAAAGAAAGCACAGAACAGGGTCTGGAGTCATCTAGCTTGGTCTTGAACTTACTGTGCTTTATGTATATTTAGTCCACCACATTGGCTCCAATTTGTAGGAAAAGAGAGCTGCTTATTGGTTCCCAGCCACTTAACTAGCTTAGACCAGAAATAATCACACAAAACTGTATTAATTAAATCATTGCTTGGCCCATTAGTGCTAGTTTCTTATTGGCTAACTCTTACATATTAATTTATCCCCTTTCTAGTAATCTGTGTATTACCACGTGGCTGTGGCTTACTGGCTAAAGTTTCAGCATCTGTCTCTGGCGGTGGCTCCATGGCTTCCCTCTTTGACTCTGTCCTTCTTCCTCCCAGCATTCAGCTTTTCCCCCCTACCTAGCTAAGTTCTACCCTCCTATAGGTCCAAAGCAGTTTCTTTATTCATTCATGCTAATCACCGCATATAGAGGGAAATCCCACATCAGGATACTAGATGTTTTATTTCTAACTCAGTGTTCTTATTTCTTGTTAAAAACATTTAATTCTAATAGCATGGTCATCAGCTGATCTGAAATGCCTACGTGCACTAGAAAACTGCTGACCATTTGAAATAGCATGTGCGCATACAAGGTCGACTGTACAAAACTTTTCTTCACTGTTTGGCCTTTAGTGAGTTTGTGGAACTTGCTCTCTTGCCTCTCTCTGCCTCTCAATTTTACACTGTTCAGTCTACGGGACATGAAAACCAGTTGAGCATAAACACATTTTTGGAATGATTCAGCAGAGAAATATAAACGAGCTTTATACAGTGATTCATTTTCTAAGTTACCAAAGGTAGTGATTATCAAATTTGATTCTTGCACAGCAAGTTTAACAGATAGTCTAAAGATGGCAATTCTTCTACAGATGTGGCTCACTATGTTTGTGTCCTCAGGTCCTGAATTTCTTGACTCACATTAAGTACCAAAGTATGAATTGAGGACAATGAAACATATAAAGCTACAATATTTTGTGTAAGTTAATCATTTCTTTAGCTCTTGCTATTGTTGCCAAAGCTCAGTGGAACATTTTTTCCTGTTTTAATTGGGCTCTTTCATGGCAAGTCAGTCTCATGTCAGAACCCTGACTACTCTCCCTGTCACATGTGGATCCTCCGAATAACTTGGCTGGCTTGGCTCTGATATTTATGATTTCACTCATTAGCTGCACATCCAAGGATTTTGTTCATGACTGAGGAAGTGATACCAAAGTGAAACATTTATAAAACCTCTTGAGTGTTGTACTGAGTACTGACATGCCTCATTTCTGCCACATGTTACTGATAAAAACATATCAAAAGGTGAACCAAAGATAAAGGAGTTCGGAACTGGACTCCCTTCTTGATGAGCTCTGCAAGGTCACTTTGCTAAGAACATGAATCATGAATATATGAGCAATCCCAGCTAATATACTCAACTAGCACAATGATTGGCTTCACTGAAAAAAATATTCAATGCTTGTAAGGTTACAGTGAATTCAATAAACCCCATCCTAAGGTTATCTTAATTAATCAGGTAAGGCAGAATGAGCAAATACCTCAGTTATATTAATTATAGTTTTCTAAAACATGTGTCAAGAAATGAGATCCCTGGTTCTGCATTTTGTATTTTGTCCTAGATGCTGGTTGGAGTCATTGCTTCATTCCAGGCTCAGGGAAAAATTATTTATTCAGAATAAGCATCTGAAGCATTTCACTCATATTTCTGTAACAAATACGATAAGACCTGAAATCAATTTTTAATAATCCATTTCTACATCCCAAGGCTCTGTTCATCTTGCTTGTGCATAAAAGCCTTTTTGGAGTGGAAGGCACCTGACACGTCTGCTTACTGACTGGCTGGAAGTGCTGTTTTGCGTTCACTCTGCACAGACACGTGAAACACATTTCTACGAAGCTTGCCTTACATACTTGTCAGTTCTGAAATCTCACTCTGTAGAGGTGTTGACTTTGGTTGTGTCATACTCCTGTTTTTTGCATTCAGATTTAGATCTAATGGTGCTGGATTCAACAGACAGATTTCCTAAACGTTCGATGTCAAGAGTTGTGGTAACACTGATCTCATTTTTTAATGAACATTGAGCTATAATCTTAAGGAGATTCTCTGCCTGTTAGGGCTATAATTAGGATCTCACTCATTCCTCTGGTCATCTTGCTAATTAAATACCACCTAATTTAACATCTGAATTATGATTTGTGCATGACAAACTCTCACTTTAAGCTTGGTGAAATGGCTCAGTGGGTAAAGTCTTGTTATCATGCCTGAAGACCCGGGTCTGATTCCACAGGATCCACATGGTGGAGGAAGAGACAGTTACAGTATGGCCTCCATGTTTGTGTTATGGTGTACATGCACGCACACATGCATACCTACACACACATCAAATGGAATAACTTTTTAATACAATAAACTTTTACTTTTTGATTTTAATTTCTTTTTCATGCCCATAGTTGTTTGGCCTACATGTATGTCTGTGACCCATGAATGTGCGGTACCTACCGTGCCAGAAGAGGAATTCAAATCCTTTGGGACTAGAGTTACAGGCAGTTGTGAGTCTCCATGTGAGTGCTGAAAACTGAATGCAGGTTCTCTGTCACAGCCTGGACCTTTACCTGCTGATCCATTTCTCCAGGCCCAGCTTTCCCATCTAACAATGAGAGCGATAAGTGCAGTGTTTACTACATACCTAGACTTTAATTACTTTCACTCTACTTGAAATTAGCTGCACCACAACAAATATGCCATATTAGGTAACAAAGAAGAATAACAAATCAAACAGGAAACACAGACTCAAGATGTATATATTTATAAATGCAGGTATCTATAATTAAACTTTTAAAAGACAGTTTAATTTTATCTGCTTATATTTAATATATTTGAAATAAAAAACAGAGACTGATTTCAAAGTAATATTTTTCAATTAAATATAGTGCTTAAATTAAATTTCATAAACTTTTTCTCTTTATTATACATGACCTTTAGGAGGGACTGTCCTGCCACCAAAACCAGAATTTTCTAAGCATTCTGATTTCAAACTAGGACTCAGCATAACCATTTGCTCATTGCTTTTTTGTTTATTTGTTTGCTTGCTTGTTTAATTTTTGGTGTTTGTTTTTGTTTTTCATATTGGAAACTGGATTTACATAGGAGACAAAAAACTCTTAGAAGCTAGGCATGCTGGCTCCCACCTGCTGGCCTGCCGCCACCCACCTGCTGTCCCAGCTTTAGGGCTTCAGGAAGAAAAGCAATTTGAGGGCAGGTTGGGAGGTAGGGAAACTGTCTCAAAGATGAAAGCAATACTTTACAAGCAGAGAGTAGAAAAGGTTTAGGGACAAATTGGGGAAGGAGAAAAGTGAGGTCTTAGAGCCAATAAGCACTATAAACATAAGTTAATCCAACACAAACTACTGCAAATCGGACTTTGGACTCAGAGGCAAGTTGTTTGTTGTTGCTTTTGTCTTTGCTCAGCTTCCCAAGTGCCAAGATGCTAGGCCTATGCAACCACACCCAGCCTGTAAAATATTTTTTCTGCTGACTTCAAGGTACTTAGAACAATTAATTATAATTTAAAAAGTCCCACTCCAAACCTTAAAAGCATAATCTAAATTTCTAACTGCCTGAGTATTATTTGAAGTTAGCTTTAATTGTCAACTTGATACAACATATATTCACTTGGGAAGAGACTCTTAAAGGGGAATTATCTACATCTAGGTGGCCTGTGGGCATGTCTGGGGGAAATGGTTTGATTTTTAATTAATGTGGGAAGACCCAGGCCACTTTGGGCAGTACCATTCCCTAGACAGGAGGTCAGGAAACAAACGAGCAAGCAAGGATGTGTTGTTTCTCTCTCTGCTCTTGATTGTAAATGTGCTGTGACTAGCTGATTGAGTTCCTGGCTTGACTTCCCCAAACTGATGGACCAGGACTTGGAACTGTAATTTAAATAAACCCTTTCCTCCGTATCCTACTTTCTGTCAGACTCTTTGTCACAGCAACTGGAATGAAACTAGGACAATAACTTTAAAGTAATTAATATATGTATGAGCTCACTGTGGTTTTTATTCTTTCAATTGAACTTATTTTATGACATGGCAATCTCTCAAAAATGTAATGTCAATCTAACATAAAATATGCAGATTTCTATGTGTGAGTGATAAGACAACTAAACCATCACAAATGACTTTGAACTCTTTATCACAAAGATATATTGCATGCATTTTTAATAAATTGAAATAATAAATAATAGATTGAGTCTAAAAGTAATTTGTGTTGCTGATGAGCTATCTATTCCCAAAACATCTGAATTCCAAGTCTCTAATATATTACATAACAAATTTAATTCCTAACTCTAGCTCACTTGTGTTAGAGGCAGGACCCTGGTACCCATGTGTTTCCTTTCAATATTTTGTCTTTTCTTCTCAACAAGCACAGAAAAAGAAGAGAGATTTGTCAATTTTCTGCTGCATCCACTTTGGATGCCAGCCAGTCTAATTTATTAAATTATGAAATTTCCATTCAATAGAAGTAAACTCTTATCTAAATTCTGGAGGAAGCAATCTTATAAAGGCCCCAGCAATAATCTTCCATACCTTGTTCTGAGTAGGACTTTTTTTTTCCCAGCCAGTAAAGCATGCATCAGGCAAACAGGCAGGCGGTCAATTTTGAGACCTTGATTGACTGAGAAACTGGTAAATTCTGGTTTTGTTGTTGCCTGAGGTTTTCTGTCCTATCCGGTTCCCACAATCGTTAAGTCCCAAAGAAATCACACAGAGGTCTACATTAACTATAAACTGATTGGTGCATTAGCTCAGGCTTCTTATTTACTCTTATAACTTATATTAGCCCATTATTCTAGTATATGGTAGCCACATGGCTCGGTACCTTTTTCAGCGAGTCCATCACATCTTGCGGCTGGGTCAGGACTCCTGAGGAATGGGCTTCCTCCTTCCCAGAATTCTCCTGTTCTCATTGACCCACCTCTACTTCCTTTCTGGTTGTCCCACCTATACTTCCTGCCTAGTTACTGGCCAATCAGCATTTATTTAAAATATTTTGTTGTCTTTTTCTGATGTCATGATGCAAATACGGAAAGATGACAATCTCTCTAACTATGTATACTTAAGATGTAAGTTATTATATAGTCTACTTAAGGAAGAGATCTGAGTAATATCAATGAGTGAAGAGAAGGGTGAATGGCTCAGTCAGTGAAGCATTTGCATATTAGGAATGCTAGCACCAAGGTTAAAGGTCAGGTGTAGCAGCGTGCCTGTGACACCAGTACTGGGTTCGTTGAATCAGTAGGATCCCTGGGGCTTATCTGCGAGTCTTCCATGTCCAGATTCAGAGAAAAAAAAAAAACTATAATAAAAAATAACTAAAGTTGACACCCCAGTGACACACACACACACACACACACACACGGATCCCAATTAGTGTCTGTGTGACTCAGTGAATCCTTTATACTGGGATCCAATATATGAAAAATAGTTATCAATTTTCCAACTATATCCTCACTAACTGTGTGATCCTAGGAACATAAGGTTCCAACTATACCCATCCATTTGGCAATGCTCATGAACTAATTTAATTATTTGCATTTATATATGCATATAATTTTTGAAAACACATTCTCAGCCTTAGATAACTGAGGAACCACTGCCCCCCGCATCCTAGTGTTTGTTATTCTGTTTTATCTCAAATCAGTGTTGATTGACTCTAAAACCAACTGAACAGTTTCTTTATAAGTCAATTTTATTGAACTGCTATGTTTGTAGAAAGTCTCTTAGTTCTTGAACCCACGGTGAATAAGTCCCAATTCCATTCTCTTCTGTCCCAAGTAGACCCCCTGGATGTGTTTAATTTTCATGGAAAGAGAAAAATTGCTAAGGGCATAGTTTCCAAAAATGTGCTCCTTTGTCAGATGTTAATGGATGTTATTTTTAGGGTTCCATAGTCCAATGATTTCCTGAAATAAAAATTAAAATTAACTAAAACAGATTCTTTACAAAAAGCCTGCTTAGGAAATTCAATATGCTTATAAGCAATTATAAATCCCTGAGAGTGATACTGTGTGTAAAGACCATAAAAATCATGATTTCAGAGAATAGGTCACATAACTGGTCCCTTATAGAACACTTTGTGGGAAACCCTGAACTCGAACAGGATGGCTAAGACTATTAAGTTTAACTATTGGGTAAGAAATACGGAGAGAAACAAAGGGTGGCAAAGGTGAGACGCGTAATTAAAAGACACCCGTGTCAGGTGCCACCATTGGGCTACCATGACACTGGAGTCCCCGTTATCAGGCAGAAGGTGTACTTGTGATCACACTTCACAGGATGGCTGCGGGCACTGCTCCAGGATTTTTCCCTCAGAGACGCAGCTGGAAGGGTCTCCACCATGTAGAATGTCACCGGCCACTATGGAGTGGGAAGAAACACTTGGACTATGAAAAGTTTCTACCTAGAACTGAAATATACCACTTGTGAGACCCATCCATCAGAGCCAATTGTGTGGTTCACATCTAACTAAAAGGATGTGGGAAACTCTAACGCGACTTCTTTCCAGAAAGACAAGAGAGTGTCGGCAGACGATTCCTCGTGACTAGTAGAGAGGTGAGGAAAGCTATCTCCCCCACATCTTTCTTCATCTCACTAGCCAGCGACATTGTCATAGGCTGAGGAGACAGGACCTTAACCTAAGTCAGACCATGTTGATGGTCAATTTCAGTACCAAGAATCTTCAGGAAGTACTTAAGACTGCTGCACAATCCTTGCACCCCATCCCCCACCTTTATCTCTTTTCCACAAGAGCTTGTTCTCAGAGTACTTACTAAAGAGCCTTCCACGAGGTAAGTTCTTAGAGCCTGTTTGGGGAACACTCAGTTACATCAGACAGCCAATGCCCTGGAGTAATACAGAAGCCTTGTGTCATAATCTCCTTCCTACAATTGACTTTTGTCCTTCCCTTCAGACGATGTTTGAGGTTTGTTTTGGCTCATACAGATCTAATTAGTTTATATCAGCTGAACTGGGAGAAATACCAAGAATTATTTACTATTATCCTGATATTCATAACTTGGCTTTATGAAGGCGTAAGTCACGAGCAAGGCCACACCAGTTTGGAGTTATGATTAATAGGGTGTTATTTATTTAAAGGGGAAAACTTACAGATCACCGTTTCAGACAACAGCCATCTGCACAACCAGGAAGGGAGTCTAGTCTCCGGCGGAGCAGGAAGTGAAGAGAGTGAGCAGAGGAAATAGCTGCTTTTTTAAAGGGAGAGAGGCCACGCCCCAATGGGCTGGTATCACAGCAGCTATTGGTTGGAGGGACGGAAGGACCTCCCACAACAGCTTTATCTCGATTTTTATAGTTATAATTTTGCAAGAATCTTTGCATATGTTACTTGTTCGTTAAATGCAGGATTTATATTAGTGTATCTGTGCAAACACATACACATAAAGTAAGAATTGCAGTAAGATACAGTACATCCAATCTCGATTTTAACAGATGATACCATTCTCTAAAAACGTTTGGGTAGAATGTAGTGACCAAGTACGTTTGTGGGAGGGGGGTTGCTTATTAAAACCATTTCCCATTTTTCTATTGAATTTTCAATCATTTGGTTACTTCATTTATAATATATACTCCTGATACCATTGTCAGATACAGACAAATGTCTATGAAATAAGAAACTGTTTGTGACTTGCTTTTGAACTTTCTAATGTCCTTTTCACAAATAAATTTAAAATTTTCATGCTGCCAAGTGTATCCACTCTTTAGTATGCACTTCTGTGTCATTTAGAAATTTTTCTTCCTACTGCTAGCCTTGAAAATATTTTTTTGCATTTGAGTTATTAATCTACCCAGAATCTCTATTTATTTTCATGTATGACATAGTAAATGTACTTTTTAACATACCAGTTAATTGTTCCAGTATCCTTTTTTACAGCATTTATATCCCAAACTAATTTGTTGTGCATGACTTCTTCTTTGCTGTTTTGGTTTTGTCTTTGTTTGAATTCTTGAAGACGGCTTTACGGTAAATCTTGACAACCTGAAAAAGCAAGTCCTTTTCCCTTCTTTCTTCTTTAAAATCCCCTGGGCTTCTTTCAATCTTTTCTTCCCAGTAAATGTTAGATTCTTGTTAATTTGGAGCTCATTTATACCTCTATAATTTTGAACATTTCCACTAGTTTAAAAAAATGACATGTCCCTGGGGAGACCCCTTTTAACGCTTTCCTGTGCCTGCCTCACGTTTCAGTGTCACAGTGACCCAGGGAACATGGAAATCAGCGGCTGAAGCTATCCATATACACTGCTCTTCATTTTCTCTTTCAGTATCGATAAACTAACATGGCCCAAATGTGATCTGAAATGAGTGTGGTGCTTTAAGAATGGCTGATGTCAGCCAGGCAGTGGTGGCACATGCCTTTAATCCCAGCACTCAGGAGGCAGAGGCAGGCACTTTGAGTTCGAGGGCAGCCTGGTCTACAAGAGCTAGTTTCAGGATAGGCACCAAAGCTACAGAGAAACCTTGTCTCGAAAAAAACAAAACACAAAACAAACAAAACAGAATGGCTGATGTCACATTCAAGGAACAGGGTAGTAGCATTTGATATAAGCAGAATGACTGAGAAACTCAACTGAGAAAGGGCAGTTATTAGAGTTAAGAGAATTATGGAAAACTCCTAAACATTGCATGGCAAAACCAAGAAGAAAAGATTATCCCTGGCTACTCGGAGTAATGGAAGTTGGCAGACAGATTTACTCATGTGTTCAATAAGTATTCATAGAGATCTACTATTTCCCAGACAATGTTCTAGCCTTGGGGAAGAGTAAAAACCTAAACAAAGCCCACTTCGTGAATGCAATCAGCTTAAGAGACTTTTTACACATCTAGTGAGCACTAAGCACCCACTATATAAGAATCTCAGATTGCTGCTTCGGTCCTCAAGCTACTTATGAGCAGACTGACCACCATAAAGTCCGTCAAAAATCACCAATCAGTGTCAACATGGCACAGGATTGTTTGACATATAAATATTGCACTACGCATATAATATGCACAAGCATACTGGCATAGTTGTATAAATATAAGATCTATTAAAACATAACCGCAGATTGCGTGTCAGAACAGGTTTCCCAGAGGAGCTAAAGGATCTACTGGAATATGAGAAAAGGCAAGATTTGTAGATTGAGATAGTAGAATGGTAGCCAGAGACAATAAATATATCAGTGTAGACAGTGGGCTAAGACTCTTGGTGTACTCACCTACATGAAGAGCCTCGGCATCCCTGTAAAGAGAATTATGTTAGGAAAAGGAGTTTTGCTTGGATAAATCAAATGAAGTCAGGTAATGCTGGTATCTGACGACCAGCAGAATAGTTTGAAAGGCTATAGAGAGCAAGGATAGGGCCTCTTTCTCTCCCCTCTTCCCTTCCTGCCTCCTCTCCCCAACAATCCCTCTGGAATGCATGAAGTAAAGTTGAAAGAGACCCTGCCAGCATGGAGAGGGGAGGCCTGGGAAAGTGCCGAGAGGAGGGACAAGAAAAGTGGTTTTTCAGTGGGAGTCAGGAAACGTGCAACACAAACGTGAGGATCCAGGTCTAAATTCTATTTCTAGAATCCTTAATCCCGGCCCAGGAGGCAGAGACAGGCAGATCCCTGGAGCCCGTATGCTAGCCAGCCTAGCCCATTTGGCAAATATATTTCAAATGAAAGACCCTACTTGAAAAGACAAGGTGGACACGTCTGAGAAATGGCGCTGATGTTGACCTCAGCCATATACACAGATGAGCACACCCACCAACGTGTCCATACACACACAGTAGTAAACTAATAAGCATTTGTGACCTATATAAGCACTGAGCCCTCGTGCCCCAAACCCCGAACTTCAGAACTGAGTAGATCTCAAAGCCCTTCCCATGTTTCCTGCAAGTAGAGGGGTTGGGGTTTTCTCTGTCTTCACAGCTTGTGGAGTGTTGACTCTGTCTTTTCCTCTGAATATATATGTCTGAACTCTGTCCCTTTATTCAATGCATTATTTTCATGCATGCCCCCCAAACATTCCATACGTTAGTTTTCCTCCCACCCCAGAAGGAAGGAGGAACATGGGGAAGAATCACAGTCTCTTTACTTAGCCCTTTCTTTCAACCTTCTCTGCTCCTCACTTCTCCTTTTCTTGACTGCTTGCAGGAGTTTCATAGTCTGCTTCCCTTTTCAATGAAGATAAAATTCAATTCTCCCTTACTGCTTTCCCTGAGCCATCAGAGCCAAGCAAATTAAAGTGCTTCTAAACACAAAAGATACAGTTCCTTAAAGGCAGGTCTTTGTAAGTAAATAAACGGAAGAAGAGGAAGGGGAGGAGGATCCATTCTCTTACCAGAATACACAAAAGAGAACAAACCGAGGGAGAAAATCAATCCATTTCAACAAATGAGAAGAGAAAGAAAAGATCAGTCAAGAAGGGTTTTAATGGAGGAGAAAGATCTTGAGCTAGACCTTGGACAAAGGCTAGAATAGATATGACAAAGAGGACAAGCGAAGGACATCCGACATAAGGAAGTAACCAAGAAAACCACGACTGAAGGAATGAGTCTGCATCTGAGAGAAGCTAACTCTGAGATTTCAGAAGCAAGGCTATCAGACTCCTGGATTCCAGCCTCATCTAGTAACAACCCAGAGAAGCTTTGATAATTATGCTTCAGAATGTTAAGCTGCTTTGGGAAAGGGTTCCCAGAAACAAGAACCAGGGTTCACGTGCCATGAGGATTCACTCTGCTTCTAGTCTCTGCCTCCGTGTGCAGTGTGCTGTTGCAGCTTCGAAAGTCTGCCTTCTCTACCTAAACTAATCCCGCAGTTTCCTGGCTCATCATTCATGGTGAAAAATGTCTTGTTTTAGCTCCAAAGTCAAACTTAAGAGAAATATTTTGTTTTGTTTGGCCTGGCATCCATGGTCCATGCCCAGAATCATAACTATAGTCAGGAAGATAAGGTCATACAAAAAGATGACAACATCTAGTGGACCACATCAAAAAAAACCTGGCCAGATTTGGTACAGGGATCAAACAAGGACTTAGGGAGGAAGAATATGGCTTCACCCTGGAGAGATGTGGGATGTATCAACAAGTTTCATTTGAGGAAAACGCCTTTGATGCTTGAAAAAGAACTATGTGGGGGTGGGATTATTGATTATTCTTATGTTTCTGTTATGTTTCTCTGTTTTTGAATTTCTTATTATTTAAGCCATTAGCTATTATTTAATGTGTCATTTTCTTCTAAAGAAAATAGAAGTAAATGAAATCAACTACTTAGCAGCTGTCATGAACCAATTGCTAAGAGAGAATTCCAGTTTCCAAGATGCTTTGTGCTTAGGACTAAACATGTGGACAAGTAGCTATTAAAATGGAAAGAAAGTGATAAATGCCATTTAAAAGGTACAGATCAAATTCTGTGAGTTTACAGTTTGATTTACTGTAAGAAGCACCATTTTCGGGTTGATATCTGAAAGGAGAGTAGAATCCAGCAAATTAAGATCTGAAGATATGAGAAACAGCTTTTTACACGAGAAAGAATAGTTTGAGGCAGAAGAATGGGAGACATGAAGATAACACTGTGCTCTGGAGACAGTGGATACCTGAGAGCTTCAGTCAAGGGGCAAAAGGCTTTCGGGACGAGAGAAACAAAACCATTTTGACTCTGCTTGAGTAGTGGGGAAGCCATGGGCAAGGACATGTCCAGATTGTTCCTAGGAAGACTAAAGGGATATTGTGTGGCAGGGCAGTGGAGAAGCAACAGAGATGGAAAGACGGAAGTGTCTGCACTGAGAGGGATGAGGAAGAAGGGGAGTTAGCTGTGTCCCCTGGCGTGCTGACCTTACACAGTGGGAACCGTGGCTAGTGCTTGTCCCTGTTTCTACAAGCCCCAAACTCCATTCCAAGTGATAGAGATATGGCTCTTTTTCATCTCATTCTACAATGACTCTTGCTATTGCAAATGCAACTGAGAGGCCTCCGAACTCCAAAGAGCTGAAAGGACATCGTTTAAGTTCATCACGCACACATAGTGGAAATCCACGGGGCTTTTTTCCACAGTCTGCATTGGTGGGAGTTGGTTCCAGAAGCTGATTCCTTTGAATGAGCAAACTGTCTACAAGCTGTATGGGCCCACATGGGGACGCATTCTGTTGTTCGACGGTCAAGGATGAGCTGTTCACACATGGTGCTGGTGTTTTTGGAAGATTCTCCTGAAGGTTTGTGAAGTGGAGGGGGAATTGCATAACCCGAAATAATTTACATGAGATTTTAGACCTGATCATTCTGTAAGTTCTCAACGATCAATAACTAAGGACTTCCAGAGGCCTTTGGCATAGCATCAGGCCTTGCCTCAACCCTACCCATATTTCCTTCCATAAAAAAATACCCCTCCAAGTCTCCTAGGTCTTCACATTCTATTACAGAAAAACAAGCATCTGTCAATCAAGGGTAATTCTGACCCCTCCCCAAGGTAGTGCTATCTGGCAGTGTCTAGTGACTTCAGCCTTCTCACCTTTGAGTTGTTTTCTAGACGTCTAGGCAGTTGAAGCCATGAATGCTGCTGGTGCACATTTGGCTTGATTGTCATCTTAGGGTTAGCACCACTATGTAAGCACCTCTGTGTGTGTCTACGGGAGTGTTTCCAGAAAGGTGATTTTTTTCTTGAGGATGCGGAAGACTGATCCTGAATGTAGTGGCATCACCCCATAAATTAGGCATCTCTACCGTTCCAGCTGCTGGGACGTCCCTGTCATTGGGGATTGTAAGTGCTCATTGTCACAGCCATGAGAAAGGGGAGCTGACAGTGATGCTAAACACTGATCATCTTAACCGTCTACAGAGAACGGAGTCAAAATACACCGAGCTGAAGCTGAGAAGCAGTGCTGCTGAATAAATCTTCCTACTAATCCTCCATCCTCCACAGCTTCATGTTTTCAGCCACGGAGACATGCACTCCATTAACCAAAGGGGAATTCCTGCCACAACACACAGAGAAGCTGGGGGCCCTAAATTCCCTTCCACATGAGCTGCCCCTTCTGAGGAAACAGTATGGTTCGAAATGCCACATCTCCCAACACATATAAAGTTCACACCCATACTCAATTCTACTTACTCTGCCAGGAAGAGAAAGAAAGGAAGAATGTAAACAGTGTGGGTGCATCTGTCCCACGTCCCACTAGAGCATATGCCCCAGGAGAGCGTGCGGAGGGAGAGCCGCATCGGATATTCCTTCGCTTGGTCTCAGTGCCTGCACTGTTCTCAGCATATGAGCATCTCACCATCCGGGTGTGATTCAAGTGTTTAAAGATACATTTTTCTTTCTCTCTCTCTCTCTTTTGTACAACATGGCCCTGAAATTCAAGCCAACTTCTTCATCAGGTATTTAGCTGAGAAAACAGCAATCTGTTCCGATGCTGGAGAGAAAAAAAAAAACTGGCTGAGTTGGATGGTATAACAGCCTTAGACGTGGTGCATAAAGATGGCCGCATATATTGTACTTCAAAGATGAACGTGGGAACTTTCTCTCTCTAAAATATTTCCGACTCTGTGTGATGTTTCATGCTGCCATAGATAAAACTTGTATGTAAAAAATGTAACTTCATGTTTGGAGAGAGAAAGGATTGGGGGAGGTTGATAGGGGTTTGGGGATTGTCTTGAGGGTAGTACAGGTTGAGATGATGAGAAGAAAGAAAATGAAGCAATTGTGAGAGGAGATAAGAAAGACAGAGGACAGAGTGAGCCTGATGCTCCCTTCCCATGCTCAGAAGTACCTTCCTGATAACCGAAGGAAAAGCCTATTGCACGTCTACAACAAGGAGTTAAGCCACAGGGAGTTGACTCAGTTACGCCGATTAACATAGGACCAGGAACTATAAACCCTGAGTGAATACCTGTTGACTTGTTAATGTTCTTTGTGTAACTAGTGTAGACTTTTTCAGCCACTCACGTTTTATATTAATATAATATGTAGTACTCCAGCTTGGTTTTTTCCATTTAAAAAGCCGCCAAATGGATGTCATAAATTCTTAACAGTTTGTTTAAATATTAACTAGCAAGTGGCAACCCTTACTGGTATGCCTTTGAAATCTTGCTAGCCCTATGTGTACAAGTGACCATACGTGTGTGGTATTTAGGTATTTTTAAACCTGCTGGTGCACAGCTTGCTAGTGGCCCACCTTCAGTATTTTGGAATGGAAACTATTTTTCTGATTGCTAAATTGAGATGGGGAAAGGAAAATTAACTCATAAATATTTTATGGGTCAAAAAATTTTATGTGAGGCTTTGAAAGATAAATGCTATTGTAATCATTTCAGAAATTCCCATTTTAATTAAATACAATATTTTCAAGATTGTGCTATGGAGCATAGCATAAGCTTTCTAACTTGGGAACTTCCTGAATAATGCAAGTAAATAAAGGGAAATTGTTCTCTGCTCAGTACTATTTTCCACAAAAAAAAAGTTTTATAATGATTTTTTTCATTTGGGCACACATTATGGAAATGAGTGCTTCATGTGGACTAAATTGCTACCATTTTGTCAAGATTTAATACAGTGCTTTTACGAAGTCAAATTTTTTTAAAAACGAGATTTAGTATGTGGACTCACCAATATTATATAACAGATTAGACATACTGAAAAGCTGGAAGGGGTGGAAATTAAGGAACATTACCTAATTCACATATCCAATAAGATTTTTTAAAAAGATGTTCTATTTTGATCCCAGAGATAGAACATTTTGAAATCAAAGCTTATGGATTCTGAGGACAGAATCTCAGTGTGGTTCTGGATGATTCTACAATCCATATTCTTTCTCTACAATACACTGGGAACTCTACAGTTAGTTCAGTAACGTGCGACATAATCACATTGAAACTACAGCACATGACCCACCATGACCTTATGTCTTGTGTGATCAGTCCTCTTCTATGCCACCTCCATACAGGCAATATAACAACCTATTTGCCCCAAGTCTCTTGGGGTAGACAAAGAGTTATTGCTTCTGTCACAGTCCCATGTAATTGGCATTAGCAGCTTTCCACCCCAAGATGGCTCAGGAATACAGCTTCCTTCCATACCCTGATGCTTTTAAACTGTGCATATGGTAGGAAAAGAAAGAGTTTGGACAATCACCCAGGAAGACTCACGGCCATGCCTGAAGTAGAAAACATCGCTTCTGTTAGTCCAGCACAGTCGGCACCTAGACCACACCTAAATGCAAGAGAGATTAGGACATGTAGCCATCCGCAGTGCCCAACAAAGAAGAAAATGAAATAACTTTTTTTTTTGACAAATCCTTAGCTTTTTATGTTTTATGCCATATAAGAGAATTCACTTCTAATAGATTAAGAAGTCTAATGACCTAGACGTTGGTGTCAAGTTTACGCCAGTACACACTGTGTTACAGGGCTAGGGTGGGTGGCATTATACTGAAAAAAAGAATGCATTTTGCAATGGCCGACTTGGCTCATGGAAACTGATGTGCCCAGATGTGAGTAGAGGAAGCCAAACTGGCAGTTCTCAAGACCAGAACTACACGAGGAGGACAAAGTATGAATGCATAAAGAAAAGGAAAAAATGTGGTAGAAAACTGGCTAGGAACAGATGGCTTAGGAGTAAATACATGGGAAGATATTGTAGCCAACATGTATTATTTGCTAGAATCCAGCTGTTAAATAAATTGCCAATCTCCACAGCAACCCTATGAAGTAAGGTATTTTACTTCATTTACAGGTGATGAAACTAAGGCACAGGGCTTAATAATTTGCCCATAGTGATACAGAGGTTGGATGTGGTACCTAAACCCAGGCTATATTTATACCCAAGGCTTTTAACCTTCACCTCTGCTATGGCTTGAATATGAAATCAGCCACACACAACCTCAGGTCTATGGGTTTGGGGCTTGGGGCTCAGGTGCAAAATAACGAACTATTCATAATGTATTAGATTCTGGTGCTGTTGATCTAGTCAAGGTATTGGTCCACTGGTGAATCATTGGTAGGTGATGAAAAGCAGGAAATGGAACCTAACTGAAGGAAGGAGGTCTCGCTGTGATGGAAGCGAAACTGGAAAAAGGCATGTCCCCGGGACCGTACCTGTCCTGGTCCCTTCCTGTATTCTGACTTCCTCTTCCTGTCATTCATGAGGCAAGTAGCTGCCATGATGCCCTCTTTAGAACTGGAATTCTTCTTTTATATGACTCCGAGTCTGTGACTCAGGGTGGTAACTTTTTAAAAGTAACTGCAAAAGACACATGTTAAGGTTCCAATATCCTTTGACACCAGAAAAGGGCATGCCTTTTCCCCCATTCAATCTTTTTTCCTCTGAAAATAATTACTTAAAAATCATATAGAAGGCTGCTAGCTTCCTCTGTTACTCTGCTTATAGAGTCTTGGCCATTCCAGTCAGTATAAATTCTACTTCTAATTTTCCTTTAGAATAAGAAATTCATAATTTCTTTTTCAGTCCATCTCAAGATTCAGCAATCTATACAAATGTGGTGGTGGTGGTGGTGGTGGTGGTGGTGGTGGTGGTGGTGGTGGTGGTGGCGGTGAGGTGGTGGTGGTGGTGATGGTAGTGGTGGTGGTGGGGATGATGGTGGGGTGGTAGTGATGGTGATGGAGGTGGTGATGTTGCTGATGGAGGAAGTGGTGGAGGTGGTGGTGGTGGTGATGATGTTGCTGATGGAGGAAATGGTGGAGGTGGTGGAGGTGGTGGAGGTGGTGGTGGTGATGATGGTGGTGGTGGTGATGGGGGGTGAGGGTGATGTTGTTGATGGAGGAAGTGGTGGAGGTGGTGGTGATGTTGTTGATGGGGGAAGTGGTGGAGGTGGTCGTGGAGGTGTTGGTGATGGGGGGTGGAGGTGGAGGAAGTTATAGTGGTAGAGGTGGTGGTGGTGTATGTGTTTGTGTGTATTTTGGCATCTGAAATGTATGGGAAACTTGGACTTATCCATACAAATTCCATGAAGACTGGTGAATCCTGGATAGATGTGAATCCCAAATGGTGGAACACTGGTCTGGTGACAAATGATTCTGGATCTTTTCTTTCTTTCTCCATTTCATGTATTCCCTAGAAGAGGTCTTACAGATTGGAAGAAGGAACCTGGTTCTTTTTCCTCTTAGAAATCTTAACTTCTTTGGCCTTTGTACTTTGCACGTCCCTTAAGGACATTCTAATTGGTCCCTGAAGCAGGGACATCCATATGGTAGCACCGACTAGCCGGGCACCAGTGTGAGCCATCAGGACATGCACTGACCAGTTGGGCACCAGCATGAGCCATCAGGACATGCACTGACCAGTTGGGCATCAGCATGAGCCATCAGGACATGCACTGACCAGTTGGGCACCAGCGTGAGCCATCAGAACATGCACTGACCAGTTGGGCACCAGTGTGAGCCATCAGGACATGCACTGACAACTGGATACCAATGTGAGCCATCAGGACATGCACTGACCAGTTGGGCACCAGTGTGAGCCACCAGAATATACATTAGCTAAAAGTCAGACATCTTGGAATCTTTTTTCTGATCAACTGAGCATTAACGCACTTGGATCTAACCTTCTGCTATGCTCATGAAGGGACTTGTGGCTTCCTACACATTCTCACTTTTGCTAACATGTACATGAAGGTAAGCATACTGCCTCTTTCCCCATGACAGGTGTATATGGATAAAGGCTTTTTTTCGTGGCTTTCTGTATAAGAGCATACTTGCCTTTCAAACCTATTTATCTCACAAAGCTGAAATTCTTACTATCTTTTAAATTTTACTTTTAAAAATGTATTATACTGAGTATAATTATCTTATTTAAGAATCAGTCACTAGTTGAATCTAACTTGCTCTAGTAGCTCACTGTGTGGCTCAGTGAAAGATTAGGCACCCTTGTCTCTCCAACAGCAACTTCTATGATGTCAGAATGTGTCGCTCCTAGGAACAGTTTCCTGTTTCTGCAGCAATCAAAGACTGCATTAAAGGTGGTGAGATAGTTTCTGTGTGCTTGGAATATTTGATGGAGTATTGATGAATGTATAAAATACATTATTCTTGATAGTATTTGTAATTAAATGCTTTGATATTGTTTAAAGATTTTGTTTTATTTGTGTGTGTGTGTGTGTGTGCATGTGTTTGCATGAGTGTATACATCCAGAGGTGTGCAGGTGCCCCAGAGGCCAGAAGAGAGTGCTGGATCCCTGGGAGCTAGGGTTACAGGTGTCTGTGAGTCAGTCCCCTTTGGGTGCCAACATTTGACCTCCAGCTTTCATGTGAGGGCAGTAAAGATCCAAGCCTTACCCCATTAATAATGTTAATAATTGAATCACGCTGTGTGGTTACGTTTCCTACCACAAAAGGTAATCTCATTTTCCCACGTGATCTTCCTTTCGAAAGCTGAATGCATTGTTTCTAGTCTGGGGGACACACAACCCTGCAAAGTCTACAGTCAGAGCAGCACAGAGACTCTCCTCACAGTGCAGGACGCTGTCCTTTCTTTACATCCTAACTCGCCAGGCCAGTGAATGTTTGAGTAACACTTGAAATGGAGCTTCATTTTATTTCAGCTGAAACTCCTTGATTATTCACCAGGTCTATTTCAAAACAAACCAAAGCAAACAAACTAGAAATCTCATCTATCATGAAAGAAATTCATTGAACTCAATGCATTTTAAGATTTATCATTTTATTTCATGTATAGTTGTTTGTTTATATGTGTCTATGGGTTCCATGTGAGCACAGTGGCCTCAGAGGCCAGAAGAGGGCATGGGAACCCCTTGAACTGGAGTTGGACAGTTGTGATGGCCATGTGGATGCGGGAACTGAATGAATCCCAGTCCTCCGCGAGTGCCGCAAATGCCGCCGACCACCGAGTCACCTCTCCATGCACCACTTCAGAATTAAAAGAAGGAAAAGTCCTACCATGTCAACGCCGTTCCTATTGAGAGGTACAGTTGTTACTGATGTAAATAGGAAGTTTCCCACACCCAAAATAAAGGAAACCGTCTTGTACGACAGTTGATTTAAAGCTAGTGATGTCCTGTGCTCTAAGAAGGGATAAATTCCACAGCTGGCGCGTGGCGAGAGCGTCACTGCAGTGTCGATCCACTGAACCTGCATGTTCACAAAAGGCAGAAACGATGGCTTATGTTGCTGTATTTTACCATAATATAATGCCTCATTAAGTTAAAAAGAAAGAAAAAAATAGTAATGGCTACAAAAGTTTCATCAAATTTTAATCAAATCTAATGAAAACTGAAAGAGAACCATCAATTAAATCGATACCTCAAGTAATGGCCCATCTTCAGGACACACTGAGATGAGAACTATTTTTTTTTTGGACTGTTTAATAAGTGGATTTAAACAAAAAAGAAAAACAGCTAAGTTAAAAGCACAATATGCCCATTGGGGCTGGGGCAATGACTCAGCAGTTATGAGCACTTGGTGCTTGTGCAGAGGACCCTGATTTGTTTCACAACAGCTCCACGAGGCTCCTAAGTGTAATTCCAGTTCCATGGCAACATGACACCCTCTTCTGGCCTGTGCAGGTACCAGACATACATGGCGCACATACATGAATACATGTACACAAACACTCTATGCGTAAAATAAAAATAAGTCCTTTCTTAAAATGCCTACTTAATTTGAAAAGATAGGAAGGACAAACACCAAGTACTTCAAAATAGATTGTGGTTTAAATATTAATAGTAATATGGGATGGGATATAGTTTTATAAATATTCACGTTTAAGAACAAAGCATATATGAAACCATGTAATACTCTGAGAAAGCATTACCACTTAAAAAGTTGCACCTGTCACATGGTTTGTGCTAGAAATGTAAAAAGTGTATCTAAACTTGATCTTTTTTTAACAAAAATTGTATGATTTTTAAAAAATCCTGTAATATAATTTAAAATAAATACTCCCTATTAGAAGAGGTCTGAAACTCCGAAAGGATTAAAGAATACAAATGTCAGGCAATAGAAATATTTTCTGATGTAAGAATGCACAAACTCTCAACCTTGCCAGCCAGATGGAGATGAAACATTTAGCTGCCTTCAGAGCTGGATTTCAAGTGAGCAGGTGACCTCTAAATAGGGTGACTCCAGTGGCTTATGGAGCAAGCACTATTACCTCTATTTCTCTTGGAGAAAAAAATTCACTCAGTTTGGGAACCATACCCTGGACACATCAGGAGATTTGGTTCATTTGCTTTGTAATACATTCTCCAAAGGGCCGTTATCAGTTACCACATATGCACAGTTCCACAGACAATGGTTATCTTTAGGGGTAATGATGACATCTGTCAAGAAACTTCGTACACTTTCTGTCTGATGTATACAGGGTCATATAGCTGACATATGATAACCTCTCTTTCTTAACTCAGTTAGGGGAAATATCCTATTCACTTTTTCTACCCACATAACTATGCCCCACCCATTTGTAAATGCGTGATGTTTCTCTTTCTGACACGGACCCTCTTGGGAATAGTTATCTTTACTATGTGTACACAGTTGTCAGACACTTTAAAATAAAAATAAATCCATTAGGCCTCATTTTATGCAATTATTTCATGCTTGTCTCTGATGTGTTTGGAGCATTTTCTATCATAAGAAATTATTTCTCTTTAATGGCTAAACATTTAAATATTGAGGCATTCTTTTTTGCAATCATCTTTGATAGAGTAAAAAATATTGTTGATCAAAATGTCTTCGTTGTTACTGACAGCTGTTAAAATATGCTGCTAAAAATAATGTGCCCGCTATTGAAACACGAGCAACGCCTACAGAGTCCTGGGGAGAAGCTGAAAAGGCTTCCTCCTAGCTCGAAAGAGGTGGGGTTCACACTCTTGACCCAATGGCTTCCAGTTATGTGTGTACGCACACGTGTGTGTATGTGTGTATACGTGTGTGTTTGTATGTTCATATGTGCATGTGTATGTATGTGTGTGGTGTGGGTGTGTGTTTATGTGTATATATCTGTGTGTATGTGTGCTTTGTAAGTATATATGTATGCGGTGTGTGTGGTATGTATGTTTTGTGAGTCTGTATATATGTGCATGTAGTGTGTATTTGTGTGTATGTGTATATACGTATGGGTGTGTATTTGCATATGCTCCCATGTGCATGCATGTGTGGTGTGTATGTGTGTGTGTTGTATTGTGTAGTTGTGCGGGCATGTGTATGTGTGTATGTTCCTGTGTGTGGTGTGTAGTGTGTTTGTGGTGTGTGCAATGTGTATTTGTGTGTGTGTGCTCCTGTGTGCGGTGTGTGTATGTGTAACTGTATATGTATGAGCGTGTGTGTGCGTGTCTGTATATGTAGTTCTATGAGTGTATTGTGTGTGTGTGAGCATGTGTGTGTGTGTGAGCATGTGTGTGTGTGTGTGCGTGCGCGCTGATACTGAGCACTATACCAGAAAAACAGCCTGGTTTTCTAATGAGCACACAACCATGTGGTTATTTATGTAAGATTAGCACAGTTATTTAAAGGTGCTGAATTTCCTCTACTGCATCAAGAGTGCATGAGAAAAGAGAAGAAATTGAAAACGTCCCTGTTTCATTAAAATATACTGTTCAAGTTCCTCCCCCTTTCAACCACTGTACATTATGTCTAAATTTAGAACCTCAGTATGGGCCAAATGAAATCTGATTTGTTTCTAATAATATGGCATACTAATCGTGATGTGAGTGCTGTTTGGTTCTCTTCCATCCCAAAATTTGGCCATAGAAATGTAGTATGTTTGTGAATTTTCTATTTAAACTGCCTTCAAAGAGGATAAAGGTAGACAGATAACTCAATCAGTAAACAAATTCCTAATTAATTGTTCAAATTAGTGAATAATGAAAGCTGAAACAAATATTCCAAACACTGTAGAAAACTGAGTTTGGGCAATTTTGGATGTCAGCAAAATCCTTAATATGTTCAGTATTTATGTTCTAGTGCACACTTCCTTCTTTGCTTGCAATGTTTATAAACTGTAACATGTGTGCTTTGCAATACACAGAGAAGTTTGATCCTATATTGTTGTCCTGTTCATCTTCTCTTCCCGACACCCTCCCCACTTCTCTGACTCACCCTGTCTTTCTTAACTCTTTCCAACAGCTGGAAAGAGATGGAAAGAAGAAAAGGTTAAATAAGTAAACAGCCCTAACACGGGTAGGCTTATTAATGGTGTTAACTATAACTAATGCTTTAGCCTTTATTTTTAAAAAAAGAAAAAAAAAAGGCAGGTGGCTCTCTGAATTAGAGGCTAGGATGGCCAGAGCTGCACAGAGAAACCTAGTCTCCAAAACCAAACCAAACAAACAAAAAACACTATTTAATGCAAATAAGCTATACGGTCTTCACTTTCTTGTCAGCAAATAAAGACTTAAGGAAGATATGCTCACTTTTGGGGTCCGAGAAATTTTCCAGTTCATGAATCATTCTCGGGGACAGCTGGAGAAGTGGGGCTGGAAACAGGGACCTAAAGGGCAGCTCTCCTCAAGCTAAAACAGGACTAGGGAGAATTTTTTTCCAACATAAACTTAGATATTAGGCTTTGTTTCTGAAATTACATAATAGAGGACGTGATGTCACACATGCAAATTGCAAACGCCCAGTCGTGCACTTCGCTGTACCAAACCTCAGGGAGTTTGACACTGATGGCGTGGGGAGGGCGGTGTCCTGAGGTTCAGCCTGTGGCTGTGTTGAGTGATGTCTGAGGCTGCTCGCTTTAAGACATTTGGTAGCTATATAGGAAATGAACTCATAGTTCTCTGGGATTGACCATTTCTTTTAATTTTTTAATCTCTTTTTCAAAAGAAATTGAATTCTCCATCCTTTTGCAAAGAACAAAAAGGCTTATTTAAAAGGGTGTGAAGGACAACCTTGGTTGAGAGGGTTTTTCTAAAGCAATGGCATTGCTAGATACAAAGGAAGGCAGCCAGGACTCTTCGCTGATAGACATGGAATGAGAGTGCATGCTAACATCCCAAAGTCCTGTGTTCCCCTTCTCTGATGGGGTGATCCTATCAAAAGCAGTACCGCCTTCCTATTGTCCCTTCACCAGGAGGTATGGCGCTGAACTCCAGGGCTGCTGCCATGTCAGTGCCAGCAAAGGGAGATTATGCAAGAGAAACTTAATACTCATAAAAATTAAAAAAAAAGAAAAACCCAAAACTTCGCCTATGGGTAATTGCAAGACCCTCTAAGTATTCATCAGTAATAAGAGAAACTGGCACCTAAGGGTATACAGAGATTTCAGACCCTCTATTGTGGTATGAAAATGTTTTAAAAGAGTATATCAAAAAATCTTAGGTTTTAATATCAGACAGGCTTGCAGAGCCTTGCAGGCAGAGCAGATAAATTTTTTCAAAGTGGTTAAATAAAAGCATAGGAAGATACCAGGCGGTGGCTGTGCACACCTTTACTCCAAGCACTTAGGAGGCAGAGGCAGGCAGGCCTCTGAGTTGGAGGCCAGCCTGGTGTGCTAAGTGAGCTTCAGGACAGCCAGAGCTACACATAGAAATTCTGCCTCAAAACAAACTAAACCATGGGGGGAAATCTCCTACACTTCTACAATGTGGCAGCTATGTTAAGCTCATTTTATGCCATACTTTGATCACGTTGTCTGTATTTGAAAGTGTGGAGCAGAGTAGTCAGTGGCGGGAGCAGGGAAGAATGGAACCGGAATCGTCCAAGCCTAACCTGTCAACCTTGCCGGTAGGATTACATCCCTAGCTATCTTAAATTGCGCCGGCAATTTGATTCTTCCCTTATGATACTGCATAGGCGTCTGCCCTATGGCACCTCTGCATCTTTCTGCTCATTTAACCAATGCACCAGTGTCGACCCATCTTATTCTCAAGGCGTTTCCAGTCAGTTCGTCAACATCAGGATTCTTCTAAATTGTCCTTTTTAAAGTTCGTTTAATAAAAGGTTACATTTTATCATAAATTATTTAAGCACTTTTTTGATCTCACCCAAGTCATGATTCCAAACATCTTAACCTAGAAGCCACTTTTACAAAACAGGAAAAGTTTGTTTTGCAGCAGGCCAAAATGCCATCTTGAGCCACAGAGGAACTGGGAGTGTCAACACCATAGGTAGGTGGTGGAGCAACAAAACTTGATACTGGACTACGGGACTGGGGTTAGAGAAAGGCAGACATTCACCGAACAGTACCGTTTTTCCTGGGGATCAGCAACTTTCACTCCTATTTAGGAGGAAATCGGGAGGGGGGGGGCTACAGAGGGTTTAGAAAACCGTGGAAGAAATGTCAAACCAGAGAAGGGAATGTGTGGTCAAGTCCTGGGTTTGCTTAATTCAGTCCTTTAAAACAAGCTGGTAGGTGAGCCTTTCTACTAGTGACTTAAGTCTCCCCTCCCAGCAGACTTCCAGCTAGGGGCATGTGTAACTAACCGTGAGGTGGAGAAGTCTGGAGCATAGGGTATCTCTCACACCCGCGAGTGCGCATGAAAACGAGCGCGCGCATACACACTAAGCTGGGGTGACCAGTGTATCTTGGGGTGTGAGGCTGGAGAATGAGAAGCGGTGAGCTCCAAGACGCACGGGGGACAGGAGAATCCTAAGAGGGTAGCTTGGAGCTCAATCATCCTCCCCGCGCCGCGTGCCCGCGTGCCGCGCCGCCCGGCCAGGGAGCCCGCCTTTCACTTTCGCAGCTGCGTAGGTGTCTGCCCGGGCGGGCGCGAGGGCGCGGGGGCGCGCGGGGTGGCGCGGGGGCGCGCTGCGGGGGAGGGCTGTCGCGGCTGGTCCCTTCCAAGGCCCGCAGCGACCGGCGGCCGCTGTCAGAGCGCGGGATCGGTGGCGGTCGCTCCCCACACGCCCTGGTGCGCAGACACCCCGGCGCTCCAGGGCGCACCCCCCCCACGGTGGGGGTGGGGCAGCGACTCAAGAGCTGTCTCACCGGGTGGGCAGCAGAGGCTCAGGAAAGAAACTTTTCCCTCCTGGCCCGCTCGTGGTCCTCCAGCCCTCTGCTCCCTTTAAGGTGGCACCTGCACCTGAAGCCAGGCGCCAGGTCAAGGCCGACTTTGTGGACCCGGGCGGAGGGGAGTACAGGGTGCTTGCACTGGGGTTCCGTTTTCCCTTGGCCTCCTTGCTGTCAGTGACTGGGGTTCCAGCGACCGCCACCAGCACCCTGTCTCCCACCAGCGGGTGGCCGGACGCTCGACTGCCTCGTACTGCTAGTGAGGGTGTGACCCTGGGAGGGGGCCCCAGCTCCGCGGGCTCCCCCTGCGGCTGCCCCCACAAACACACACACACACACACACACACACACACACACACACACACACACCACGCTCTGTCGCCGGAGCTGTCACCGGCCACCCCAGCCCAAGGAAGGGGCGCGGAGAGTCGCGCTTCTCCGCTGCGGGCGCGGAATCTTACCGCGGGACTGGCGGGTTCCCGGAACCTCCGCAGTCACCGCAGGGCGAACCAGCAGCCCCGGAGACCCGCCGGCCCCAGGCCCGGCTGCCCTGCTGGGGGCCGGCGGGTGCTCGCAACCCCTTCGGCGCGATTTGGTGCCACCGGCTCGCTGCCTCCAGCAGGATAACTGCACTGTCGCTCCATTGCTCTACCCACCGTCAGTAGGGCGACTGCCAGGATTGCTACCCTCTCCGTCCTCATCGCAGATCAGCTGGTATTGGACTTGCTGGTGGCTGCAACAGCGGCGGAGGCGGCGGGAGTCTCGCTGCCCCCTCCCCCGCCCTAGTCTGCCTACCATGTCCTAGAAAAGGTGAGTGCAGAGACTGTCACTGCGCCGACAGTGGTGGGAGGGGGCCTGGGAGAACAGGGGTGGCCCCGGGGTGGCCAGGCCAGCGCAGAGGGGAGAGGACGCGGGTCGGCGTACCGAGGTGGGTTGCCGGCGGGAGGCCAGGTGCCTGCCTGGCCCGCGCGGGACAAGGGTGCAGGACGACTGGCGAGAGAGCGCAGCGGCTACTCCGCGCGGTTCTAACCTAGATTTTGCAAGGAGCTTCGATCCAGGGCAAGACCAGCCCTCCCTAAGGGAGGTAAAAACTTAGTAAAAAGGAGACGCGTCCATTTCTTTAATGATGAATAGTTCTGTCTCCCTGGCTGAGCTGCAGCCTCTGCTGCTTGGCGAGCCCGGGCCGCCGGGTCCGGGACTTCCCTAGCTCCAGCTCGCCACCCGCGCGCGGCCCCGGGCGCAATAGATGTCGCGTGACAGCTATCCTCGCGGGAAAGTTGGGACACTCGGCGGGGATTCATATGGGTAGGGGCTCCAGGGCTAGTTCAGCTCAGGCGACTGATGAGCACCGGAGTCCGGCGTCTGATCAGCTCCTGGGCGCCGCTGCAGTCCCCCACGCCTCTGGGGAGTGTCCTGCGGGAGTGGCTGAGAGTTCCAGTCTCCCTGGGCTTAGGATCCGGGATCCTGAGGCTTAACTAACTGTAAGAAAAGGAGGGGCCTTAGGGCACAAGCTGCCCTCCTCCTCCCGAGCCTTGGCTCGCCAGGAGCAAGGGTGAGCCCGAAGCTGCACAGCTGCCGCCTGAGGCCTGTGGGTCGCCAAGGGCCAGGGGACCAGATTTAGGTGTGTACGTCACTGGTGCCGACTCCAAGCCAGCAGGGGAGTCCAAAGCCGAGCCTCACAGCAGTCTAAAAGTCCTTAGAATTAAAGTTAAGGAGCCCATCCTTCGGTTTAGCAAGTGCAGTGTTTGGGTGGGCGGGAGGAAAATCCGAGTGGGGGCGAAGGGAAGTCAGAATTTTTCTCGCTCAAACGATCGTTAGAAAACAGTTCGGAGCTTTCCCTTCCTCCGATAAGCCTGCCCCGATTATGTGCACCCCTTCCACATATTATAAAGCGCATATCCTCGATAGTAAGCGTTCTTGCATATTGAACTAGTGGAAAAATCCAGTACTAAAGTAGTAAGTACAGTAACAAAATTATCAGGCGCCTCAGCTCTTGACCCTGGCACTTTTTTTTTTTTTTTGGCAGGGGGTGGGGTGGGAGGAAGGCTGTGTTTAAAGCGGTTTGGCTGCACCGAAAGCACCCGCTTTTCCTGCAAGGAAACTGAAATCGACTGGGAACGTGATCCTTTGGCTCTCGACAGCGGAGACTAAGGCTGCTCGGCGGGGGAGGTAACTTAGACCTGAAGGGGGGTTGGGGGCGAGCAGAGCGTTAGGGGTCCCGGGAAAGCCCACCTGAGTCGTCTTGGGCTTGCCGACGCCGTGGGCGGCGTCGGGTGTGAGTCGCTGGGGCTCACCTGGCGCTGCAGGTGGAGGGCGCGAGGGCACACCAGCTAGGCTGCTACGGCGTCACCACAGTTTCCCCTTCTCTCCGGATTGCCTGTGGTCCCCCCGGGGGACACTTGGGTAGGTGAGAGCAAGTTTGGGGCAAGGGAAAGATGTGGGCTAAAGGGTTTCATGCGCAGGGGTGCCCCGGATCGTGGCCACCTCCGCGAACCCGGAGAACCTACTGCCTCTGCGGCTTTAAGGAAGCTGCCGAGTCCAGGCTGTGTCGCAGCAACTTTGTATCAGTCATGTCGCCCGCCTGGTGACTGACAGCTCCGATTGCCCAATGAGAAGCGCGCCTGGCCCGCACAGCGTGGAGCCTTGTTTCCCCCTTGGCCAATGGAAATGGTTCCGGCGGGCGGGACAGCGACCTGAACTTTCTGGACATGTGACCCGCTTTTAAAAGGACCGGCCTTCCAGCTGGCCCACCCCCCCTCCGGGCTTTTGCCCGCTCCCTCCGGCGCGTTCGTTCCCTCCCTCTTTTGCTGGCCCTGGCCCTGCCCCTGACCCCTCCCCTTAGCTCCTGCGCACCCAGGGTGTCATTGGGCCCGGGAGAAGAGAGCCAACTTCAGGCTGCTCAGAGGAAGCCGGTGCAAGTCACCTGGGCGCCAGCGCTTCTGCCTCCGGCTTTCCCTCTGCAGGGAGAGCGGCACTCTCTGGCCTGGATGTGGTTGGATGTAGGGGGGCTCCGCAGCAGGGGTGTCGTGGCGGTGGCAAGCGCTGCAACAGGTAGAAGGCGAGAAGACGACCCCGGCCGAGGCAGGTGTGTAGGGGTGCGCAGTGGGGCGCCTCCGGTCCTGCCCGGCGTGCGGCCATGGCAAGGGTGGCTTGCACTTTGCAAGGAGAAGCCGCTGCGTAATCCGGAGGCACAGTCAGTATGTGCTGTGTGCTTGTTGTTTTGTTTTGTTTTTCCTCCCCCCGCCCCCCCCCCCACCCCGGCCGGCTGAGGACTATTTTGGGAAAGTTTGGCCACTTTGGATAAATGCCCTCTAAAGAGCGGCTTTTAACCGCCTTTGGCAGTGGGAGGTCTGCCACCCTCCCCTTTCCCCACAAATGAATTTCAGATCGTTTTCCTCTTGCAAATTTTAAAAGACATTTGAATAATGTTTCTTTCATCTATCAATTGCGGAAGCTCCTCAATCTGGGTGGGAGGTGTAGCCGATAGGGCAGTTGAAAAAGCCAGATCCCCATAGATCTTGTATAAAAGGGTCTGGAAAATCTTGCGTTTCCCGTTCCTTCATATTGGGGAAACTCTAGGGGATTGTCAGGGCAGGGACGGAAAAGGGATGAAGTTGCTTTTGATGGCATCCCTGGCCAGATGGATTTTAGATGCATAGCTTTTCCTGCTGCATTTTAAAAAGACAAGGTTTAAATCACAATGCTTTATCATACCATCTGCGTTATTTATTTATTATAACGTAGTTCGAAAAACTTTTGTTAGCAGACGAGTTATTAAGATCGCCGAATTTTAAAAGCTCCTTAATATTTCGGGTCCTCATTCTCTAGGTGCTGTTACTGGTGATATTTACATAGCAATGATAACAGCATTCTCCATCTGTGTGGTCCTCCCTTGGAGCTTTAATTTCACGTTTGACATGACACACTATCATGGAAATACTTTTGGAGAGAAGTTTGTGTTGCGGGGCGGGAGCGGGGGGGGGGACTAAAGCGGAACTTTCTCCTTTGTGGAAGAGGTAGTTTTGTTTAAAAGAACAATTGGAAAGCTGAGGTGGTTCAGTTGGCCAGTGAACAGAAGTCAGGTATGCTTAGTTCTAACTGGTTCTCCTGCTCTGTTAGGTGACCTTGGCAGACTTATCCTACCTCCCCTCATTATAAGAGGGGAAGATGACAGTCCTGAGAGGCAGAGCGACTAAAACTGGTTTCCTGAAGTCATCTTCTGCCTTGTAAAACAGGCATGTGTTGTGAAGCCCTCAAGCTGGGTCTCAACTGTGCCACTGGAAAGCGACATGATTGGGGGGAAGGTGCCATTAAGAAGGAGATATGTATCGGAGAGCAGTAAAAGTGGTTGAAAGTGAAAGTTTTCAGAAAAGATGCAGATTTCTAAGGGTCTTTAATAATTTCATGGGGGAAAAAGAAATTACTTCTTTATGGAAAAGGGCAATTTAACAGACTATGAAACAAAGTTTTAAAGTTTGTTTCCTTCACAGAAATAGCATTTAAGGCTATGTACGTGTGTATTCTTCTAAGCTTTAGAGAGGTTTGTAAACCTGGCATATGGCTCATTTAGGACAATAGTAATAAGCGCCCGTCAGGATGTTAGTACTACTCCAAACACACACACACACACACACAGATGCACACACACATGCACACACACACACATGCACACACACATATGCACACACGCATGCACATATATGCACATACATGTGCGGGCACACACACATACACATGCAACCTGTTGGTGCTTTCCCTTACTTATGTGAATTATTCTCACCTTTTTGTTTCTTTTGCATGAAATAAAGGTCATAATGACCTAAGAGTCTCTGGTACAGTATTCACTGGGAAGCTAAGAGGCCTAGTTTTTCTTAAGCTAGGAATATAATTTATATATTTCACTGCCTTATTTTATTCTTAAGTAACAAAAGCTTTCCCTTTACCCTCAGGATAAAGTTTTATGAGGATCATATTCATCAAGTCGTAATTTTAGTAGTCTCTGGTAAGTTCAGGTTGACTGAACTACTGTTCAAAGCCATGGTCATTATGCCAATTCTAAAAAGACAACCCGAGTTTCCTGGACAACACAGGAAATAAATTTCTAACTTAACCCATTTGTTTATAGAAAATACTAACTATAATACTAACCAAGCAAGACTCAGCATAAAATATCTCAGCGATGCTATTTTGAAAGCATCTAGTCTCCGAAACAAGGTTTGCAGGGGAAGTGTTTGCAGGCTTACTGCTGTCCACTTTTCTGTGCTGGCTGCCGACCTTTCCTCTCTGTCATTCGAGAGGTTGGTGAGGTTGATAGATAAGGATCCCTTGAACAAAGCCAATTTAGATTTCAGAAAAGCCTATGGCAAATTCCTCATGATTTTCCTGTCAATAACGTGGTAAAATACGGTTGGCTTTAGGAGGCTATTATGTGAGTGCTGGGTTTGGTGAAGCAAGACTTTGGGGAGTTGAGATCAGCTCTCTGATGTTAGCTGATAAAATTCTTCCCTGTAGAGAGGAACTGTGGCTGGTACCCACTATCTCCAGGAAGGATTCTCTGTGAGCCTTAGAGACCTTCGCTGGTCTGGTATATGGCTCGTTGGAGAGCGTGACAAATGGTCCTCAGAATATTAGTAGGCCCTCCAAACAGCAACAAGATGTACAGAGACCAAATTATTTCAGGGAGTGCTGGATTAAAAATATGCTGCTTCTGTACTTTGAAATCTCCCTGGGATTTTAGAGCTCAGAATTTTACTGAGACCTCATAAAAAGCAGAGTGTCTATCTCTCCCAGGCGACAGTTGGGAGTCTGAAGTTCTGGAGAAGGGTCTCAGGGCACAGAGCCCTATTGCTTACGGTGGAAGGGAGGTAGGTGGCTACAGCTACAACACTGGGAGGAATTCCTACGGAAGCCTTGTAGTGCGGAGGCAGGGGGATCACATCACAAAGAGGTCTTTAGGGAGGCCACAGGAGAGCTCAGGAGAGGACTGGGCTGGCTTGGACATACACAAGAAGTTCTGCTCTGAACATAGTTCTTGAGATACTTCATGGATCTGAATCTGAACCATCTATATTTTAGCTGTATCCGACTGTCTTTGCTCTGGAAAGGACAGAGTATTTCCTATAGAAGTAGAAGAGAACATAATATTGACTGTATTTTCCAATCCACTGCTATGATGGAGTTTTCAGGAGAGTGAAAAAAAGAAAAAACATTATTAGCAATGATTTAGGTCTCCAATTCACTCTGTGTGTGTTTCGGCTTTAACTTGGTTTTCATCCATACCTATTTTCTTTTCTTTTCTTTTTTCTTTTTGGCTGAAATTCCCAGATAACTACCTCAATCTTTGTGATTTGATTTATTTTCTACTTTTTAGTGATTGATTTTTGATTAAGAATTAATAATGTTTTTAAGTGAAAGCATGCTACATAATTGGTAGATTTTAAGGTTCATAAATTGTGTATTGATTATAGTATAATAGTTAAACATTTTATTTGCATTTTACTATCCATCTGGGACACAGTGGTGGAATTGATAGTTTCTGACTGCTCATAATTGAAAATCTACTGCAGAATACAAAAAAATTAGGGGCAATTGTAAGACTCAGGCAATTTCTGCATTATATTTCAATATAGGGGCTTGTGATATGTAATACAAATTTATTTAGTGAAGTCGTTATATTGTTTTGCAATGTTAATTAATATAAATTCTGTAGCAAAGGACTTCCATTTTTTTCCTTTTAATGAAGAAAGGGTAGGGGAGAAAGGCTAGAGGCAAGCAGAGAAAGAATGCAAGGCTTTATGTACGAAGAACTGCAGGCTTCACAGGGCATCTAGATTCTAAGATGTACAGATAAGAGCGAATTCATTTTGCTGTGCTCTGTTTCTTTAGTGCAGTGTCAGGGGTGGCATCTTGCTCCCTAAGAACATTTGATAATCTGCAGACTTCGTTGCTGTCACAACCGGGGAAGGTGGTACTCTCAGCATCTAGTGCTTCAGAGACAGAGACCCTGCTTAACACAATCCAGCGCAGAGGGCAGGCCTCCAACAACAATAAAGATCTGCCCGAAAGTGTCCTTAAGACCCAGGTTGGGAAACACTGGTAAACAGAGAGACCTGAGATCAAATTCCAGGTCTTGCACATAGTTATGTGGCCAGCACCTGAGTCTCTGACTTGCATTGTTTATGAGTACGTTTTTGCTTTTTGTATATAGATTGGTTCATGAGGTTAAATAATATATCAGAAAGACTTGAAATAATGTGCTGAATTATATAGTATATAATAATTATGAGCATATAGCCTATTGCAATATGTCCATGAGCTAAATTTATTGATTACAGCAGATGGAAATGAATGTATATTGAAAACACTCCAATGGGCTCCCTCTAGGGTGGAAACTAGGCTGGTCGTTTCATTATTACAGATTCAGAACTGTTCTTAGACCCAGGATGTAATGAGTGCTTTGGAAATATTCTTGAATAAATGCTTAAATGATCAGGGCCCTTCATAAGCTTCATTCATTCATAGCTGAGAGTGAAAATGTCCAGCTGTTGGAAGACATAAGAGAGGTATTGCTAGGCTAGGGTGCTGGTTTATTGAAGTACAAGAGTCACCGCTGTGGCTGAACCGCCTGGCAACTGCCACAATCCGTGTTCCAAGTCAATCCGTTTATATACCCCTGCACTCTTCAGAATGGACACTAAACTGTCTTCACCACTGATATACTGTAAGAAAGCCTTATTGTTTCAGAAACAATTTGTCAATGATTTTCCCTATGGCTATCCATTTGTTAAGCGTATATTTGGAAACTGTACCCTTAATTGCATATCATTGATAACAAAGCTATGTATTTCATCATATGGAAGGCAGCTTTTATATGAGCAAGTTTTCCAAAACTTTGGAGTCATAAAGTTAGTTGTTTGTTTTGTTTTAGTGTATAAAGGAGCTTTATTATGGGAGCAAGCTTAGCAGCAAGGAAACCCGCCACGCTCCTGCGTAGAAGTGGATCCCAAGGAAAGGTCACCCAGGTTAGTTTTAAGTTTGATATTTGCCACCATGCTTTAGGCCTTGTTGAGTCACCCACTCAGTTCTCACTTTCTTCTCTGATTGCCTCGTCCATCCCTACGATTATACTGACTATTATTTAATATTCAAGTAAGTTAACATTTATAAATGTTTTTCACAAACTGTGAAGGCTGAATTATAGCGAGTTTTAATTGAGATGCAAAATTGTGTTCAAGTCTTCTCGCTTCTGAACAAGTTATAGTTGATATTCTCTCTGCGTGATATTTAGTGTCAGCACCCATGAAGATAAATTTTAATGCAACTAGAAATATTGCTAATACCAAATTGAATACACAGTGTAGCTCAATAAATGCAATTTTAGAATGCCTAAGCTTACTACTGTGTTACCGACTCTAATATGTTAATATAAATCTTGTTTGTTAGCTATGGAAACCAAAGGCTACCACAGTCTCCCTGAAGGCCTAGATATGGAAGGACGCTGGAGTCAAGTTTCTCAGACAGTAGAGCGTTCTTCTCTTGGACCTGCAGAAAGGACTGATGAGAACAACTACATGGAGATTGTCAATGTCAGCTGCGTTTCCGGTGCTATCCCAAACAACAGTACTCAAGGAAGCAGCAAAGAAAAACACGAATTACTCCCTTGCCTTCAGCAAGACAATAGTCGGTCTGGGATTTTACCATCTGATATTAAAACGGAGCTGGAATCCAAGGAACTCTCAGCCACTGTGGCTGAATCCATGGGCTTATACATGGACTCTGTGAGAGACGCCGACTATGCCTACGATCAGCAGAACCAACAAGGAAGCATGAGCCCAGCAAAGATTTACCAAAACATGGAGCAACTGGTGAAGTTTTACAAAGAGAATGGCCACAGGCCCTCTACCTTAAGTGGTATGAGCAGGCCTTTGAGGTCATTCATGCCTGACTCTGGAGGCTCCATGAATGGTGGGGTCATGCGTGCCATTGTTAAGAGCCCAATCATCTGTCACGAGAAGAGCCCCTCTGTTTGCAGCCCGCTGAACATGCCATCTTCAGTCTGCAGCCCTGCGGGCATCAACTCCATGTCCTCCTCCACAGCCGGCTTTGGCAGCTTCCCAGTGCACAGTCCCATCACTCAAGGAACCCCTCTCACATGCTCCCCCAATGTTGAAAACCGAAGCTCACGGTCGCACAGCCCCACTACTCATGCTAGCAACGTGGGCTCCCCTCTTTCAAGTCCCTTAAGCAGCATGAAGTCCCCGATTTCCAGCCCTCCGAGTCACTGCAGTGTCAAATCTCCAGTCTCCAGTCCTAACAATGTCACTCTGCGCTCCTCTGTGTCCAGCCCGGCAAATCTTAACAACTCAAGGTGCTCCGTTTCCAGCCCTTCCAACACCAACAACAGATCCACACTCTCGAGCCCGACAGCCAGCACTGTGGGGTCCATCTGCAGCCCCATCAACAATGCCTTCGGCTACGCTGCTTCAGGCGCTGCTGCTGCAGCCGGTGCCATCCGGGATGTGGTTCCCAGTCCAGACACCCATGAGAAAGGTGCTCATGACGTTCCTTTCCCCAAGACAGAGGAAGTCGAGAAGGCCATCTCCAATGGTGTGACTGGCCAGCTGAACATTGTCCAGTACATAAAACCAGAACCAGACGGGACTTTCAGCAGCTCCTGCCTGGGAGGAAACAGCAAAATCAACCCCGGTTCTCCATTCTCTGTACCAATAAAGCAAGAATCAACCAAGCACTCGTGTTCAGGCTCCTCTCTTAAAGGGAACCCCACGGTCAACCCGTTTCCATTCATGGATGGCTCATATTTTTCCTTTATGGATGATAAAGACTATTATTCCCTATCAGGAATTTTAGGACCACCTGTGCCCGGTTTTGACGGTAGCTGTGAGGGCAGTGCATTCCCAATGGGGATTAAGCAAGAACCAGATGATGGGAGCTATTACCCTGAGACCAGCATCCCATCATCTGCCATCGTTGGTGTGAATTCGGGTGGACAGTCCTTTCACTACCGGATTGGTGCTCAAGGTACAATATCTTTATCACGGTCACCTAGAGACCAATCTTTCCAACACTTGAGTTCCTTTCCACCCGTGAATACGTTAGTGGAGTCATGGAAACCACACAGTGACCTGCCATCGAGGAGAAGTGATGGATACCCGGTCCTAGAGTACATTCCAGAAAATGTATCAAAGTAAGTCGTTGTATTTTGTAATCCTTTCTCTCCTCTCTTCCCTTCCTTTTTCCTTTTCTTTCTCTTTCTTTTCTTTCTTTGTTTGTTTTTCCTTGATTACTTTATTTTGAAACTCCTGGCTTTGTAAATTGTTACATCCTGTCTTTATTTTTGCATTCAAGAGACTGAGTTTTACTTTTGTTTAAGGTTGGTCATTTTGTTCTCTTTGGAATGTTGATATAGCACTAGATCTCTTATAAAATGTTTGCGTTGCCTTTGAAGAAGCATATTAGATGCCCCTCTGTTGTCTGTTTTAGTGTTTGGAAAATGTTTGTTTTCTATTGCCAGTTACTGTATTTCCTTTAGCAGACTAGTGCTCATTTTTACCCCTTGGTTGTTCTCTGGTTCGCCGAGACTGTATTAAATTACTTATCCTCATGGTCCTAGTTTCCTTTTGATATTAAAATTCTTTATTAATTACTTCAATAGTTTGTGAAATAAAACAGATCCCCAAATCTGTTACCTACACGCTTCCTTCTCTCTATTTTCTAGGAAGGTTTCTTTTGGTGGGGGGAGGGGGGAAGCTGGGTGAGGGTAGTAGGCTAATTATATAAAAGTCGTAGTTTCATGTCCAAATAAATTATTTCCTTAACTGTGAAGGCGTTTAAAGACTCAGCCATCTAAAAGCACTTAGTAGGCAATTTTACTTTCTCGTAATAGAAATTATAATTGTCACTCTAGTTCTGAACTGGTACAGTTATAGCATGTGAGATCTGTAAGAAGATATGTTCTGTTTACTGTCAAATGTGTCTTGGTTTCCTTGTTGCAGAGAGTGTGTTGTGTATGTTTAGAAAAACACGGAAGAGGTTTTAGATGTGAGGGTAAAGGGTGGTTCTTATTTATGCAATGAGTACTTGCTTTGGACTTTGCTTCAATTCTGGTTTTATTACATGAATGTGATAAGTGAGCCTTTGTGGAATATATAAAGTATAACTTTTCTAACTACACTTTATTCCGTTGGCATCTAAGAATATGTGGGTATTTCCTATTTCCCTTCATTTCCTTAAATCTTTATTTTGTAGAAAATATATCCATCCTATTAACAGAACATAGATTATACCTATAATCCAGTACTTTTACTGGGGCTTTTTTTTCCCTGTCTTTTTCAAACACAAGCAAAAATTTTTGGTTTGAGAATCCTTTCCCTTATTACTGGATCAAATCTTTTTCTTCTTTATTTTAAAGAAGCAAATGTTCCATAAAAAATACATTCTTAACAGTTCTTCATAGCACAGCAGGCTGCATTCCAGTGCTGTGGCTGGCCCAGTCCCTCCTGATTAGCCGTGACTAGGTCTCCTGAGGCATGCCATGGGTCTGAGCGACCAGATTGTCTGTGGCACTGAGACAGCTTCCTCCTGTCACACGGGAAGAGGAGCCTTTCTGCTTGCACATTTGCGGGTTTTGTGTCAACAAGATCAAGCTCTCCACATTTCACTGTGAAAGGTTGGTGTTTCTTGCCATCCCGGAGGTTCTAAGTCTGTACAGCTTTTGTTGGGGAAGGCAACCTGAGCATTTCTGGAGTACAGTCGAGGGTCAGAGGGCACATAGGCTGGTTTCTGCATTGTGGTATACATAATGTAACATCCTCGCCCGTGTTTCACCATCGGTCTCTTTCTTAGACAATTAATTTTTTTAGACAAAAATGATCTTTTTAGACAAAATTAATTTTTTTCCAGTTTTTTTTTCACTTGTGATAACATCCCATTTCAAAGAATGCTGGGTAAATAAAGCGTTGATGACTGCGAAGGGTCAAGGTCATGGGCGATGCCATTTGTTGACCTCAGTAGCGTCTCTTCTCTCTGGGTAAAACCTGAAGATTTCAAACTGTGATCTGGGGGTTCTGACACCTTTCCAAAGAGGTTCATGAAATCATAGCTCATGATGGGTAAAAGGTCTTCTCAGAGTGGAGATGGACCAGTGGATTGGTAGTGGACTGTAGTGATGTCTGAGTAGCTTGGGATTTGTTCAAATTCCATGTTGTTACTATTAACCATTCGCCATTTCCAAACGAGTACTCGGTCAGTTTTCACTGTGGTTCCAAAGAATCATTGCCTGTAACGACCTTTATAGCGTTCTTCCCATCTCTAGGAAATCCATAGGAGCCTACTTTTTTCCATGTTCATGAACAAACTATATTAGTCTATGCTGAATGCAGGGGTTGATGTGAGAATCTGGCTCTTATATTAAAAGAAGACAATAGACTTGCCAGAAAAAAAAGACTATTTCTTCACCAAAGTTTTTCATTTGGAGAAGTTGTTGTTTTCATAAACTTATGTTTATATTAATATAATTGTTTTTAAAATGAGTTAAATAGCAGTTTCTGCTTAAAATTTAATTTTGTTATAACACATAAACAGTTTTTTATCGTTTTTTGAACCTTTGATTTTTGTTTTGTTTTGTTTTGAGACACAGGTGTCTTAGTCCCTACTTCTCCAGTCTCCTGGATGTTGGGGTACAGGCAGTGCCACCAGGCTCCCCAGCTAGCCTTGCTCCTTGTTAAGAATGAAAGGTGCTTCCAGCATAGAAGCCGGTCATTGCTGGTCTGTCCTGTTCTCCACAGGGTTTGGGACTTGGTAGAGAAAGGAGATATAGTTCGTTAGCCTACTGAGTAGTTGGGAAGGTAGATGGCTGTCACCTAGACTACTTTTTCAGCTGACAGAAGAGAGTAATGGCCGTGGTGTACGTGTTCTTTACTTCGCTGTGTGGGCATTCTGTGGGCGCAGTGACAAAAGTAACCCCTGTTAATCATTCCCAGTGAAGGTGCTGAGTTCCAAGTTGTAAAGTAAATTATGACAAAGCTAAATGTAAAGCCTTAGGGTGGACACTGGACCTGGCTGTGTCATGTGTCAGCCTGAGTGCAAACAACGTTGTGACCTCGAGTGAGTCAGAGCCGCGCACTGCCTCAGTTTCTTCCTCTTAGAGTGAGGTCTCTGTGAGGTCTGCCCACTCAAATGACCGAGACTCCCTTGGGAGAACCAAAAGAGTGTCTCTTAAAACAACTGTTAACCTGATCCCGAATAGCTGTGCTCCACACACACACACACACACACACACACACACACACACACACACAGGTCTCTAGCAATATATATCCTTATATGGTGAGAATGAGAGGTGGGGGCGACCTCTCATTAGAAAATTGAGACATTTGTCGTCTTTTTTTACCCCAACGTTTCCTTTAAAAAAAAAAAAATCTGACACCTGCTACGAATTCTTCTTTCTATTTGCATTTTTCCTGGCACAAGCGGCCCTTCTGCTAACACAACACTGGCTGTTTATGGCGATAACCATAGTCACTGTGATAGTCCCATAATGCAGTGCTAACATTGACTTAGAGCTTTGAATATAAAGTCCACTGTTTCAAGGGGCATAGGCTGGCAGGTTCCACACACAAGAAATTAAGGCTTCACCATCATTTGTACTTTGTTTTCAGACAGAGGAGAAAATTTCAGTAAGTGACCGGTAATTGTTTTTGTTTGTCAGTTACCCCTGACTTGACTTTAGTTCTTTTTCTGTGGTGACACACAATTCAAGAAGCGTGTGACAAAGTTCTCCCTATTAGTAAAGTTCCCAGATAGGCTGTGCTGATGTGAGAAGCTTTGCGACTGCCAGCTCCTGAAACGGTGGATCTGGTGGAGGTGTGCTGTGTGAGGAATGTTGGTGCGGACAGTAGGACAGCCAGGCAGCCTTGCCCAGGGCTTTCGGGATGAAACCGTGCCCTATTCTTTTGATTACTTGTTACATAATGTCTTGCCTTCGAGATGGCTAACATACCTAGAATTTCTCTAGGCCAGTCTTTTAAGGAATAGTGTTTTTGTAAAAATTTTAGAATGAGATTTGCTTTTCCTGATAGTTCACTTACTTTCATTAACTTATGCAGTTTCTGGAGAAATTGGTGATCATTTTATAGGGAAAAAACCAAACCAAATAACCAATCAAACAACAACACCAAAAAGACCCAAGAGGAAGAGGCAGGCGGATCTCTGTGAGTTCGAGACCAGCCTGGTCTACAAGAGCTAGTGCCAGGACAGGCTCCAAAACCACAGAGAAACCCTGTCTCAAAAACCAAAAAAGAAAAGAAAGAAAGAAAACAAAAAGACCCAAGTGCTTTATAGTATGCAAACCACCGGGACAGGGTATTCCTGGTAAGTCTTGCTTCTCACACCAGAAATGTCTCAGTTTTAACTCCCAGCAACTCACCTTTTATCCCCCCCCAAATGCTTTATTACGTGCTTTATACTTAAATATGAATATTGAACTAAAATCCGTAGTTTAAGTTAGATAAATGAAACAATTTCACCTTAAGGTGGTTTTCATCCTTGCAGTCTGCTGGAACCAGGACCTGGAGATTTCCCATTTATAGATTCGATGCCTTTTGCTTATTGGAACTCTGGGTGTGCCCAACCTTGCTTGTCCTTGCGTGACAAAGTAATCGCAGATGTTATGTCCACGACAGCGCCAGGGTGAGACTCGGCTTCCTTCAGGGCTCTGATCCTTTATATTTGCCTCCAGAATAATAAGCTCCCTGGCTTTCGGTTGTGGCTTTTAGTTTCCTATTGCTCATCTGGCAATAAAATTTCAACCCTACTACTAAGTAATTTATCATTTTTCTTTTACTTACTAAACTCAAATATAAATGAAAATTGTGCTTCTTGATTACACTTAGATATACGTATTAAATTGGATGATTGTACCCAAAAATTATTAATGAAAACCAAGGGGGGAAAGTGTCCTCCATGGACAGTGTTCTTAAGACGTACACCTTCATTCTAAACTGTAGAGTTTCCAATTTGAAATTTGTGAAATGTAGGCTTCACTTTAGTTTTGGGTTTTTTTTTTTTTTCGGTCTTTGTGAAGTTAACATGTAATTACAAATAGACATTCATTACTTAAGTGATATTCTAGAGGCCTCTAGATTTAGGATTGTTAATGGTATGGTCAGAGTCCAGATTTCTGTGTTGAACAGAGCTGGACATTATGTATGAAGTAGTAGAAAGAGGAAATTTTATTCAAGGAAGAATATAACTAAACCGGCAATAATTGGAGCTATTAAAAAGTCCACGCTTCAGGGAGCATGTGCGGTAACCACCGTCTGTATTTGTAACTTGGACCTTGACTTAACTTCACCACCAATAAGAATGACCATGGCCGTGTGGTGTGTGGCTTCACCTCATGTGTTAGCTGTTAGTGAGACAAATCTCTTTAAAAAAAAAAAAACCTGCAGTATGAGATGAAGTGAGATACAGTTTGTAAGGGGCAGAGTTGACTGGTCACCTGGTCATCCACACAGGGAGATGGTGTAGACTAACCCTGGAAAGCAGAGTTAAGGAAGATGGCCACAGTAAGGAATTTTCACCTAGTATTAGAAAATTTGTAAAAGGTGAAGTGGGGGAAGGAGCCAGACACAGGTCATTTGAAACCAGAATGGAGCTGAACTTGAGAGTCAGACTAAGAAATCGCTGCCTGGTGTGGCAGGTGAGGAAATGTGAATTAAATGCAGAGGACGGAATGAAGCGATTGTAAAGACACAGTCACAACTGTGTGGAAGAGTGGGAACTGTCTCTGGAGCAAGGATGTCCACCGTAATGGAAAGGAGCAGGCAGCTTTGAAATGGTACAAAAACATCAATGTAGGAGACCATCTTCGGCGTATGCATGTGTTATACGGAGGAATAGTTTCTGGGGACACGCAGCACACATATTAACTCACCCCAGAGAGGGATTCTCCGGCAGACTAAAGTACAGATATCACTTGTGTTTGGTGAACTGTCGTCGGATTTTCCTTTGTGCGGTCTGCAAATAATCGCATGGAGACTTCTTATTAATTACGAAAGCATGGCCTTTAGCTTAGGCTTGTCCCCAGCTAGCTCTTATAACTTAAACTAATCTGCCCCTATTCATCTATGTTTTGCCACATGGCTTTTCTACCTCTCTTCCATTCTGTACATTTGACTTGGTCCGCATCTCACAGGCATCCCTGCACGCTTAGATTCATCTCCTCATCCTCTCTCTTCCCTGAAGTCCTGCCTAGCCTCTCCCACCTAGCTATTAGCCATGCGTCTTTTTATAAAACCAATAAGCAGGAGCCTTGGCAACGATATATCTTCACAGAACACGAAAAGATTGTCCCTCAACAGTGAACCTTGAGTTTTATTGGGGCTCCTTACAGAAGCAGAGATGACCCAAAGACAGCTGTATCACCCAAACCCACCCCAGGATAGTTGAGACATCTCACAAGCTGGAAACCTGGAGCATACTACACAGTCTGCAGGCAGCTCAGTAGATTAGAGATTCCCCTTTCCAAGTGCCTCAGTTGGCCTAAACCTCTTCAGGCAGCTTGGCTGTTTCTGCTTCTGCCAGGAAGTTGGTCTGGTGGCAGAGTCTTTGCAGCTCAGCTTCCTTCAGTCTGAACAAAACTCTCAGCTTTTACTGTTAACTCTGACAGGGAGGAGCTTAGTAAATCTGGTCAGTTTCAGGAACTTCCTGAATCTACTTTGAGTTATTTGCCCTTGTGTTTAGGGAGCTTTCCTGCATGATGGAATGTTTCAATCTCTGAGCACAATGTTGTACTCAGCATGTCTCAAGGTAAGCATATAGATGCCAGAGGTATGTCCTTCCTCGGGTATCATTCACCTTGGTTTTGGAGATAGTTTTTCTGTGCCTGAAGACCCACATATTAGGGTACACGCACAGAGCAGCAAGCCCCAGGAACCCACTGCCTCTGTCTCCCAAGTTCTGGGATTATGGACCAGTGCCACCGTGCCTAGCTTTTTTTATTTTTATTTTTGAACATGAGTTCTGTGGATCCAACTCAGTTCCTAATGCTTGCACAGCACGTTTTACTGGCTCATCTATCTCCAAGCTCCCAAACTGAATTTTGTATTAAAATTTTATTTCAGAATTATTTAAAACTGTACACAGGAAGTCTGCCACCAAGAACACCTACAGAATAAGAACCTTATCGATACAACTGCAGAACTTCGATCAAAACTAATAAACAGTTATTGGTAGATCGCTAGCATCTATGGGCGGACCTGATGCTCCTGCCAGTTGTCCCAATCATGGCTCTTTCAGGAACAGGACCCGGTTCAGAATTTAGTGCTATGCTAGCTGGTCATATTTCATTTTCTGTTTTGGTCTGGGATAGTGCTTCAGTCTTTTGTAGATTATATGACCTTTTAAAAACTGACCTTATAAATTTTGTAGGCATGTGGTTTGAATCATGTCTCCTGAGTAATCAGAGAAAACTATATCTATGTACTTTAATATCACGTCTGTGTGGCGAAGCATCTCAATTTCTTCCTCCTAACTTTCTCAATTGCAGCACACAGTCACTATGAATAGGCAGGTGCCCTATGCCTACTGCAGCAGCACACGGTAACTTCTTACTCAGCAATAGATCTTCAAGGTAGAACCTGCTGACCATTCGCCCGCTTTCGCTCTCCAGCTCTGCTAACCAAGAGCCTGCAACAACAGCTCAGCCTCCCCTGCGTAAGGACAGCTCTGAGGCTCCGCATAGGCGTGAGCTCACGTGCCAGTGGCCTCTCTGCAGCTGGCTTGTTTCACTTAGCACAATGATCTGCCTCTATGTTGTCCCAACAACGGACAGTATTCATGCTTTTTATAACACAGTGCCATTGCATCATGTCTACATCCTTCATTTTCATTATCCACTCTTGTACTGAGATGATGGACACATGAGCTATCTCCTTTGCTTGTCTGTCATGAACAGGGCTCAGTCGAATGTCTCGTCAACATGCTGATTTTTTTTTACCTTTGTGTATATCCAAGGTCAGCATCACTGGGTCCTATGGCAGCTGTTTGTTTGCTTGCTTGTTTGTCTTTAAACCCAATAGTTCTTTCTGTGATGGCTGTAGCATTCAGGGGTCCACTTTCCTACATGCTTGTCAATAGTTTTTGATAATAGTTATTCTTACATGATGATTTTAACGTGTAGTTCTCTAGTGTTGTTTCATATTTTTTCATAGACCTCTTCACCACTTAATGTCCTCCTTTGGGAAATCTTTTCTTGAATCTATTGGCTAGGTGGTTTTTCTTTCTTTCTTTCTTTCTTTCTTTCTTTCTTTCTTTCTTTTTTTTTTGAGATTGTAATTACATCATTTCAATGCTTACTTTTTAGACTTTCTTACTTGTTCCGGATGTTAACCCTTGTCAGAAATGTAGTTAGCAGAAATTTCCCTCCCATTTTATAGGCTCTTTTTTCACCTTGGTGAAATTTTCTTTGCCAAGTGAAAGTGTTTTTAAGTTGATACAAGCTTGTTTGTTTAGTTTTGCTTTGTTAGAGTATTTCCCACAAAGAATTCCTGCCCATCCCAGTGTCCTGGAGTGTTTCCTTCAGCAGGCTCGCTGTGGTTAGATCCAGGGGTGCAGAGGTAGTGCACCATTTACATTGTGGTTGTCCAGTGCATGTGGCTGTGATTGTCCTTGCTACTGTTTGCTTAGAACTCTCAACTTAAATTCTGTCTTCAGGTTTTCCTTGGTAAAGTGGCTTCTGTCTTTTTATAACTAGGTCTCTTATAGGAAAGTCCTTTGAAGGCATCAAAACATCCCATTCTTCATCAAACTTTGCTTACTCGTTTTCTCTTTATCTTTGTATGGCATCTCTGTTTCCTCCTGTGCCGTGGATTCTAGCCTGTCTGATAGCTCAGACTGGTCCTGATAAAGCCAGGAAAGCCTGTTAAAGCTGGTTTCTGTGGACCTCTGTCATGACTCCATTATTCTTTGAACAGTTTGCTTTCTTGCTTTCATCTGTCTTGTATTTTTCTGTCCTAGTCCTGGAATCCCATGTCTCTGAGAAGTGTCTGACTTGGTTACCAGTGTTCTCTCTGATGGTGGACTGCCTGTGTGGATGGCTGCATTGAACAGGCAGCATGAAAGCCTCTTTATAGAAATATCTGTTGGGAAGGTCATGATGGATATATTTGGCTAAGAACGTGGAGAAATGGATCACTAACACGAGCAACATGTCCTAATAAAGGAGATGAAAATTATTTATAAAAATATACATAGAACTGATTCATAGATGCCAAAGCTAAGAATTATTGTAAACCTTGGACTTGACAAAGTAGAAGGGCTTTTAAGGTTATAAATCTAGTCACTGTGGTCATAGATCCCAAAGTGAATGCCCAGAGAAACTGTATGTATTTTCCACGACGATACACAGTTGTTAGTTACACCAGTGCTAGAATCCTGTCCTGCGTCCTTCTGTTGAATTGTCCTTCTCTTCCAAGAGGAGACGGTCGCATTATAGTCTGGCAGTAGGGTCTACAGGTCCAAGAATGCGAGCTGCTAACAGGAGTGCTGATGAGTTCTGAGGAAGAATTCCATGCAATGCTGGAATCGGGAATCAAGTCATGATTGGTCAAAGGATGAGCATTAAACAGGAGAGATGTGGGATGCATGAACATACCAGAAACACTGATGTCGCCAAAGACATCTGTCTGCATGACAAAGAAAGGGATGGGGAGAAGAGATGATAATCAAAGAAACAGTAGGAGCAGAGTCAGGGTATGGCTTTATCGGTGCAGTAAGCTTGGCTGAGATTAAAACAGTGGGAGACAGTGTAGCTGACAGTAGACTAGGGAGGCTGAAGCTGGGAAGGGGGCTGTGGTGGGCTTCAGTCATCGACTTCTAGACGGAGCCTGTATGTTTTGCTGGAAGCTCGTATTACCCATTTTACAAATACTAAAACACAGACAGGATACATGATTGGCCTAATGCCACCCAGCTAAGGAAAATGGAGAAACTGATAGTTAAAAGAGAAGAAAGCTGAATGTCCTGAAGAGCTAGGTCCTGGTGGAGATTTTAAAGACGTAAATCAGATTGTGTGGCCAAACAAAGCCCTCTGCTGGCTTCTCATTAAAAGAAGTAAAATAATTGAGGGCCTTAATTCTCAGTTCCCCACTATTGGATTTAGTATTTGTTTCTTCCTTGTCCCTTGCTTACTCTGAACTCGTTTTCTGTGGCTTCAAGGGTCTAAATCCCATCCTTTGTTTACAGGTTCCTCTGCGAAAATACCTGTCTCCAGATTTGGGCTTTTCTCTTTCTGGTCATTTAACTAAGGATCAGTGCATATTTCACCAGCCACTGTGCTTCTTCCTCCCCAGCCATTTTATTCAAAGAGATGACCCAATCTCCTCCATGCTGTAGGAGGAGCCTCATTACATCACTTCCTCTCATTAGGGAATGAACTACAGTGTCAGTCTCAAGAGAGTCGGGACCCAGTCTAGCCATTTCCAGAACACTTGCTGGATGTGATGGTAAAGCACTGGATTCTTTAGCGGAGGGACGTGGGGCAGGCGTGCATGTAGAATCACTAGGTAGATATCAGTGATGGTTATATATTTATGAAATTGCCTTCAAATGGCACTGCGAATTCTATTGCATTTAGCTTAAAAAAATCATAGCTTCTATCAGCACATTTTAGAGATGTTCACAAAATAATAAAGAAGGTGGTTTTGTTTTTCACATTTTGCACAAAAGAGTAATTGGTAATGACGTTTTCCAAGCTAATTGGTAACATATGGTCTTGGGCTTTATTTTGAGGTTACATAAAAAAATCAAATGGCAAAATTATTCTTTGGATATGGCATTCTGAATGTTTTACTGAGTGTGCAGTTATTTATCAATACCTAATCAAGGCACAGATAAGTTGCATAATACACCCACGTTTCTCTCTATTGCCCCCTTTCATCAAGCCCTTCCCTTACCCTCAAGCCCAGTAATCCAAATGTGTCTTCCCCTTGTATTTATTTTATTGTTTGTTTTTAGAATTTCTTATATGAGTACACTGTATTTACAATATTTCTACTCCTTCCTCTCCCTGTTCCAGCTCCTCTTGTCTCCCCAACCCCCTGAAATTCATATGCCATTGGTAATTATTGTTGTTAAACACACATATGCGCACACAATATACTAAGTCCATTTAATGTTTACTCTGTGTACATGTGTTTAGTGCTGACCACTTGGGATTGGGTAAATTATCAGGGAATTTGTCCCTGTGAGAAAATGGATTTTTCTTCTTTCGGTCATTATGGGTGAAACCTTGTTTTACCCCATTCGTGTTCATACAACAGTGATGTGTGGGTCTTGTTGACACAACCATATTGTTGGGATTTCAGGGATGCAGCAACCCTGCCATGTCTAAAGATGTTCTCTCACAGTGCTCATCATGGACTTTTCTCTTGCAATCTTCCATCCCCTCTTCCACAATGTTCTCTGAGCCTAAGGTGGAGGGCTTGTGTTGCTGATGTGCCATTTGGGACTGAACACCCAGTGGTCAGCCATTTTCTGTATTTTGACTGGTTTTGAATCTCAGTAGTAGCCTTTATCTGCTGCAAAAGGAAGCTTGCTTAGTGCGTGGTGAGAACGACATTTGCCCAAGGGGGAAAGTATAAATATTTAGTTTGCAACTGGGAGCTATATTTAGTTAGGAAGATGCAGTAATAGCTTCTCCTCTGGGGCCTAAGGCCTTGTTAGCCCTGAGTTCTTGGCCAGGTTTACAGTACCAGACTCTCCTGCTGCGTGAACCTCAACTCCAATTAGACAGTTGTTGGTTGCCCAGAGACACTAGGGCCACTGCACCACTGGTCAGATATTTAGACAGCTGTTGGTTGCCCAGAGACACTAGGGCCACTGCACCACTGGTCAGATATTCCCTAGATGAGCATAGATGGAGTAATAACTCGTGTAACCTTTTGATCCTGGCTGCTTTTGGGATCAAATGCACATACATTGGGATTCCCTCTCTTTTTATTGCTGACTACTATCCAGTTTGTGACTGAACCACGTTCTGTTTATCTGTTCACCTTTCGCTGGCTGTTTCAGCTGTTGCCAGTGTAATTTCCCACACATAAAAGTTGGTTTCAATGTTAGCATGCAGCCATCTATATGGAGGTAAAGGAGATGGCTGGGTTAGAAGGTGGGTGCAACTCCAATTTCTTTTTTTAAAAAAAGATCAAATTGTTATTTTTTTAAAGAAAAGAGATCATATCTTTTAATTTTTAAAGAAAGGAGATCAAATTGTGAGTAACATTGCACATCTTGTCTTTTTTTATATTTAAAAATAAAAATGTTTTATTATGCACGTGTCTCCCCATCATGCTTGGTCACTCTTAAGCTCATTTGTATTAGGTTGCTTTCTTTTTTTTTGTCTTTTCTTTCTTGAGTTTTGCTATCAGTATGTTATATAATTTTTATTGTATTTCATTTTTGTGTACGTTGGGCAGTTTAGGTGTACCATAGCACAATGCTGAGGGCAAAGGACAATATGCATGAGCCCCTTCTGCTTCTCCATCATGTGAGTCCTACGGATCAAACTCAGGTTTTCAGTCTTGGTGGACAGTTACCCTTCCTATTGGGCCACACTGTCTGCCTAATCAGTGTATTTTAATGTAAGAATATCGATTCTTACATTGTAAGATGTAAGAATCTTACATTGTGTGATGTAAGAAGACCTAGACTAAAAGAAAAGCCGCCATTTAAAATTGTGTTTTCAGTGTGTACATCCTTACATACATGTGTATGTACACACTCGTGTGCACCTCCACACATGTGTATGCCAACACATATACACACACAGAGTATGTACACATACCAAATGGAAAAGTCTGTATTGTCAGTGGGTAGAGCAACAGGCAATCTTGCTATTATTTAGTACCCACCACTCTGTTCTAAATGTGAAAGGACCAAATGATTCTGAGTAAGCCCAGTGTCCTACCGTCTCCTATCTAGTTGGAAAAGAAGGCTCTAATGAGTGTGCACAGTCTTTTCCTGTTTCCTAATTATGTGTTTGGTTGTGTGCTGCTGCTAAGAAGTGTTACCAACGATTGGAAAAGGAAGTGTTCTGTGTGGGCTGGAAAGTCAAGGAAGCTGTCTTTCGATGGGAGGTGAGATCCAGCTGACATTTGAAGATGGTATTTGGCGGTGAGTGGGGAGGGTATCCAAGAATAAGTGATAGCACAAGCTGGGTGCACAGATAGCACAGACGGAGCCTGCTTGGAAGGAACTGATGGTATTTGGAGAACTTAGGCTATGGGAATCTGCGATTGCTGGAATGAAGTACTGAGCCCTACTAGAGTTTGAATGTGATGTCCCCCATAGGCTCATGTGTTGATGGCTTGTTTGGGGGAAGTTATGGAGACTGTAGGAGGAGGGAAAATAATCTGGATGAAGGGAGTCACAGGTCTGTCCTTAAGGGTTGTCGTCTTTCCTTGCTTCTGCTTGGCCTCGGTCACTTCAGCTGCTCCTTTCCCTCAGGCCCTTGCTAGCGCGAAGACTGAAACCACAAGAACCTTGGACATAACAAATTGTTCCTCTCTTTTAAACTGGCCCTCTCAGGTGTTTGATGCATTTTTGCTGTAACACACACAAGTCAGCATGTTTTTTCAGACATGTGAATGGCACAAAGGGGCAGAAAGGTCAATGTGATAAAGAAGCTAGGGACTAGCCAAGGAGACAGCACAAAATGAAGACATGACTATATGTGCAATTCCCACAGGGTAGAAGCTCCAGTGGCTAGTTGCAGATAAGGGTTGGAAGCTTAGTGGTGGTTTAAAGAAATAAATGATTTAGTGCCCAGTTTTCTGATCCTAATCTGTTTCTGCTCTACCATGAAGCATGTTAATTATTAGCAATGCAAAAATAGTTTGCCAAGGGGCATTGGAAAGAACATGCAAAAAACAAGTTACAGGAATAATAGCAACTTGAGAAAGTATGGTATCAATATAAAACATAGGCAGAGCACTGAACCTCAAAACCCACCCCCAGAAACACACTTCCTCCAATAAGATTACACCTCCTAATCCTTCTCATCCTTTCAAATAGTGCTGCTTCCTAACTAAGCATTCAAATATATGAGTCAGTGGGGGGGGGGCATCCTTATTCAAACCTCCATATAAGCTAAATAATTTTGTTTGAATGAAGGTAAAATTTAGGTTTGATACTCAAAAATACTTACCATTGGGCAACTAGAAAACTAATACCGGAAAATGGAAACAGGAGGAACAAACTACTGGTTAGACAAAACCAGATACAAACGTGAATTAGCAATGGTGGCTTATGGGATTCTGACAAGCATACCAACATATCAAGGATGGACAGGGCCACAACACTTGGAAGCTTTTGCTGCCTTTAGGCCCTGGCATTGAATTCAAGATTCTCTTTCTGAAAGTGGAAATGGGATTGTCTTCCTCCAGCATATGATGAAGTTTGTATTAACTTAAAAAAATTAAGGTTGGAAGTGCAGCTTTAACTCATTTGGTAGAGTGCTTGCCTAGCATACACAAAGACCTGGGTTTGAGCACCACCACTACATTAACCAGTCTAGTGGCTAATGCCTGTACCTGCCACCAGACTGGCTCAGAACTCAGGAAGTGGAGGAGATCTAAAGCTGAGAGACATGCTTTCTTTGTAACTAGTTCAAGGGCATCTGACTCCATGAAACCCTGATGAGGATGTTGATGATGTTTGCAGGGACCTCTAGGTACGCAATGTGGAGCTGTAGAGATGGTGTAGGACAGGTATTCTACAGTTTATACCAGCTGGATCTTCACAGTTTGTCTGAATGGAGCTTATATTCAGAGGCATTCATTCTCCCAAACTTTACAGCGTGAAGAAAGAAATTATTGATTATAGTGTACAAATTATTTTTTCTCTATTCCTTTGTCATTTTCAGATCTAATGGAGGTGAGTGAGTTTTCTCTTTGAGACTTTGGGTGGATTTAGAATTTTCTATATGTGGGAGAAATATGATAATCTGGCTGCCATATACTCTGTATGTGGACTTGGTTGCTATGATTCAAGTGAAATTAGCACTTTTCCCCTGCCTAAGTACTGTTTTTTTAGGGGAACTAAAGAGACTGACAGATGCCTGGGGTAGTGGATGGAAGAGTTAAATACCTGGCAATCATTCATTATGACACCCCAGGCCATCGGCTTCTCCTTCTGTAGGATTTCTAGGCATTAAGGTCCATGGGTGGCGCTGAGATGCCCATCGGCAGGCCCCAACTAATGTGCATTTAAAGGCTAAGGATTTTCACAAGAGCATAATTGCCTGAGCTGTGCACTTTGCTGAAGGATGGATTTGCTGCCAGTACCTGAGCGTGGCAGAAATGAAGGATAGAGGCCTGACAGTGAACAGGGGTCAACTTCCATGCTTTCTTAACACTGATAAAATGTGCCTTAAAAAAGGCTAATTCTTGCCGATTTTATTCTAGCGGGAGTAAGCAGATTCAAGTGTTCCGAGGATTTTAAGGACTAGAGACCTAAAATAAGAGACAGAAATTAATGAGGAAAATGAAGACAGTTCCCTGTCCTTTGGTACGGTAGTCAGTCGAGATAGAATGGATGATGTACCAGCCAGTCCTGAGTATTTCAAGATGCTGAGATAAGGAAGAATAGTAGAAGCTTCCTCATCTCCTGATCTTAAACAGTGTGTTGTGATCGCCTAATGTTTCACTTGCTTATCTTTGCAAGGGTGCCCTTTCCTAGGTTCTGCCCATGGGGAGAAAACAAGAATATTCAAAGATAAAAAACACGGATATTTTCAAGAGAAGAATGCACTGCTACCTGTAAATAACTGTATGAAATGCCGGTTCAAGTTATTAAACTCCCAGGAATCTGTAATAAACAACAAGATATAGCAAAAGCACTTGATCCAAAGAGCGGTCTAGAGAAGAGTGGTGGCCATGGTTGTACAGAAACCTTAAATATAGCTAAAAGATAAACTCTATTTATACTTTTCAATCACATTTTAAAATAATATTAAATATCTGACATGCATTGCACTGATGAAATTCAACACAGAACAAAAGCCACCAAGGTGTGCTGAGCTCATGTAAGAAGCCGCTCATTGGAACTTGTCTTTCCCACAGTTTCTAGTAGGTCCAATGCCATTTATATGTTCTGTTCGCTTCCGTTTGGGAATCACATTTTAATAACGTGCTGTTGTACCATAGCCCAGGTGGTAGGTGGGGGCAAAAAGAGAGGCTTCTTATTCTTTAGGAGCACTGATCTGGGCATCCCCAAGACCCCAGAGCAAAGTAGATGTGGCACGACTTATCCTGGGGCATCAAATAGGAGCTGAGAACATGGCTATGGATTGCTTAGGGGTGAGATACTAATTTCATTAATAAAATGATGCAGTGATCATCAGGTAATTCGGTGTGGTTAGGACTTTTAATTGCAGGTAGCACAGGAATCCATCTCTAAAATTAGAATGGAGGAGTACCAAGGCTCCTAACATGGAAGAAATTCGAAGATAAGCCTTGCAAAGACTAGACTTCAGGTATGATTAGGCGCTGGCAGTTTTACCTGTCTCCTTTACAGTCAGCCAGGGACTCTAGCCAGTAGCCCTCTGACCTGTGGATTTCATTAGTTATTGATTCTGGTACAAGGATCAGCCTCGCCCTTGACAGACTGTGATTGGACTCGCTGGGTTCATACGTCCAGCTTCAGAGAGAGGTAAGGAGGGTGTGACTGCACATGTGTGTCCCTGTGCTGTGGATGGCCCTGACTAACCTTGCCTGGCTACATCAGCTGAGAACACAGGGAGGCTCTCTGAAGAATCTAGAAAAATTCACTCTGATTAATTTAAAAAGTGGCCACATATCATTCATTATTTCGTAGGCATCAATCTCCTCATACTACAACCCCACAGACATATGAAGCACCAAAGTTATCTTGGCTCATGGGGCTGGAGGTATAAAGTAGAGCTGACCCATCTGTTTAGTGGATTTCTTGCTTCTTGAAGGCAGACCAGGATCACAAGCCAAGACAAAGGGGGGGGGGAATGTTTGTGCTTGAGCACTCTTACCTTCTGGCCTCCTTCTATCTTCTTTAAAGCCATTAGGATCCAATCATGGGAACTCCTGTGTACACTTACGCACACACAGAACACACATACAGATTCAGTAAGTTATTTAAATAGAGAGGTTAACCTCATTGACTTATGCACACACAGAACACACACACAGGTTCAGTAAGTTATTCAAATAGAAAGGCTAACCTAATTGATTGCTTTTCTAAGTACCGCTGTCAGTACAACTTTTAATCAAAATGCAATTCCTAGAAATATTGCCGTCTGGTGTAGAAGAGAAAGTTGATGAACAGAAAGGGCCAAAACCAGTTTCTGTAGCGGGGAAGATTTGATAATCTTTCACAGAATACATTCCCTCATGAGAAAATTTAGTGTAATAGTAGCCAGAATGTCTTCTAAGAAAAGTACACACCCAAAAGAGCCCCCTCATTTGTTGCTGCATAGAGATGCATACATACTTAGCAATTCTAAAGGCTCATTAAACTGGCCTCACGAGTATACATGGATCTAGACCATGTGGACACCTGACTCCAGCACAAGATACATACACAGTGGCATTTCCCTATGGTTTGAAAATTTAGATACCATCCTCCCACCAAGCATTTCATGAAGTATTCTATGGATGTGTGGTTAAGACTGGGCTTGTGGTTAAGACTGAGCCCTCTTTGTTCTTCAAATATAACTGCATTACAAGAAAGGGTCATATTCGTCAACTACCAATAGAACATTTATAGTTGAGCATATACTTAGAAATCTTTGCTCCATGATGGTGCTCCATCATATATTTACATCATCTTATGACATGAGGTCTGTGCACAGTGGTGCTTTAGGCAATGAACAGACCAGAGATATTTCTGCAAAAGAGGAAGGTTGTGAGGCTTGCAGAGTTTGACAGGTTGAGAGAGCACATTTAGCGGGGAAGATTAAACCAAGAGTTAGGATAACCTTGGCAAACTGGAGAAATGCAAAGGAGAACTGGTGGGTACAGAAACGCTAACTGTGGGTCTGTGATCACATGACCCAGAGCGTGTTTCCTAACCCAAGAGTAGATTTTCGTGCCTATGAGATGGTGACAATAATACATTTTTCTTTTAAAAAAATCATTGTGGCTCAAGGGGAGTGGTTCTGTGACAATTTCTGTAAGGCGTGGGCATAAGAGGGATGCTCAGCACAGACCTTAGTGAGTGAGTAGGATATAATGAGAAAAGCAGAGGCGAGATAGACCATTAATCATGTGACAGCATGACCTCAGAGATTCCATCATGCAAAGAATCAGCAGTTTTAGTAAACTCAACCACAAACTAACCTTATCCCAGGGGGGAAAATTTTTCCAGTTCTTTGTGTATTTGTGGGGTATTTGAGAACTCTATTTTTTTTATTGCAAAAATGGAGAGTATTGTGAAGGTAGCTGAGATCAGTGATTTCTCAGCCCTTTTTGCATTGATACAGATGAAGATTAATATTCACATATATTGCATACTCTGCTACTTAGATTTATAAGCATTATGTGGCTGTGTATGTGTAGTCAGTACGGCAAGCAGCGCCGTAAGCTTTTTGTTCTGTGTCGACCACAAAGCAATATTTGACACAAAAATATGAGTCAGTATGAATTGCTTCTGAAGGCCTACGGCACAGGCAAGACAGGCTTGCACAGTGGTACACTGCAAGGCTTTAATGTCAGCCTCTGCTGTGATTGAGGAAAACTATCAGACTACCAAGGACAGTGGTGTCACAAGAAGAGCCTTGGGAGCCATTAAGGAACTTCAGTATAAGGATTCTTAATAAGCTACTCAGCATAAAGTTCACACTGCTCCTGCCCTGGTGGGCCCTAACTTGTTTCTAAGGACCTCTAGGTAGAGGAGAAGCTGAGAAGTCAGTGGGGGCATTAGCGGTCTCTGTGTCTGTCTCACAGTGGCAAACACAAAGTGCATGATGCTATCCCAATGTAAAAGCTGGTGAACAGAGAGCATCAAAATCTACAGTTGTGCTGTTTTAGGCACCAGAAAAATAACAACAATGAAAAAGGGAACAGACCTTTGGCTCTTCTGTGAAAATCCTGCTGAGGAATTATTGCTACATTGGGCACGATAACCGCTGTGGAGGGATGGCCCGTGGGAACTGTAACTCTGGCTTTGTCAAAGGCAGGAAGATGCTCAGGTTTGAGGCTTTTTTGATGGGGCTCTAAGCAGAGCAGAATGGTCTTAGATAATGATATTTTTTTCTCGGGTTGGGTAATTTTATTGTAATAAGTCAGCCTGTGTTTCTGTGTGGTCTTAAAAGTTCATGAAGATGGAAGTATGGTCCCTGTATTGAGTCTTTACATTTCAACTGTGCTTAAGATGAGATGTTAGCCTGTCCCTGGATCATTTCCCCTGGCTCAAAAAGAGCCTGTGTCCAGAAAACACACACACACACTATGCATGCCCACTGAATGGGACCATGAAGCAGTGCACACGTTCAAACAAAACCATTTGATTCTTTAAAGATTGAGAAACCCTGCCAGAGTTAAGACAAAAAGAGAGAAAATTCTGGCTGGGTCAATGTCTCTATGGCAAGACTTAACATGGATTCATGAGAATGAAACCTCTAGTGAGGGGCGAGGAAACAGGCAGAGAAGGAAGCAGGGCACTCATGGGGCGGCAACATGGACACAATGTCACAATGTACGAAATTCTCAACTGTCATGCTGGGAATAGCAATGAAAGCCGCAGGCGGATGCCATTTTAAGTCTACCAGGTTTTTAGGGAAGCAGCTGATAAGTTGTGCCTTGAGACCGTCATTGTTGGGTGTCATGAGTGTCCACATGTGCCACACAGAAGTCATGCAGTGATCCCAGTACATGTTACTTAAGCGTTGTCCACCCTGGTCTTCTCATCCGTCAAGTGGCAGCGGTGATGCCGAGCACCAGACAGCTCGCTGTAGGGCGCCTGGGGTTAACACCGTGGACTGCTAATGCCAACATGGTGATCTGTAGTTATCACTGCCTTCTTGTATACTGAAGGCCTCGTGCCTAGGACTAGTTCTTAATCAGCACACCTGGGGACAAACATGTGCAGTTTAAGCAACATTTTCACTCCTCCAAATCGGGGATCAATCAAATCTTGACAAATTAATCTTTTATTATTGTTTTTGAGGCAGGGTCTTTGAGGTTTTTACAGTTCAGGCTGTACTGGAACTCACAATATATCCCAGGCTGGCCTTTAATTTGCAGTTTCCTTGCCCCACCCTCCCAAATGTTGAGATCACAAGTTGATACCACTAGGCCTTGCTAAATTCTCTTCCTTTGATATTGAGACAGGTTCTACTTGTAATGGAATAAGCATGGGCATCTCTATGAAGGAAAATATGCAGGCAACCATTAAGAAGTGTTTTTTTATTTAGTGCTATATGCAGCTCTCTACCCAGAATTTGTATGTTTTTGTGTATGTGAGTATTGAATCCCAAGTCAGAAGAAAGGTGAACATTTCCTCCTTAGTGGGAGGAAATACCTCAAATCCTTGCTGTTTATCTTAGAGTAATACAGTTGGTACCTTGCTAAATTTTGCTTTATATTTACCAAAATTTCTGTAATGAGAATGTATCATTTCTGCAGAAAGCAGCGTCTTCAGACAGCACTGGACCGATTCCATTTGAGAGCATAAGAAACCAAGCAGCAACTTTTTTTTTTTTTTTTTTTTTTTTTGCCTCCAGAGGGCACCACCATTTACAGAGAAGCCCGGGTTTCTGTGCCAATGAGTGCTCTGTTCAGTGCTGATTTGGGCTTGATGGTGTCTTTGCCTAGCTCCCCACAACAGCCCGGAAGTCCCACTAGGGGACCCTGCATGTGTCTGCTTGGAATGCCACTCTGTCTCTTGAGGCACTTACCTCTCTAGACTTCTCTAGGCTGTGGGACCCCTGACTGTGGCAGCTATTAATATTGTTGAGAGTAAGTCAAAGTGCAATAGTTACAGTGTTCCTACTGAACAAGCAAGCATGTGAAGGCAGCAGATTCTTTATAATGCAGTTTATTTCTTAAAGTAAGAGATATTAGGGTCGAATAAATTCCTGTACAGAAAAACTTGTATTCTCACATATTTTTTTCTTTGCCTTAATGATCTTTCCTCCATTGCGGGACTTTACAGGCCTGGAATTTGACCTCCTCAGTTCTGTGATCACTGTGAGAATGGTTTCTTACACACTTAATTTAGGACAGTCCTGTGGTTATTTTTTCTATTCCTTTCTGTTTCTCTATTTTTAAAAGCTTTATTGTTTCCACACACTAATCCATTTGCTTTATGAAGAAAAATGAAGCGAGTAAATGGCAAGAGGTTATTAATTATTATTAATTGGTATTGGATGGGTCATTGGACATTTTGCAAGCCTGATATCTTTTAGTTTGTATTCTAAACAGCCACATAAATATGTCAATAATTTGTTTTTATCCATGTCATAAGTACTTGCATTAAAAACATTCTGTTAATTCCTCTAATATTGTTAATAATCCATGCTTTGCAGTTGGGTTGAATACTATATCCATTAAGACTGTGGTAGTTATAGGAGTTACCTCCTGACTATATAATCAGTTCATCTGTTCATGCTAAGGAGAATTTTTAATAGAACTTTTTTTCATAAGGAAAATATACTAATTTCCTCCCCAAAGTTCTCATGTTTAACATCAATACATATGACAGCTATTTTTAAAAAACCCAATGTATTTACATTTGGCCTGTTATTAATAGTTTCCAAGTACGTTTCTTAACAGTGGTATAAAGTTCAAAATGGAATTATTCAAAGTCAGTGGCAACCAAGGCTGCAGTTGTCCACTAAGAAGCTGAACCTGCGGAATTAAAAAGGTACCAAGTCAACTATTCATAAGGGTTAGGACTTTTCAAATGATGCCTGAGCTGTTTCTTATCTTATGATTTTTAAGTTAAATTACTAATGCAAACATTTTCCCAGTCAGAGTTAGCAGATGTTAATCTGTCATTTGTGGCAGCTTTTTCTCTCAGAGGCAAAACGATGCAGATGAAGCTGAGTGTCTGGTCCTTCTTCTTTTCCCTTCATCTCTGCCTTTGCCAAAGGCCCCTCTGTCAGGAATGTAGTGCCTATTCTCTGCCTATATTTTTGTCCTATGTATGTAGGTGTATGCAAAAATCTAATAATTCGAGAATGTGATATTATGCTTGCAAAATATTTAACAGTTTTTGAGCTCTATGTATAACGATCCATTTCCATCTAGCTCATTCCAATTTAATTGCTTGGTGATATTTTATTGCTTATGTCTCTCCCTACTAATGGACATCCATGTTGTTTGTTTCCAGTTTTATTGCACAAATATAGTTCCATGAAGATCAGTTCAGTAAATGTCCCCTTATACACACGAGTGGGAACTTCTTTAGGGATACATATTAGAAACAGGATTTCAGGGTGGTGGAGAAACACGTGCTTCTTGAATTTCGGAACTCTGCACAGTGCCCCAGTGTGTGGACTGGTTTACATTCCAAGCAGCACTTGCAGAGCTGGGAACTCATGTCCTTAACTGACACTTTCTGTTGTGTGTACCACAAAGTGTTCACTTGGAGTCTAAATGCGAATCTACTTGATACCAGTAAGTTGGACATATTTTTATAGGTTGGTCCGTCTGGAATTTCGCTTTATATACTTGCTGGTTATATCTCTTCAAGATTTTTTTTTTATTTTGGGGATAGGATCTCACTTCGTTGTTCAAGGTAGCCTTTATCTTCCTCTGTAGCCCAGGCTTCCCCTGACAGTCCCCTGGCTTTGCATCCCAAGTGCTGGGCTTTCATGTGTGTGACACCATGCCCAGTTTCTGTTGACATGTCTTGTGGTTCATTCACTATTTGTTCAAATCATTGCAGGTAGAATTTCTCCTATCAGAAACACTTGGGAGCAGGACTGGGGTCGCTTAGCTGGTGCAGTGCTGCTTAGCATGATGAAGTCCTGGATTTGATTCCCCAGAACCACATAGAGCAGGTGTGGTGGCACATGCCTGTTATCTCAGCAGTTAGAAGTGAAGACAGGAGGACCAGTAGTCCAAGGCCATCTTCAATTGTATAGGGCACTCTAGGTCAGCATGGGATGTGAGACCCTGTCTTGAAGAAAGATATGAACAAAAACTTGAAACTGGGGATGTTTGAGTTTGCAGACCTTTCCAGGTGTTGGAATATTAATATATACATAATATAGTATCTTGGGCATTGGAGCCAAGCATAAATAAAAATTCATTTGTGTTTTACATACATTTCACACACATAATAAAAGGTAGTTTTATATAACTTTTTAAGAATTTTATGAATGAGATTTAAGTTTCTCTGCATGGGATTTTCTATGTGAGGTCATATTAGTGTTCAGAACTTCAAGAACATTTCAGATCCAGTGCATATAAAAGTTCAAATGTGTTTTGCTGGGCTCTGACCTTTAACCTTGTTACAATATTCTTCTTACAGTTGCTTTGAGTTTGTTTACAGTTTGTGCTGTTTAGTACTCTGTAAGTCTCAGGGCTCGCCATGGAGCAGCTGATGAGATTATTTCTTGATGTGGTGACTTGCGAAATGATACATTGCTCCCACCGTCCCATAGAAGCATTTCTGTAGCAATGGGAATAATTCTCTGTCGTGTTTAAGGGGCTGAAAACAGAAAGCAGCTCCATGCTGTGACTTACAGAGAGTGACTGCCACCTAGGTCCTTAGAGCTTTCACTGGCACTAGACAGGACACAGAATTTGAGATTGTATTCATTTCTTACTTGGCTTGAGGTTCAAATATGTATTAGCTGATGATGGAAGATGAAATAGAAGAAACTCTAGTTTTAATGATTACAGTCATTCAAGACCGATTTAGATTATACGTTAAGCTTCTTCGACAGATAAATGCAAGTTCACGTAGGCAGGGAAAGCACCAGTGACCCAGATGTGAGCTGTGCACTCAATGTGTTTGTCACCTAAAATACAATGATGCACCCTAGTCTTTGCAGGATGATTGCAGTGATGCTGCTGGGCCAGAAGAGGAAGGTTCATCCAGTGGCAGAATTAATAACAAACATAGGACTGGGGAGTTTGCTCTGTCAGTAAAGTGCTTGCCCCTCAAGTGTGCTAAAATGATTTAGGGTCCCTAGCACCGACGTGAAAAGGCAGCTAGAGTGGAGCTTTTCTTTAGCCTCGGCACTAGAGAGGAGATAGAGAGTCCTGAGGGAATGAGAGCCAGCCGGTCTAGCTGAGGCTATACCCTCTAGGTTGATGAGCAGATGAGGAAGACATCTGACACCAACCTCTGATTCATGCATGTGCAGGCATCCAAGTACACATGGCCACACACAAATGGACACACAGTCACATGAATGCGTACACCACACACACAACAAACATTGAATACTGTTTGAAATTGGAAGGAAATCACATTCATAAACTTGAAGGTGCTGGCAGTTGGGTTGCTGATATGGTTGACATTTTCATTACGAAGTTCCCAGGAAGGATGGCATATATTTTGGTGTCTTTATGTACTTTTTTGATATTCTTCTTTTCTCCTCAGATAAAACTTTACCAGCAATTGCTGGTAGAAGCTGCATGAAGTCACTGAAATGCTAAGTCTGAATCCCCATCCTGAGTATTTAGTCAAAGATCTAGTTAGAATTCCAGATTGATCTTTTTTTTTTTTTACTTTGAATATTCTAACAAGGTTTTAGGCTTTTGAAATGTAACCAGTTTGAGCTGTACTTCCAGGAAGATGCTCAATCCTTACAAAATCAATGTCCTTGGGGCTCTGTGTATTCTGGGTCTCTGATTCTGGAAATGCCACACCTTTAGTATCACTCCTGACCCTGGTGTATGACCCTGGTGTCCTGTGGGAGTAAGTAAGTCCCAGCAGTATAACCTCAAATGTTAGGTGAGAAAGAAAGCTAGGCAATTGATATACAGATACTTTCTGCCTGGAATCATCATTCACCACATCCTGCCTTTGTGATCTGATGGGTAGTTTCACACTTATTTGAGTTCACTCATGGGTAGGTAAGAACAATGCACGGTGTGAAAGTCCTGCTTCTTGACTTAGCGTGAAAAGAGTCTCAGCCGTACATTCAGGTCTCAATACTTGTTAGTATGGATAGATTTGTTTTACATCTTAAACTTTGATTTAAGCTTCCGCAGTTAGACTAGGAAGTAGAGTTAGCTGTGTTCCAAATTAAGTCTCCATAAATTTGAAGCCATGAACTATTGTTATTGCTCAATTAAAATGGTGTTTGCTTTGAACAAGGGGTATAACAGAACCGAGATTTGATATTTTTTAATGACGCAGTTTGATATCTTTTGACGAAGCAGTCTCTCAAAGCCTTCTGTTCATTGCCTCATTTTATAGATGGATTTCTATCCTGTAGACAGAAGTTTCTGTCTTGCCCAGGTCCTGCAGCCATTCTGACCTAAAGAAACACACAGAGGCTTATAGTAATTATAAACTGTTTGACCTATTAGCTCAGGCTTATTAGTAACTAACTCTTACAACTTAAATTGACCCATAATTCTTACCTATGTTTAGCCATGTGGCTGTTACTTTTTCTCAGTGAGGCATTCTCATCTTGATTCCTCTGCATCTGGCTGGTAACTGAATCTCTGCTTTCCTTCTTCCCAGAATTCTCCTACTCTGGTTGCCTTGCCTTTACTTCCTGCCTGGCTACTGGCCAATGAGCATTTTAATAAACCAATACGAATGACAAATCTTTACAGTGTACAAGAGCATTATCCCACAGCACTCTCCAGAGGTTCATTAGCTATCCTGGGGACTGCTTCACTCACTGGAAGCTCAGATGAACTTGGAAGAGGGTGGGTCTCTCACTCAACCACAGTGGTGGTATGATCCAGGAGGCCAGGGAATAGCTGATTGCAACATACCTTTCATAACAAGGTGCAATTTACAGCTATTTGATTAGTAGTAAATTATCCGCAAGTTTGGATACAGTTTTGAACTTGGCAATTGAAACATCCAAATTTAAACATGCTGTTCTTTAAAGAATTTATATGTGTGTGTACTTAATGTGTTTTATAGAAAATATCATGCATAATGATAGCTACTGGGATTTATATAACTTTCTAAATATGAGATGACTTAAAGGAGCTTGTAGCATTATGTTATTTAGATTAATAGCTTCCTTTCACATGATTATAAGGAAAATTTCAACCTCCTTGATGTTTATGGGGAATTTAATATGGAGAAGTTAGGATATTTTATTCAAACTCCTAAGGACAATTACTGGTAAAATGAATTTGAAACTAAGTAAATTACTTCCCTTGAACCACTTTATTATAAACTTATGAGAGTTCGACTATCTAAGCAAATATTCTTGCATGAAATTTAAATATTAATAAGAATATATTTTTATTTTAGTAGCACATCTTTAATTTTTGAACATTTTATTAAAATTTTGGTTTTTGAAATACTAATCTGGAGATTGTCATCCTGGTAATTAGGGATACTTTTGGGGTTTCTAGTTATTTGAACTAGAAATATATATTTAAAATATGCTTATTATAATTTGAGAAATGAAACATGGGAAATGACCAAATTGTAAGTTGAAAAGTTTGATAAAGGTAACATGAAAGACCATGGGATATAATCTACTAGCAGAAGGTGGAAGTGTGTTTAACCTTAAAATGGCAATGCATGGCTTCAACTCAGGCCAACTGGATAAAGGAAGTAAACATTTTTATAGGGAAAGAAAAATAGAAATGACTAATAAGCGCATGCTAAGATGATTTATTTCATTGAACATTAAGAAAATACAAGTCAAGACAACAAACTCTATTGCTTGTTTTTCCATATTGTCAACATTTCAAAATAGGATATATATATATCCTATGCGTGTGCATGCACACACACACACACACACATTTTAATGAGAATACCACATATGCTTGCAGTGACAGCGTAAACTGGGATTGCGTTTCTGGAAAGCAGTTTGACAATATGTTTAAAAAAAAAAGGCTTGTTTTTTTACCCTTTGACCCAGTATCCCCACTTCTAGGAAACCATCCTAAGGGAAAGGGAGAAACGTGGGCAAACATTTCCAGAGAGCCAGGCGACACTTGCAGGACTGGGCAACAGCAGCGACTGCAAACTGTCCGGAGACCGATCTGTAGCTGTGGTTACTGCTGCTAAGCACAAGAAAATGTCATTTCCCAAACACAGAGTGACAGAGCATATACAGCATCATAGAGATAGACTCAGCTCTATTGGTAGGGGTCAGCTAAAATGGAATTTATAGATTAAATAAACTATTATATTAATTCATAAAAGTTATTAATGTTCATTTATTCTTTTGCATAGTGATATTGTGGAAGGTTTCATTTTTCATGGTACTTTTATATTTTCTATATTTTACACACCGCTGTTTTTAATCAACAGTGTGATTGTCCATGAGTTGCGGATACTCTTCTTGATAAGCAAAAGCACACTGTCTAGTATACTTTATAAAGGAAAGTATTCTTTGAATTTTACAATTCCTGTGACTGACCAGTGAGCTATGTCACTGAATTTGAAGCTGTGGAGTATAAGGAAATACAGCAGAATCTCCGCCTTCCAAACTGTAATATGTGAGAGGAGGTGAAGGAAACTGGGGACCTACAGAAAAGATCTCAAAGTTCAGAACCTACACAGTCACATTAGAACAAAGATCCGAGGCCTGAGAGGTTCATGCAGAGTGTCCTGTTGGTCATATCCGTTCATGTTGTCGATCCCATCCATTTGTGTTTGTGATCATATCTGTTCATGTTGTTGGTCATATCCATTCATGTTGCTGATCATTTCTGTTCATGTTGGTCATATCCATTCATGTTGTTGATCCCATCCATTTCTGTTTGTGATCATTTCTGTTCATGTTGTTGATCATATCCATTCATGTTGGTGATCATATCCGTTCCCATTGTTGATCATATCTGTTTGTGTTGTTGATCATATCCCTTCATGTTATTGATCATATTCGTTCATATTGTTGATCATATCTGTTCATGCTGTTGATCATATCCATGTGTGCTCATTTGGTAAAGCTAGGCATGGCCTATCTATGATGTGTAGGATCCCTTCCTCTCCTTTCTACATTTGAATTAAATCTTGAGGAGCTGACAGATATCTCAGTGGATAAAATGCTTGTACTGTACAAATGTGAAGATCTTAATTCAGATCCTCAGCACCCATGTAAAAGCTGGGCATGGTAGTACACGTATGTAACCCTGGCACTAGGCAAGTAGAAACAGGTAGATCCTAGGGGGCTCCTAGGTCAGCTAGTATAGCCAAAATTGTGAACACCAGGTTCCATGAAGAGAACTATCTCAAAAAAAAAAAAATCAACCTTTGGCAGCTTCACAGGCAAGTTCACCTATGTATTACATACACACACACTATTTTAAACTAATAATAACATAGAGAAATTAAAATTTGAAGCATATTTTAAGTTCTTGCAAGATCAAATTAACATGAGAATTAATATGAAGCCTTTTATTTTTTAATCAAGGACATTGATTGGCCATATGGAAGAGATGGGCTAGGAATAGCAGATTGACAAGGAAAGATTGCTTGTGATGGCTTCGCAAATTTAGTGTGGTTTTCTAGCTCAGGCCAGTTTCAGTGGAAGGTTTGGGCAGGCCACTGGGATTGTGTGCCTGTGAACTTTCTTGTACATAGTCTTAGAAAATCAGTGTTCAGATGTGACTTCAAGGTCATCAGAAGCAGAAATAGTAATGAGATGAGGATATTGGTTTCTGTTAAAGAAATATGTGGCATGTTGCAGTACCAGAGCAAGGCTAAACTAGTCAAAAGGGTGCTAACGATGTAAGGATGGGATGTTGAACCCGTGCTTCAGGAGGATGTGTTTTAATGAAGTGGGGCCTCTGATAGATTTGGGTGATTTTCATTCATAGATTCATTATGTGCATATGCTTGCAAATCATATTCTAGAACTCTGAAGAAAGCTATTGGCATACTAGGAAGTCTAGTGAAAGCCTGTCTGTCACTGTAATTTATGTAGATTTTAATACTGTTTTATTTGAAGAATAAGCTGTTTAATGAATGGATCAATACAATTTCACAAAAGTAGCTCACTCAATCAAAACTAATTATATGTTTGAGAGGCGTGATAAAGCCATTTTAAAACAGAAAACTGTGCGAAAGGGGATACCTTTCTATGACATAGGAAGCTGTTTATGGCCATAGACTGGTTAGATTTAAGCTTCCGTCATTTGAACAAAATATAATCAAATGACCTCTGTATGTAATGGAAGTTTTTGTCCTTTTTGATGGATCATATTTCTCCTGTGTCATGGATGTCATCCTCATGAAAGAGCTATGGCTTTGATTCCTGGGCCACGGCTGGAATTAAAATCCCACCACTTGCCTTTGAATTGTGGCTCTAGACAATTGTGAGCCCTATAGCACAGGGAAGGGTGAGTTCTCTGAGCCTCAGTTTCTCTAGTTGTTATAACCTATTTAATTTCTCAGGTTCTTGTCAGAGATAAGAGATTAATTCTCATATAATCTTAGTGTATAGCATAGTTCTTATATACTCACTATAGGCAAATGATTGCCTTAATTTAATTGAAGCATATACTTTAAAGCATATTTTATGTATTTTCTTAAAGTATGCAAATCTAATAAATATGTAACTTAAATTCATATCTCCTTTAATCTGTCAACTCTCAGATTTTAGTTTCTAGACTACATTGTTTTCTACCCCTTAATCCATTTTTATTAGTTTTTTGAGAATTTCCAAGAATGTATTTTGATCATATTTATCCCAGATCCACTCCCATTTCCTATCCACCCAAATTTATGTCCTCTCTGATTTTTAACCCATAAAGTGTACTTATTACTACTCCTACACCTATAGATGTGTGGCCTTCCAGATGACGTATTTTATTAGAAAGGAACTAGAACAGTGTCTTCTCTTGATTAGGTATAATAATGCAGTGTTCAGTGTTAACTGGTAAGTGTCGGGTATTCCACGTGGTACAGAGACTCAGAAAAGACACTACTGGGGCTCAAAGGGTGCAAGGGGGTCAGTGGATGGAGAAGATGGAAGGGAGAGAGATCAATACTAACAGATCGTGAATAAAAATTTGCCCCATCACAAAAACCTTGTCCCAAGTCTGTGTCCTTCCTGTCAGCCTGGTGTCTTCATGGCTTAATCATTTCTTCTATAAGAGTATTCCAAACTCTGTGACCTCTTTTCTACTCTCACAACTCTTCCTAGTCTGCTGTTGAACACATGTTGGGTGGACATATGCATGTGAAATGTTAGAGGGTATGATGTTGAGGCATGGTCTCTAACTGAAGCTGGAGCCTGACAGTTTCATCCAGTGTTGATGGTTGTCTTGTTCTGGAGTCTAAGGTCTGAGCACTGGGATGCAGGGAGGCCATCTTGCCTTGCCTGGCATTTATGTGGGTGCAGGTGATCAGAATACTATTGTTTATGCTGCATAGCAAATGCTTATCCCTGACACTTCTATCCCTCACACAGTGACTGTTCTAACACTGCTGTGACCAGGAGAAAAGGACACCTTCTCCCCATCACAGTGACTGGTCTAACACCTTTGTGACCAGGAGAAAAGGACACCTTCTCCCCCTCACAGTGACTGTTCTAACACCTTTGTGACCGGGAGAAAAGGACACCTCCCCATCACAGTGACTGTTCTAACACCTTTGTGACCAGGAGGAAAGGACACCTTCTCCCCATCACAGTGACTGGTCTAACACTGCTGTGACCAAGAGAAAAGGACACCTTCTCCCCATCACAGTGACTGGTCTAACACTGCTGTGACCAGGAGGAAAGGACACCTTCTCCCCATCACAGTGACTGTTCTAACACCATTGTGACTGAGAGGAAAGGGAGCCTTTGTGCACAAAGTCCCATCGCACGTCAGGTTGTCATTGATGCACTCCTTCATTCTCACCCACTGCATTGCCTTTAAAAAGATCCAGTCTGTTTGGATTTGGAGGTTGTTATATGAACAAAAGGTAATTTGAAAATCAGTACCATTTAACTAGAAATGAGTCCTCAGGAGTATGTGCTATTTGATATTTAATTGTTCAGCGGCTTAGGATGCTGTTATAATTCACTAAACATCCAGTGCACGAGTTTGAAAATGTCACACTCCCCACATGTGTCTAAGTGTATACGCTTAGAAGATTTGCCTAAGTGTATGCCTTTTATTTCTGGTTGTTTTAAATCAGTAAATTTGATTATAATTCTGTCCTTCAGGTAACATTCTCACAAGCAAATATTACAAATAAATTGAGAATGAAGATGAAGAACATTCCGTAGACTTTCATCGCTGCCAAAAGTGCACCCCAAAGTACATTTTCTCACTCTTTATCGTTTGCTTGTGCTGCAATATTGTTTCTAAATCATTTTATCATTTTTTCTTTTAAAAAATCATCAAGATCCATGTAGGTTAGTATGAATTTGAATTTATAGATGGGATGGTAGATCATACGTGTTAGGAAACGATGGCTTGAAATGAGCAGACCATGGCACTAGCGTTAGCTGGGGCTAATAGCAGGCAGCATGAAGTCCTTCCTTGCAGTCTTGTACGTAGATGACTGTGTGCACTCCCTGGTCCTTCTGTGCCATAACAAACAAGAAAACGACAACAACATAAATTACAGGAGATGCTTTGGCAGCCGTGAAACTGTCTTTGCCAGCATCACAATTTTGCCTGTTAAATATTAAGATTCTTAAATTTTTGCATGTTTCTTTTTCTTCTTCGTGAATGTGGGTTCCAGTGTTATGACTGAGAAATAGAACTTTAAAAGCTGAATCCTGTTTGAAAGACATATTATAATCAATGAATACATTCGGGTTGAAATATAAATTTTATAAACTGACCTTGGATGTTTTTTAAAATTTCTAGTTATCAGAGGAAGTAGTTAAGTGATTATAATTTTTGAATATTGGAACATGTAACTGGTACTTATGTTCTACTGCATATTATCTAGAACATTTAAGTGTACAAATTATTATCACAACTAGTACATTAAAAACTTTATCTTAAATTTGTAGCTTTATTGTCTTCCATCAGTATCTGATTCTTTGTAAAAGTGTATCCCTGAAGAATGTGATAAAACTTTACAGAATATTTAGAGATAAATTTAAGTAGTATTATGTAAGTAGGCAGGACCTGAGACCTGCTATAAGTAGATAACCCCACCACCACCGGCAGAAGATAGCATCTTTCAGGAAGATTTAGTTTGTAGTAAAGATGTTTTTAATCCAGCAAGTGAAAAGTAGATCATAACAAATTATTGAAAACTAGGGCTGCTGGGATCGAGAGGCCTCTTTCCCGTTTTCAGCGTGTGATATGTGATTTGGATCTCAACTTGTAATTTATTGAAATATGCAGTTCCAGATTTATAGAAATATGTAAAGGGAAATGAGGGATTTGAGTCTTAAGTTTTTTTGTATGATGTCAACTTTTTAAATTAAGCCACTTAAATAGCACTTTTATCGGGTAGTTTAAAATCATATTAAGTGTACTGTTGACAGCATGTGATTAAAAGATACGTACATGCTCATATGCATAAATGAAGATGTTTTATGTAAGCTTATACCACACACATATATACAAAACACAGAACTGTATATAGAAGATACATTCCCTAGTGCTTTTACTACACTAAAGGAGCCTGCCCCCTGATCCAGAAGCTAGCAGGTGCAGATCCTCCCAGGATTCTCTCATGCGTGTTTTTGCTCCTTACCGTCTTTAATAATGAGTCTTGAACCTTTTTTCTGACTCCAGACTAACTGGTTTGGCTCCATTGTACTCACATGTTTCGTGGTCAGGACCTATCATACTCCTGATAGCCATAGATTTTTGTTCTATGAAGTTGGGACATCAAAGTTGAGTGCATATTTATTTACAACTGTTGTGTTTTCTTGGTGAATTATTGCATCTATTAATACACAGTAGCCTTCTTCATCTCTTCTTACTGATTCGCTTTAAAGTCTACTCTATTAGATATCAGAATAGCTACACCAGCTTGTTTTCAACTTCCATTTGCTTGGTAGGTTTGCATCTGTCTTGGAAGTCTCATATATGTCCTTAGCATTTATCATATTGCCTTTATCATTACGGTATGTATTTTGGAGACAGAATATAGTTGGACCAAGTTTTTAAATACAATCAACTAGTCTGAGTCTCCTTAGTGAGCTGAAATAATTAACAAATTATTGAGAGATGTTTACTAATTCCTATGAGTTTACTGGTTGTTTGATGGTTGAACAGATGAATTGTTCTTTTCATATGTTTTAATCTTAACAAGGGGTCAGTTTTGCTGCCTACTTTTGTGTCGGCTTGACACAAACCAGTCATTTGAGAAGAGCCTTAGTTGAGAAAATCACCCCACCCGTTTGGTTCGAAAACAAGTCTATGCTGTGTTTTCTTGATTAAGGATTGAAGTGGGAGGGCCAGCCTATTGTGGGGGTTCCCATGTGTTGGCATGGTCTGAGCTGTATAAGTAAGCTAACTGAGCCAGGGAGCTGCTTTCATGCATGGCCTCTAGGGTCCTGCCTTGAGTTCCGGTTCTGACTCTCTTCATAATGGACTACGATTGTGAGCTCAAAGAATCCCTTTCCTCTCCAGGTTGCTTTTGGTTGAGGTGTTTATAAGTAAGGCAGCATTTTAAAGAAATGGAACCTTAAAAGGAGTCCTCAGTAGACTTCTGTCTACACTGCAGAGTCCTAAGGCACATCACATAACCACCTCTTTTACCAAGGAAAGCTGGGAAATGTCTGTTTTCCCATATTGCCTTAATGAGTAAAGTTGAGTTCCTGCTAGACAGGAACACAGGAGACTGGGCGTTGTAGCCATAGTCACAGTTCTTGCTTTATATATACTCATATCTGGATCCATGTCCCAAGGCTTACATAGACTAATGTATTTATCTATCGAATATGATCTGAACTGATTGTGTATTTGTTTATGTGTATGTGCATGAGAGAGAGAGAGAGAGAGAGAGAGAGAGAGAGAGAGAGAGAGAGAGATCTGTCAGAGATGATGAACTGTGTCAAACTAACAGGCCTGCAAACAAAGATGTGAAATATTATATTAACCTTAATAATTATAATTCTCACACGTCATCCAAAAGTCGTATTTCTTTGCATTCCATCTTAAAAATCCAATATGCATAACCATTCCAAAGACTAAAAACTTGCCATAATGAAAATATTTTTATTATGAGCTATTGTTTTTTAAAGCTATGGCTATTAATTTTATATAATAATATGTAATATGTGATATATATGACATACAATAATATAAAAGTATATATAAAGTGCTACTTTACAGTATCTCAATATTTCATATAGTTTCAGTAAAACAGTGTTGTGTTATTAAAAATAAATGATAATATAACAAATCATGATGGCATATAGCTTCTTTTACTTGCTGTTTTAATATAACCATGAAGCCTATATGAAAATGGAGACCATAATAAGGTCTACTGTCTCTGAAAGTAGGGCAGTCTTGTGTTGTTCTGAGAGCAAGCAGCATGTTGAAACTGCCACACAAAGGCCAGAGGGACGGAATGGCTGGGAGAGACGTAGTGTGAGAAACATCCTTGGAGTGTTAACCCTAAATGATTGATAGAGTCTTTACTAGACTGTCTTAAAAATACACTGTCTTCTTCTATGTCAGTTCCTCAGCCTTCCGAATGCTACGACCTTTTAATAAAGTTCCTCGTGTTGTGGTGACCCTCAACCAGAAAATTACTTTTGTTGTTACTTCATAACTGTAATTTACTGTTATGAATCATAATATAAATATCTGTGTTTTCTGATGATTTTAGATGGCCCCTGTGAAAGGGCCTTTCTGTCTCAAAGGGCTGTGACCCACTGGTTGAGAACTGCCGTTCTGGACTGTTTTTACCCTGACTCTCATGACTGGTTCACCCCTTCCTCAGGCTGTGGATCAGCCGTCCACACATGCTGTCTTCACTCCTTCCCCTCACATACATGCACACACCCTACCCTGTCACACTGTGACTTTCGTTGCTAGTCGCTTTGAATTTTTTAACTTCTTGTTTCCCTATTAAAAGAGGCCCAAGAAGTCTTGCTGTGTTTACAGATTTTCCTCTCTCACTGTAGAAAACATTCAGTGAGTGCTTTCAAATAAATGAATCAGGAATTTAAACCCAATCCCCAGCATAATTTTATTTTCTCTGTGCTTTAGACACACCTTGAACGGTCAAGTCTCATTTTTACACTGATGAAGTTTGGGTGATTATTTATACCTTGAGTTCTTATCTCAGGTTATATATGAAGTAAGTGAAATTGTACACTTTTAAGATTATTACATAGAAACACATACTACACCACACTCCAGATAATAGGACTGACATTTTATGACCAAAAGAATGTCTAGCCATAAGTTTTAATGCTTTATTTATTTGCAAAACCCATGTGAAGTAAAAACACTCTAACTTAACTCATATTAATTAGAAATTATTTTTATAACATTTATGAGTCAATACTTACAAATAGAATTCACTAAAAAATATTTGCCCCAAATCCTAACCTCTAGTGACTGTGAATATGAGTATATATGTAAATATCACCAATAAAATACTTGCAAGCTGAATACATGTGTGTGTGTGTATGTGTATGTGACCATAGGCCACGATCAAATAGGCTTATGCCAAAGATTCAAGTATAGTTCAACATATGTACATCAGTAAATGTAAGAAATCATATAAATGGTCTCAAAACCAAAAATCTCATGATCATCTCAATAGATGCAGAAAAAGCCTTTGACAAAATCCAACATGACTACATGATAAAAGTCCTAGAGAGAGTAGAACTGGGGGACATACCTCAACCCATTAAAGACTATAATGGCATGACAAGCCAACAGCCAACATAACCCTAAATGGGAAAACTAGAAACAACCCATTAAAGACGGGAGCTAGACGGGGTTATCCACTGTCCCTACTCCTGTCCATAGCTATAGCAATTCAATAAGGGAAGGAAATTAAAGGGGATGCAAATAGGAAAAAAAATGAGTCAAATTAACCCTCTTCGTTTTGATATAATTATTAGATATAAGATGCCCCAAATTTCAGCAGAAAACTTACAGAAGCCATCAATAATTTCAGCAAAGCAGCAGGATATGAAAACAACTACAACGAATCAGTAGCCTTTCTACACACCAACGCAAACATACTGAGGTAGAGATCATAGACACATTATGCTCTCACTCACAACAGCCTCGAGGAAAATGAAATTCTGAGAAATGTGCCCAGTGAACGAGGTGAAAGACCTCTACAGGGAGAAATTTAAATCTCTGAAGACACTGAGGAAGGCATCCAAATGAAAAGACATCCCATGCTCAAATGTTGGGGAAATCAATACTGTCAAAATGACGGTTCCACCAAAAGCAGTTTGCAGATTAAGTGCTTTTGCGATCAAACTCCTATCTCATTCATTACACCAAGAAATGACAAAAAATCATATGGAACCACAGACCGTTTTTCTTTTCAATAGTAGCGATACATGTTGGTGGGATTCCAATATGAGAGGTGGATTACTCTGTGTGATTTCTTGCCAGGTGGAGATCTTGCGACTGACTTAAGGCCACACGGTAGAACCAGAGTTAGAACCTGGGACTCCGCAGCTCCAAAAGCATTTTTACTTTTACCACATAGGTTTGTCTGCAGTAGGAGGATCCCACTGAAAACCCAGGGCTCAGTAAGATTTACAGGCCAGTAAGGCCGCCCTGCTTCCCAGAGATGCCACACACTCAACATGCTGGCCATGCTGATGGCCCAGAGTCAGAAACAAAGGATAAGGCAGTTCATTAGTGGCCACAAGTCTCATCCTGAGGCCCTGTGTGGAAGGAAGAAAGTAAGTGAAAGCAGCTGCCAATAGCAGTGACAAAGTCCATATAACCCATGAGGAGCCCCGCATGCGAAGGCAGTGGGGTTTTATGTTTTTGTTTTGTTTTGTTTTGTTTGTTTGTTTTTGTTTTGTTTTGTTTTTCGAGACAGGGTTTCTCTGTGATTTTGGAGCCTGTCCAGGAACTAGCTCTTGTAGACCAGGCTGGTCTCGAACTCACAGAGATCCACCTGCCTCTGCCTCCCGAGTGCTGGGATTAAAGGCGTGCGCCACCACCGCCCGGCAGCAGTGGGGTTTTAAATGCAGACCATGTCGTAGATTTTCATATCAGAATTTGCAGAGAACATTTATAAAAGTTAGTTACACTTTGTTCATCGTATCTTGGAATCTGTCCTAAAGGGCGATTCTCAGAGTTCCTGTTAGAGAAAAGAATTTGTGAACATTGACTTCTTCATGCCCATGAGTCAGGGCTGAGGAGATCCACACTCCTGTTTGTGATGGACTTAGTTTGTAAGAAAAAAGGTGTGTGAAAGATTGAACATTGCTTCAGAATTATTCAGTGTTTATTAGAGTATATTAAGTTTTCAGCTAATGAAGAATATATTTTACTAGATGGAGTATACTAAGATGGGCAGGGGTGTAATTTCCCTATGAATGTAAAACACCTTTCAGTGCCGCCAGTACTGTCTAAGGAGATGGCTTCATTGCAGCTCATTTCTTGGGACTCATACATTTTTGTCCCTGTATTATCATCTTGGCTAAAAAATACCAAATCGTGGCAGAAAAATTGTGCATATTTGTCACATTTTAATGAAATTGTTTTCTTCAAAATAAGGGTTTTTTCCAATTAAAAATATTTCAAGTTAGGCTTCAGTTACTCTAGTGAAGCCTTAGTGAGAGATAGTTGTTTATGCAAAGCTGACGACAATTTGATGTATATGTAATGGTTGCATATAAATTTTTCTCAAATTGCCTTGAACTTTTAATGAATAAAATGAAATTTTGCCCCAGGGAAAGCATAATCGTTTCATGTTTTATTACTCTTAAGTACGAACATATGAAGTTTCAGTCTCTGCTTATATTTGTGACTTATTTCCTGCACTGCTTTATATTTATATGTGTGTCATGAAATATTGCATATGATATGTTCGGTATAACTTTGGCATTGGGATCACTCCAGAGGGTGGAGAAGTTGCTTAAAATTCAAGACTGTTTAGTTTTAGATATTTGGAACAGAAATCTGTCTAAAACAAACCATATTCAAATCTTCTTAAGTAGACTGTACTGGCCCAAAATTTCTTTAATGAATGAGTAATGTATGATTCTTTTGACACTCCTTGGGAGTGCAGCAGACACAGGTAAGTGTGCCTAAGTCACCACCACATCCTTGTGAGTGCACAGAGAGTAAGGCTGGTGTGTTAATTCCTGCTCCCATCCGCCATGACACGCCGTCAGCCCCTTCACTGGGATAAAAGAAACAATCATGCAAAAAGATGCCGCCCTCATGATGAACTGGTTAACCGCACCAAAACCTAGATGCCGTCTTCCCCACCCCAGGTTGGGATGTTGAAGTGAACGTGGCTCAGTAGGACACGTAGCACAGCCACTCCCGGAGAGGCAGACTCATAAGCTCGGTTCTTTCAGGAGAGCTGTGTCGTCTTTTATCACTGGTCTGTTTTCACTTCATTTATTTCTGCCATTTGCTGTAGGCTTTTCTTTGGAGAAAGTTGGGATCATCCCGTGGCACAGTTGTGGCTCCACCCCTCCCCGTTGCTATGCTCCTCACTTGACTGGGACCTTTAACTAGTGCCAAGTTTCCAAAGTGTTCAAAGTGAGGATCCCTTGGGGGCATAGCTCACTGCTGCCCTGCCTGCCTGCCGTCAAGTGTGCCTAAGAGGCCGAGAACAACGCTTGCCCATTGGAACCTTCCTGCAAGTCTTATGTTTTAAAAATAAGTCTTAAAGTTAATGACAACTTATAATCTAGACATAGTACCTTCACACTTATTTTAATGTGAACTATTGGAAGAAACCAGGAGCTTGCTCCTCATACACATGCACACACACAGCCACCTATTTAAGTTTTCTTAAATATTATTTAATATTGTCTTAAATATTAAATATTTTCTTAAATATTAAATATTATAGCACCCCACACCTGTGAATTGAATATAAGATAGTTAATGCTGTTGATTTTATAAACCATAGATAACAAACTGACTATTAAGGCAGAAGTGGGATCATTCGCACATTTAGACGAAATTAGCTGAACAGTTGTAAACCAGCAGTCTTTAAACGGAATCATGAATGAGCTTTTTTTGAACGAAGTGGAAGCATCGGGCTTGCGTCCCTTTGTCCCCAGGGAACTGGAGCTGGACACACTGCTTGCTTCAGGAGGGTGTGTCTTATTCAGTTTGACACAGTTTCCATGACTAGCTGTCTGTTCTCTCAGTTCCAAGACGTCTGGGCCATCGTAGCTCATCTTTCTGGGCTGTGTGTCAGAATCACCTGCAGACTCTTAAAACCTCTTCTGTTGTTTTTGTTTGAGACAGTCTTATGTAGCAGGCACCAACTTCAAACTGCCTATATAGCTGAGGATGACCTTGAATGTAGCAGGCACCAACTACAAACTGCCTATAGAGCTGAGGATGACCTTGAACTCCTGACCCTTCGCCTCCTGCTCCCTGATGCTAAGATTGCAGGATAAAACCCAGGCTTGGTGTATACAAGATACACAGTGCCATCCTCTGTACATCCCCTAAAAAAAAAAAGCTATTTGCAATGTTTTTATTTATTAGGTTTCATTTTGATATTTAAAAGGAAAATGTTTTGTTAGTTCCCTTCCTCTCTTCTGTTTCCTAGTCCCCAGTACCCTCCTGTGTCCTTCTTCCACAAAGTCTTTCCATTCTATGACTCCTTTGTCCTATGCCCACCTCTTTTGACATCTTCTTCCCCCTCTTCTAATCTTTTTCCTGATTTCATAGCCTATGCCCACACCTACCCCACTCACTTGCACACACTCAGACGTTGTGATCTAGGACCACCTTCCACCCTGTTCACATACTCAGATGTTGTGATCTAGGACCACCTTCCACCCTGTGCACACACTCAGATGTTGTGATCTAGGATCACCGTCTACCCCGTGCACACACGCAGACGCTGTGATCTAGGGTCACCGTCCATTCTGTGCGCACACTCAGATGTTGTGATCTAGGGTCACTCTTCACCCCAAGAACACACTCAGACGTTGTGATCTAGGGTCACTCTCCATCCTGTGCACACACTCAGATGTTGTGATCTGGGGTCACTCTCCACCCTGTGCACACACTCCGATGCTGTGATCTAGGGTCACCTTCCATCCTGTGCACACACTCAGACGTTGTGATTGAGGATCACATAGAAGGACGTTCTGAGTCTGGGTCACCTTGCTGAATATAGTGTTTTTTTAATTCTGTCCATCTCCCAGAAATGTCACGACTTTATAGCTGGATGAAAGTCTGTTTTATATATGTGCCACATTCTTATTAGCTGCCCATCCGTTGATGGTTGTCTAGACTGCGCCCATTCCCTTGGGATTGTGAACAGAGCATTGGTGAACATGGATATGGAGGTGTTATCTCTAGTAGGATATAGAGTCCAGCAGAACTAGGCCTATGTATTTACCAAGTGCCACGGTGTTTCTGGTATGTTCCATCATTTGGAACCAGTGGCCAAGGGTAATGAACCCACAAGATGCAAGTGTAAGTAACTGAGAAATGATTGTATTTTGAATATTCTTATTTTTCTGCTAAAAATGTTGTATTTCTGTCACATTATTTTCTTTCTGTTCTCAAAAAGTGTGTAATAAAAGTAAACAGAGAAATTCATTTGTAAGTTGCTGGGAAGTCTGATAATTTTTTACCAAAATGTAACTCTTTCCAGATTTAGCACACACACACACACCACACACACACACACTAGTGTCATTATTGATAACATGGAGACTTATTATTACCTATGAAAGCTTGAACTTACCTTAGGTGTGTTCCCAACTAGCTCTTATAATTAAATTAAACTGTTTATATTAATCTATGCTCTGCCACATAGTTCATTACCTCTGCTCCATACTTTAAGTCCGACTTCCTCCATCTCTTGTGCGTGCTCTCTCTGTCATCTGCCACCTCTCAAGTTCCTTTCTCTCCCCTGTCTAGCCATTCAGCTCTCTATTAAACCAATCAGATGGTGGCTTATATAGCACCCCAGTCTCCACCTGCGGAAAGATGGAAGATGGCTATGAACCCGAGCAGCAGCTGTAGGCCACCTCCAGGGGATGCTGTGGACACAGTAGCATTTTCATTATGACTGGGGTACAGCTGTTCATGGCTTCCAGGGACTGAGAGTAACCAGGCTGCGTGACATGGGCTGTGTGTGTCGCACGGGATGGCTCTGGTCCAGTCTTCTGAAGTAGTTCTCCCCACAGGCTTGTGTTTTAAATGAGTCAGCATTTACTTAAAATCAGTTCCAAAGAACCATGGTTTTTTTTGTTGTTGTTGTTTTTGTTTGTGATGAATTGGTCAACTAAAGTTCTCCAAGTTATTTTTCAGAAAAGGGTTGCGTTTGCTAAATGCTCTGTTGACTACTATTAAAATTACCTTAGAACACGTGAATCCAAGTATGCCTCTTAATTTAGGCGAGAAGGGGAGAGGGAGAGGAAAAGGAGACGCAAGGCTCACCCAGGGAATTTGAATTTTCTTACATACCCTGTTTGAAAATAACTTACTGAACCTTATAGCTGGCAGTCAGAGTTATAAATGCCCTGAAGTGTTTACAGGACCAGTTCCTTTAACTCGGACGCCATTGCCAAAATGGTGTTGCTGTTTTCTTCTTAGTGGCAGCCAGGGAGAAATTTTATGTTTAAAAATAGCATAAATAATTGCCTGTATTGTTTCATGATAATTCCAGCGAGTGAGCAGATGAGGAGGAGGAAGGGGAGACAGGGCTTAACATTTAAAAGGAAAAACTTGAAACTGCCTGTCTTTATTGATTATTCGAAACCACAGTCTAAGGTTAGTCCGTGTTTCCCTGGGCCTTCCTGCCCCATAAGGGCAGCCCGGTCTCCTATATTAGTGGAGTAAACGTTTCTGGAGCAGTGAGCTCGTGCTGGGTTAGTTCCGCACACCTGTCTCCTACCCAAGTAAGTGATATAATAGGAGAAAAAAACCTATGATGCAGCTGCCATGTTTTCATTGTTCTCCGGAGCCCATATCTCTAGGACGGCACCTTTGAGAGGAATGGTGGGACCTTAGCCGGAGTCCTTGGGTCACTGGGGATATGCCCTGGAAAAGGATGGCCTGGTCTGGTCTTATGTGCCTCACAGCTGTTTAGTAAGCAGCTTTATCATGTCTTCTCACTGGCCCCAAGCAAATGAGATCGCGCAGGTATGGATTAGAGTGACAGGAAGCTAACTTGAGACAGCACAGATGCCCCGAGTCCCTCCCAGTCACACACGGCTCTGATGGGTCCATTGTTTCCCTTCTCTCATATTTCAGACCGTGAATAGAGCCTCTGAACTGACAGCATTACCCGAAAAAGAAATCCCAAAATGTTTTGTTTGAGATTTCTATTCCAGAGTCAGGCAGTGGTGGCACACGCCTTTAATTCCAGCATTTGGGAGGCAGAGGCAGGAGGATCTCTGTGAGTTCGAGTTCCAGGACAGGCTTCAAAGTTACAGAGAAAACCTGTTTTGAAAAAACAAAAACAAACAAGCAAACAAAAAAGGGTTTCTATTCCAACCTACCTCTTCTAAATCAACTTTCCGTTGGTGTTTGTCAGTGTGCGGTAGTGTTCTGTCGGAATGTCCTAAATCTATTCTAAAGCTGAGAATACAGGTACAAGTCAGGGTTTGAATACGAAGTGTTCCCCACAGGCCCCAGGTCCTCAGAAGGTGGCCTTGTTTGGAGCCCTGACAAGGTGGAGGCCTTGTTAGAAGAAACGAGCCTTGGAGATGGGCCTTGGGTTTTTATCTCCAGGGCCCTCTTCCTGTCTCTACTCTGATTCCTAACTGGGGACACAGTGTGATCAGCCCCCCACACCCCCTGCTGCTGTGAAACTGCCTGCCACTGCCTTCCCTGCCATGAGCCTTCAAACTGTAAGCCCTACTGAGCCACCCTCCCTGTCGTGGCTTCTCGTCAGGTGTTTGAAGACAGCGTGAGGAAAGGGAGGTAGCGTCGTCTATCTGCCGGATGCTGGCTTTTCTCGGCCTCTGAGACATCTCCACACACTTCAGACACAGGTGCTCCGTCTGAAGCCCGCCTGCAGCTGCTCACTTTGTCTGTAGGCGGTTGTCGTCTTTACATACATAAATTTCCTATAGCCACAAAGATTGTTTTCAGTGCTCTGTTGATCTTGCGGCTTATTATGTAAAAAATTCTTTGGGGGAGCCTCCCTACTCAGTGGACGGACAAGCTTGAACAAGCCAGCATCAAGGCCAAAAACAATATTTGCAAGAAATGTAAAATATGCTATTAAAAGATCTGAAGAAACTCTTGATTTCCCCCCTTACACATGGTTATCACTCTCTTTAAATATATAGCTTCCAGTTTGGAAACAAGTAAGAAATAGAACAGAGGCCATTTTGTGTTCTTTTTTTCTTTCATGAATTGTTGCATGTGTGGCTTCATGAAATAGCTTTTATGAGCCTCGGGATCTAATATGAGAATGAGAGCCTGTTTGGTTTATAAATACATGTGGGATAATATTTAGGTCTTCAGAAATAAAAGCAGAGAATCATTTCCTTATGCTATCAATTCCTCTATGGGAAAGCATATTAAAATGAAGAAAATATAATAGTATATAATTTAGCAACATAATATACAATGTGGGTTGAGAGACAATTACAGTGTTTTATTTCCCTTTATTTTCCATTTTAACTGAATGCATTTTAGCAACAATTGGTTTCTGGCTGTAACATTACTTTCCCTGTTTCATAAAGCTTTATAGCAAATTGCTGTGGTGTACGAGATAAAATAAATTCCTGACTTCACTCTTAAAGCCATATTATGTGCAGGCATAATTTTTTACGTTTGTTGGCAAGCATGTTTTTTTTTTTCCCATGCATTGTCAAATCTTAGTTCAAGATTGTTGTTCCTAATGTTATTTTAGTGGCTTCCTATGTATTTAAGATTAAGAGTTCATTTTTATGCAACAAGCAGACTATGTTATGCCTGTTCGGTTCCCAGTAAACTGATATATAGAGCGCTCCATTCTGGGGTCACATAGCACCCAGCTACCACCAGCAATTTGAAAGGACCTTGTTGTGTTCGTTGCTAACAGTGCTGGCAGTGTCCTGTGTCCCTCAGCTATTCTGCCTGTCCTCTTTTTAAGTGATCCCAACACTACTGTTTGCACAAACAGCGCCCATCCCCATTAATACCTTACCTGTCTGCTGTTGTCTTCAAAGATTGGAATCCTCCCACAGGCTGACACCTTGGCCCAGTCTGAAATCCCGTTTCAGCATGTTTTCATCTGAGATTTTTTTTTTTGTTCCTATACAAAAGCACTAGAGAAATGTAGCCCAGGTAGGATGTGGTAGCTCAGGTCTGGAATTCCAGCACTCAGCCTGGCTACATCGATAGCGCCTGTCTCAAAGCAAAGGGGGAGGGGGAGGGAGGAAAATCTAGCAAGCACCACCAACCCTCATGTTTACCTCTCAGATTTCGTTGTCCAGCTCTTCCCTCCTTTGTGTTTCTTTCCATTTCTTTTCCCTTTCCTGCAGTCATTTAGCCCAGGTTGCTCGCCAACTCCCTATGCCCCTTATCCTCCTGCCTCCACCACCCCAGGGCTGGGATTCTATGTGTATGCGACCACACCCAATGCAAGCAATGCTTAGGGACCAAATCCAGGGCCTCCTCATGTATGCTAGGCAAACAGTCTGTTTCAGCTAAGCTCCATCCCAGCTTTTGTCAACAGTACCTAATTCTTTTTATGAAGCCACTATTACTCTGCCATCTAAAACCACCCAAATGCCCAACATGCATACAAATGGTTGTAAACAAAGTTACAAACCAATATTCCTTATGTCATGGGGTTTCTATTGCTGTGACGAGACACCAGGATCACAGCAACTCTTAAAAGGAAAACATTTAATTGAGGGGACTAGCTTACAGCTTCGGAGTTTCAGCCCATTATCATGCAGAGGAGTAGCTGCCAGTTCTACATCTTGTGAGCAGCAGGAAGTTGACTGAGATGGGTGAGTTCCTGAGCATAGGAAACCTCACAAGCTCCACAGCCACTTCTTCCACAAAGCCACACCTCCTAATAGTGCCACTCCCAATGAGATTATGGGGCCATTTACATTCAAACTACCATACCTTATTGTAGTTTTTTTTCTTTTTCACTCTGGGGGCCTGCCACCCAACTTTCCCCCACCCCCAAAAATACCAAAAGACCTATTCTGACTTTTGAATGCCCAGCCTTAGCTTGGCTTGTTTCTAGCTAGTTTCTCTAACTTAAATTACTCCATTTCTCTTTAACTATATTTTGCCTCTGGACGTCTTTCTTTTATTCTTTCCTTCTTACTCCATGGCTGGCTGTGTGCCTGGGTCTCTGGTCCCTGGCATCCCCTTCTCCTTCTCCTTTTCTTCCTCCTCTCTCTTGCCTAGATTTTTCCTCCTATTTATTCTCTCTGCATGTCAGCCCTGCCTATCCTTTCTCCCACCTAGCTATTGGCTGTTCAGGTCTTTATTAGACTGGTCAGATGTTTTCGGCAGGCAAAGCAGCACAGCTTTACAGAGTTAAACACATGCAGCATGAATATTTGTCAGCATTTCCTGAGAGAACATAGACTTGAAGGTCACAGTTGCATTTTCTTCCTCCTTGGTTCTTCCCCTCTGTGGTCCATGCGTTAGACTTATAGAATGTTCTTGTCCACCCACAGACAAAATTAACTACTGCTTTACATGTTCATAAATTGTATATAAAAGGTAGTAATTTTTAAATCAAGGCCTAGTGTTACTAGTAACTTTTTCAGTAGTCTGACATTCTTTAGATTAAATTTCATAAAGATTTTCTTCTGTGCTCTTTGGTCTTTGTCTTTAATGCCTTTTGTGAGGTTAAGAATTCCAGGTTTGAAGTTCAGGGAAACAATAGGTATGTAATCCTGCTGCATTTGGTGAGCCTTCAATATATATTCTTTGGGAACTGTTGACAAATTCTTTTATTATTCAGGACTATTTCAGCTACTCTGTTTTTTGTGTGTATGTATATGTTCATATGATGTTGAATATTTATTTTCCAGTATCTGTGAAGAATTTCAGTGTGTTGCCTGTTTAATGGGGGTACAATGCAAGTTGTTTCTGTTACTCAATAAAGAGTACTTTGGGATATATGATTTAGTTTTATTTATTTGTTTTATATCCAGATCATAGTTTATCCTCCTCCTTCCTACTCTCGTGGCATGTGTCTCAGGCTGGAACTGTGATTGGTTGGCTGCTCCCACAACCTCTGTACCACCCTTACCCCAGCACGTCCTATAGGCAGGACAGACTGTAGGTCAATGGTAATGTGGCTGTGTTGGCGTCCTAGTCCCTCCATGGGAGGTCGTGCCTGGTCGCAGGAGATGGCCGCTTTAGGCTCCATACCCCCTATTCCTAGGAGTCTTAACTGGGGTCATTCTCTTCTTTCAACATTCTTTTCTTAAAAAATAAACTGAGCAGGGCATGCTGACTCACACTTGTGAACCAGCCCTCGGAGGCTGAGTTATGAAAATCAGGACTCAAGGCCAATTTTGGCTGTATAATAAGTTTGCAGCCAACAGAGGCTACATGAGAGCCTGCCTCTCAATAACAATAACAAACATACTGAAACAACAACAACAAATAAACTGAGACATTATCCAAATAAGGGATTTTTTTTCCACAATTATAAAATGGTTCCATATCTCTTCTCAGAAATAATGCTAGGAGGTATCTGAGGACAGAAAATAACAATGGGCCAGGATGTCAAACAACAATATGTGTGTGTGTGTGTGTGTGTGTGTGAGAGAGAGAGAGAGAGAGAGAGAGAGAGAGAGAGAGCACGCGTGCTCATATACCCCTGCATGCATGTGTGTGTATGTGTGTGTGTATGTATAAAATATATAATAAACTTTAAAGATGGGGAAGATAAATTTACTCAGCTACTATCTTGACAACAGTGTGATTACATTGGGTGCTCTCACCTGGTCAGTCTTGTAGCTGGGCATCTATTGATTCTGTTCCAGAGAGTCATGACAAAGCACCTGCCTCCTTCCTGTACCATTGCAGGTGGTCTGAGTGCTGTCTGGGGTAAGCACTTTCCTATCTGGGGCTCTGCTGTCCCATGCAGTGTTACCTACTTTTGTGGATGCTGTTCATTGCTAGTTAGATTGCTGTAAAGATGGCAAGATGGGGAAGGGGCACAGAAGGTTTTGCTTTCTTCTCAGTACAGGCCATATTGGAATGTTCTAGAGATAGAAGAAACAAAAGTAACTACACTGACAAGTGACTGCACCGGAAGTCTTCTTGATGACATAGAATACCAAGCTAATCTAAATATGACATATTCTTCAAAGAACTGACCATAGGCTGGGGATAGGGCTCAGCTTGGTTGGTGAATCACTGGCCACGTGACCGTGAGGAGCATACTTCCAGAGCCCAGGACATGTTAAAGTCCGAGCACAGTAAGCATGTATCTGTGATCCCAGGACCGTGCTAAAGGCCGAGCATAGCAGGCATGTATCTGTGATCCCAGTGCTGGAGACAGACGGGTGGATCCCTAGAACTCACTTCTCAGCCAGTTCAGCCCATTTGCTGAACTCCAAGTTCACAGAAAGATGCACTTCTCAAAACAGAAAGTAGAGAGCAGTAGAGAAAGACATCCAACGTTGACTTCTGGCCTCCACACACTTGTGCACATACCCACGTGAACGTACACATGTGCACACACACACAGACACATATTGACTTCTGGCTTCCACATACATGTGTGCACATATCCACATGAACACACAAACACACACATGTGTGCATGTGTACGCACGCACACACACATTGACTTCTGGCTGCCACATACATGTGTGCACATACCCACATGAACACACAAACACACATGTGTGCATGCACGCGCGCACACACACATTGACTTCTGGCCTCCACATACCCACATGAACACACAAACACACACACACACATTAACTTCTGGTTTCCACATACACATGTGCACATACCCACATGAACATACAAACACATGTGTGTGTGCGCACACACATTGGCTTCTGGCCTCCACATACACATGTGCACATACCCACATGAACACACAAACACACACACACAGCCAACTTAATCTGAATGCCCCCACGGAAGCCCCAGCATTGTCTGCTGCTTAACCATTATCTATAAGCCAGGTAGGATTCCTCTTGTAAGGCAGCATGCTGCCTGGTCCCCCAAAGCCAAAGGAATGCTGCTGTTCTTTTGTGTCCTTAATGTATGGATAACATGCAAGTTCCCTAAGTACGACACGCTGATCTGTGGAACCGGGGAACTGTCCTTCCCCACAAGCCATTCTGCAAGCCGCTGCCAACCCTCTGTGCTGGTTCCTCTTTTATGAGCATTTGGACCAGACCGTGAGTACATGGTAAGTAGTTTCAAGAAATGTCAGTCGCCTGTTTTCTCTAACTAAGCATTTCTTCATTTTCTGTCCAGTTAAACCATTGGAACTAGTGTTCTTATTTTTTTTTATATGAGGTGAGGTAAATATAGTTTTTGAAAGAATACATTTTTTTTTTAGAATTTAAAATTCCAGAGAGTGGCTGCACCTCAGGCAGATGCAGTCTCTGATGCTCTATTGTTGCCCTAAAACACTATTCTCTACCCACATGTTGTCCAGAGAAAGGGAAAGAAAACAACTGTAGCAAGCAGGTATTTTCCTGGCTTTCCCATGTTAGAATTTTCCAAAGGAGGCAAACGTGTGAGAATGTGTCTGGCAGAGGTGGAGGATCTCAGCTGTCTGGTAGCCTGGAGACATGGAGGATGACTGTAGGAAGTGCATTGTGGGACCGATTTTCAGTGGTATGTTCGTGTTCTGATTGTGATTTGGACCACGAACTGCTGGATAGTAGTGGGTTGTCAGTTGCTTAGGATGCTTTGTGCCACATGTAAGATACCGCTCTCTTTTAATTTTGTGATGGAGACCTGAGAATCCGCTGTTTAAAACACCCTTGTGGGAAGATAGCATCCCTTATTATTCTTCTGGGAGAAGCTGCCATCACACGTAAACTCTTAGGGACCACCATCCTAATTGACACATTCACCTCGCCTTTTCTCGTATTGTAGCCATAAGCTTAGCACTTTGTGTGCTGAAATGATCATATTTTTACAGTGCGGTTAAATCACTGGCCACCTCACCTCACTCAAGCATCCTAGCAGGCTCTAGGCTGAACATTGCTACTATAAGATGCTTAAAATACACGGTTGCAATTTTTCTTTTCTTTTTTTCTTTCTTTTTTTTGTATTTATGATGACATCTGCTGGCAACTGATAGAAATAATGCCATTTGTATGTGACAAAAATCTCAGGCAAAGAGCTCCGTTAGATAGGATTCTCTCTTTTATCTAGTCTACTGGTAACTTGGGCAGGTTAGCCTCAATACTATTCTTTCTTGATGTTTTTTATAACCTTCCTTTTGATTGTTTGGCTTCTAGCCTCTCATTTCTTGGTAGCAATGTGACTGCCTTATCTCCGAGGTCCTTGAGGAAGGTGAAAGGCCTGGGAGATGAGCAAAATCAAAAGCAGTCACAACTACTTTAAGCTTTCTACAGGAAAGAAAGATGAGCTTTGAAGGAGCCCTCTTAGACACGTCAGTGGTTACTTTTGCTTCTGTCTCCCCGGTTCTGGAAGGCAAACTAAAGCTTGAGAACACCGACCATCCATAGTTGCAAGGGGTTGAGATGTGGGTGTGGTTTCTTCACAGGGAAATGCTGTTTTCCATAGAATGGGAGCTGCCTCAGTAAGAGAAAAGGGCTGAAATCTAGATTAGGTGTGCCTGAGCCTTTCCACATGGCACCTGCATGCCAGAGGTTGCTGTGCCAAGGGCCCCAGGAAAAGGACAAAGATGAGAGAAGCGCATACATACATACATAGCAAGCATAGAGTGAGCATAGATCTCAAAGCCCACCCCCACAGTGACGTAGTTCTTCACACAGGGCCATTCCTCCTCCCACAAGCCACACCTCCTAATAGGGGACCGTTTTCTTTCCAACCACCACAGAGTCTTTCATGAAACATCACTGTCACCGGCTTCATTACATGAAAAGCTAAGGCGTGAAATTTATTAGGAATATCTCCTCTGTGACAAAAAGCCATGGCTTGGCTCCATAGCCACCCAGGGATGGGGACCTCATTAATTTTGGTCCTAATTAGATTATAATTGGTACCTTAATATTCAGAGCTGCGGATAGAGAAAGCTGTGGATAGAGAAAGCTTGTGGTTCATGGGAGTGAGAGGAGCTAATATTTCCCAGGGTTCACTGGTGATGCCGTTACAATTTCTCCCATCTTCAGTGCTAGGCATGAAGGCACTGGGTGAATAATTAGACTTGTAGACATGAGTAGCAAGCCAGTGTGGACATCGGCATTCCAGTGAGGGACTGCCTCAGATTCTCCATCCTTTCCCTTCCATCAGAGCACATCTTTTTGGCACACCCATCCAAAAACAAAAAACAAAACACCTGCATCTTTAGGAGCAAGCTGCATTAGAAAGCAAGCCAAGCAAGGCAAACAACGACAGAACCTCTCAGATGATGGGAAGTGGTGCACGGGATTGGGATAATGTCCTAGCATGCCTTCTGCAGCCTATGGGGCTGCGGGCTGTTCGAGGCAGCAGAGGGTGTAGGAATGCAGGTGGCAATGGAAGGGGGCTTATCAGTGGTTAGATGTGACTGGGTCTCTTTCTTTCCTCCCTCCCTGCTTGACTGTTTTTCCTTCTGAGTTTAACTTTAATATATGTTAGCATTCAGTGGAAAGTGCTCGGTAGAGAGCTTTAGGCTCTTAAGGTCCTTGAATAAGAAAGGAAAATTTAAAAGAGAATTCAGATAGAAATCAGAGCACTGTGAGGTTTCTGTATGGAATATCAGAAGAGGTGTAGTGAATAATTAAACGAGCTATGGCTAATAAAATATACAGCACATTGCTTCAAACTGAAACAGTCTCACTCTGCCTTAGGGATGAATGCTTTGCATTATTTTTTAATTTTTGCTGAGGTTGACCTTGAAGGTTTTTTCCAGCAGATAATTTTCTGGTAAGAATGCCATCACTAAGCACTTTGGTTTATCTGATGCATCAGACTTCTTCCTCTTAAGGAATGGCAGTGGGGCCGGTCCATGCTCCTTGGATGTTGCTCTTTGACTCAGTGGTAGTTTCTTTTAGATCCTGTCTTTGGTGACCTCCTGTTTCTGTCTTCCAGGAGGGTCCTGTAGTTGGAGTGTTAATTTCAGAGCCCGTGTCATGCTTGCAAATGGGTGACTAAGAATTTCTAGTGGTTTATGATCTCTAGAGGGAAGATCTGTCTTTGGGGTAGAAGGGACATGGGAGAGTGTGGCCCTTGGTACTTGCAGGAAAATGGCCTCCCGTGACGTTCTTCCACAGGTAGTATGATGCAGATTTTCCAGCTGTGGTTTATGCTGTCTCTGTCACTCTCTAATCTCCCGGGCAGTATCTAGAGCAGTGTTTCCCAGCATGCCTTCTTACTGATATGCTTATTGTAAAGGGAAACACGGCAGAATACAGTGAGGTATTCTAGTCACATAATTTCCATCCCCGCTTTTTCAATTCATCTTAGGAAGGAGAGAAAATAGGACATTTCAGTTACACAACGACAGAAGCATGGGAAAAACACCTGTAGTTTTCATCACACAGAACCAGAAAAACCTGTTGTGTTCAATTGGGGAATTAAATTTAGCAAATACAGTTTCTTGTTTGCTTAGAATGTGTACTGAATCTTGACACGAGCATTAAGTTCAGGACCAGGTGGTGTTGATATACATAACATTAGTGGGTTTCATGTATGTGGATTGGGAGAAAGGAGCCTTATTCTGTTGAATATACCATATGGTATGTTTTTACTTCTCTCTCAGCAAAATTCTGCCAATGGAAAGACCAACAAAGCAATACAGATACTATGGTATTTTCTTCCTCATAAAGAAAATCCATCATGCTTTGAAATAAATATGAAGATTTATCTTGTATATAAAGCAAAGAGTAAGAAATAAAGTTTCTATCTTGTATTCTATGAGGACATCAAAATTTTTATTTCTTATTATTGAATTCAAAATACCATTTGTACATTTAAGAACTTTGGTGATATAAAATATGAGTTAGTTTTCATAAATGGTTTAAATTACGTTTTGAATATATGGGAAAATAGATTTCCCATGTAGCAGCATGAAATGTATTATTTTTTCCTTCTGAGAAGTTGCCCATGAATCTTGGTCCTTACAAACCATCAGGCTTACTGAATTATTTTACTAAGCGTGTAGTTTTTAGTTGCTGTCATTTAGTGTTAAAGCGTGCTCACTTATTTCTAGACCTTCTGAAGTCAGACTTGATCTACAGTGTCTACGTTGTACTCTCGGGTGGCCTCGCCCTTGGGTAATGCTAGCTTACATTTGGCACGGTAAATCCCTAGTCCAGCAACTGTTGTTTAACATTAATGACTTCATAGAATTGAAGCAGAGGTGTCGTGCTTGATGTCAGAAGTCCTGTGACACTAACCCAAGGCAAAGACGCACCATCGTTCCTCATAGTGAGCTTCTGCAGTGCTACAGGCCGAGGTACAGAAAAATAAACTCTAGCCAAGCTGTCTTGTTTATCTGAAGGCAAAGCATCTCTCAGTGCAGTAGATAACTTTCTCCTCAGTCCCTAATGCCTTGCCGTCTTTGCTAAGATAGGAAAAGACTAGAAAACCCCCCAAAATTGTTTTCATTCTTACGACATTCACCTTTTGTTATGGAGGAATGAAGCATGCAGTGTGCACATATTTTAATAGCTGACAGGTAGATTGTGAGAACCTTAATCATTTGTTACATTTATTTTCAAATTTTGCTAATTGTTTAATTTGTAGATTGTCTTTTATACCATATATACTATATATGTAGCGTACATTATATGTGTGTGTGTGCTGTCTTTGTCACTCTCTAGTCCCCTGTGCAGTATCTAGAGCAGTACATATGTGTGTATATATATACACATACACATACGTTCTTTGTCCAGCAGGGTCTTCCATGTGCTAGACATGTACTCTACCACTGAGCTGTATCTAAAGCTCTTGTGTTTGACTATGTATCCCAGGTTAGCCTTGAACTCACATTTTATCCCAAGCCATTGCTCACCCACTTTCCAGGTTGGCCTCGAAGCGGCAATGCTCTTACCCTAGCCGTCTCATGTTGGGATGTATACTGCCTTTGAAAATATTTTCTCAGATGAAATTGGGACCGTAGTCACATATATTTCTTTTTTATTATTTTTATTTATTTATGTTATGCATATTAATATTTTGTCTGCATGTGTGTCTGTGGATGCCTAGTTCGTATCTGTCCCAAATAGGTTGTTGGATTCCCCTAGGACAGGAGTTATGGATGATTTGAACCACCACATGGGTGCTGGGAATCACCCAGTTCCTCCAGGAGAACTGTCAGTGCTTGTAACCACAGAGCCATCTCCCCAGCCTACCGTACACATTTCTGAAGGTCCTGGTGAGGCAGATGCTTCTCTCCCGTTTTGGAGAGAAGCTGCAGTGCCGTCTCACTGCTTAACACATGACCCACTTCATTTCAACGTCTTATTTCCTTCTTTACAGTTGCTTACTGACTTCTCTGTCCTACGATGTGTATCCACAAATCAACAGCAGAAAGTTAAAAACCTACAAGTGATTGATACTGTAAAACCCAGTACTGAATTGATTAGCATTATTCATATCTAGCATCTTCAAAGGAGATATTATCAATTATAACACCCAGATGTGCCCATTTGTCGGGTAGCATCATGCAGATGTTAAACATTACTGTCATGTGAGATGAATACATAGCTAGTGCACATATAAAGCATGTTTGTACCTGGCGTGTAGTCCACTTAGAGGCTTTGTGCTTCTGTGGCTTTGGAGTCAGACAGATTGATGCTGATGCAGGTTTCTTTGCTGATAGCTTTTGTGAGCTTAGAAAAGCCACATAACTTGGTGGTGTGTTTTCTCTGTGTCCTGGGTGTGGGAGAGACTGGTGTGAAGATCAAGAGTGAAAATGCAGAGACAGAGCATCTGTCGGGCAGCGTGATTAGTGCTCAGCGTTTATTAAGTCTGGGGATGTTGTCTTAGCTTTTATTCTTAGTGCCAAGTTCAGGGGCTGGCCCTTGGAGGAGAGAGAATGAATGCTGTATGATGCATGAATGAATAAATAATAACTAACTCACTTAGAGATGCTAGAACGGACTGCAGCTATAACATGTGGGTTCTTCTCTTTGACTTGACTCATCTTCATAAATGCTTCCATGGAAGGAGGTAGCCATCCTGAACTAACCCTGGGCTCACGTGTGGCTCCTCATATCTTCTGCTTTCTCTACCCTGTGAATTTGCTTGCCCATATCATGTGTATCAGATTTTTAGGAAATGTGTGTAAGATCTAAGTAGCTGGCAGTGGTCAGGAAAAAGCCTAAACAGAAACTTCAAAATAGAGAGACATACATGAATATATGTCCAAAATCAGAGTTTAAAGGGTGTAGGGGAGATTATTGGGATTCCATAAATATGTTTGGTGGTCTCGTGCAAGACCTTGGTACTCTTCAGTTACCACTAATGTGAGCTCTGGTAGTCATGGGTAAAGTGATAAACTGTTACCTTAAACGGCCCTAACCCTAACTGCAAAGATTCGATTCTTTATTTATAGGAATGTTTTGATTGCTTTTTTTTTTTACCATTTAAAACACATTTTACTGTACATAGGTCCTCTGTATCATGAGTTTTATAATATGTCTCATGAGGGCAGTAGATTGTATTGAGAGAGTCTTTATATACATGTATGCTTGTGCCTGTTGAAGCTACAGATAAGCCTTAGTTGTTTAAAATATGTCTACCTTGGTTTTTGAAACAGTTTCTTAATGGGCTGGAGCTCTCCAGGTAGGCTAGGCTGGCAGGCTTATGAGCCCAGGGACCAAACCATCTTATACAAGCACAGGTTTAAAGTGTGTGCCACTGTGCCTACCTTAGTTTATATGGGTTTTGGGTATCAGATTCAGGTGTCAAGGAAGGCAGGTGATGTCCCGGCTGAGCTGTCCCCAGGCCACTGCTCCGCTGTATTTAAACCAATGAGGAAGTGTCTCTGAATATAACCTACTGCTGTATTAATTTGATCTAGAGAAAGTTAAAGAAGTTAGTTTGAAAACATCTTAGAAATTTTAGTAGGTTTGAAATTTACTCATTATTTAGAATAAGTGTATATTTTGGAAACATCTGTGGCATTGAGTCACTGGCTGGGCTCAGTCACCAACACTCATTACAACACTGTAAGACATTAAACTACTTTTCTCAAAATGTTATTGCCATCCTCATGTTTTTTTTTTTGATCACACAATTTTAGTAAAGCATGGCAAAGAATTATGTACTTAACACCATGATATCACAAATATATCAAGTTTATAGCACTATATTTATCTACATATCCATAGTGCTACTGCTGTTCATGAGCCAAATTACTGTATTTTAAGAAGATACCTAACTTTCTTTTATGCCTGTTTGAATAACATCAGAGTTGTTTAAGTCATTTTTTCACATTAGGTAAAAGTAGGTACTTTGTTATTATGATATCTACATGCCGAAAGAAACATCTTCCAGGAGATACAAGGCCAGCCCCAGGTTTGCCTCCTCCGTGATCCTCCCTTTGAATAGGTAGTTTCTACACGCGCTGTGAAGCCTCTACTGCTTCTGCTCCTGCCTTCTTCTCTGGCCTGCTCCTCGCCTTTATCCCCAGCATCCTTAGGAAGTGGGAGTTGCTTCTTTAGCACATGATAGAGCATACTGGAAATATAACTTTTTTCCTCTTCTTTCAAAATAAATCTGTTATCTCTTGCCAACTCTTATTTCTGAAAAGAAGCCAGACTACTAGCGGAATGGTTTTTCAGGCCCTTTGAACATTCAGCTTAGCAAATCTCCTAAGGCCTTAGTTGGTTAGCCTCTTCTGTGGCCTCAGGATCAGAGATGGGTGTGGAAGACAGGGAAATAGGGAGGGGTGGGGGAAGGAAAGCTGCCTACTTCAGTCTGTTGGTTTGGCTCCTCCTCTCTTGTCCTGGCCACCTCGATTTGAGGATTGATGGCATTAAAAAAAAAAAAAAAAAGAGAGAGAAGCAAACAAGCACACAAGACTTCATCAGCATCTCAAGAGCAAATCATTAAATAAAAATGATCTTGAGAAAGGTATGTGTACTCGGAATGAACCGTCTGTAGCTTCTAAAGGATTAATTTCACTTTCCAGAGAGCCTATCTTTGAATTCCTTATCCAATTTTCCAAATAATTTCTTATGAGATAAACTTGAGTCCTAAATCCCTTTTCCTTAGATGCTTAATCCCCCTCTACCATTGTCTTCTGGGTTTAAGTCTGTGTGTCTCTGTACAGTCCAGGGTGGCCTCAAACTCCTCAGCCTCAGGACTATTCGTCCTAAGTCTATGCTCGTATGCCATGGCAGCTTCGAAAAGTCATGTATCAGATTGTGTATTGTTTTGTATCTTGTTTGCTTTGTTCAATATCTTTTTTTCTTTTGAGATATTGTTTGTTTGTTTGTTTGTTTGTTTGTTTTTTCGTCAACACAGAGTTTCTCTGTAACTTTTGGAGCCTGTCCTAGAACTCAGTCTGTAGAGATCTGCCGGTCTTTGCCTTTCAGGTGCTGGGATTAAAGACGCACACCACTACTACTGGGCTTGGAGATATTTTTTTATTTAACCTCAGTTTTCTTCTTGTTGTAAGTTGGAAGCTGGTGATTTGTAGTTCATTGTCACCATTGTGGGATATTCTATCAACATCAGCAACCTTTTTCCTTCAGATGAACATTGTATATTTTAAATTTTGTATATTTTAAATCATATATATTTTAAATCACGCATGAAACAGCAGATTATTTGGTGTGTGCGGGATGCAGTGGTGCAGGTTCTCAAGAGTATAGTCCTGTGAATGAGTGGACAGAGCTGGGTGTGCACTCTTACTATCTCATGGCTGTTGAGGGTTCCTGCGCAGCTTCCATCTTGCCAGCGGAATGAGAGAGCCCTCCATTCTGGGCAACAGTGTTGCTAATCCCTGCAGTGTTTTCTGGTCTGGTGGACATGAATGATTTTTTTACTCTTATCTTCCGATTGACTGTACTAAATTGTAGGAACAACCAAATCACATTCAGTGTTCTTCCTCTGGGGAACCCCTATTGTAGAGCCATAGTGAAACATTTGAGGACATCCCATTTGGATGCTCTGCTCCTTTCTGATATCTGCATTTCTATTGTCCCTTTCTGGGTAATCCCTTCAATGACACTGAGTCTGCCCTGGTCATTCTGTCCTGTGTGTTCTGAGCACTGGGGATGCTCTATGCCTGTGCTCGAGGGAACTTCTGGACCCATCTGTTACAAGAAAACAAGAGACCATGTGTGGAGCAGAACTAAAAGTAAGTAGATCCCTTTGCTCCAGCACCGCCTGCCTGTGAGGTGCCCTCTCTTGAGTGCCTCGGTCAGCCTGACTACCCTACAGTGCTGACAGGACCACTGGGGTGCGACTTCAAGGTCTCTCTTCCCTCACACACTAGCCTCAGCCTCAGCCCTCTCCCTGGCGTCCAGGACAGCTGCCAGTGCCCCGTCACTCAGCCAGCTCCTTGTCTCTGTAAGCAAAGTCTATTTTTAAATAAAGCTCTCTCTGCAGTCCCTCCTCTTGAGGCAAAGCTCACAGTAGTTGAGCATGATTACCTAATTCCCCCGCTTCCTCTTTTCCCCAAGTCCCCAGGCTCGTTCCTAACTTCATACCTTGCAGCTATAGACCCTAGATTCACCCTCCATAGACCTTCCCCAGACTTCTGACTACAATTGGTTCTCTTTTTCCTGCTACAAGTCACCCTGCAGGGCATCTTCATTTTTATTTCTTCTTATTATTATATGGACTGTTCTCTACATTATTGTTACTATAATATGGACTGCTCTCTACATTATACTTACTTACCTTTTATTCTCTTCCTTCCCACTACTACCAATTGTCCGTGAGAACACTAAACTGATTACTAATTGTTTTGTTTGTTTGTTGAGACTGGGTTTCTCTGTACAGTTTTGGAGCACGTCCTGGAACTAACTCTTGTAGACCAGGCTGGCCTTGAACTCAGAGATCTACCTTCCTCTGTCTCCGGAGTGCTGGGATTAAAGGTGTGCACCACCAAGGCCGGCTCTGATTACTAATTATACATTTAAAAGTTTCACCCAGAACTAGCAGTGGTGGCCCATGTCTTTAAATCCAGCACTTGAGAGACAGAGACAGAGGCAGAGGCAGGGGCAGGCAGATCTCTGAGTTCAAGGGCAACCTGATCTACAGATTTAGCTCTAGGACAGCCAGGCCTACACAGGGAAACCATGTCTCAAAAACACATACACACACCAAAAAAAGGTCTCACCTGAGCCAGTTTATAATCTCAAGTATTTATAAGGAAACACAAACACCGGTATACCTAATTTTGATTTCCATTTTCCCAAAAAAGTGTAACTTGAGGAGAAAAAAAAAAAAGACTTGTTATTTTTATTTTAATGTTTTTTATAAAACTCTGGCATATATTCTAATTCTAGACTTAACTTAAGCATGGACTATATTAAAACTGAGACCGCAAAATAATGTTCCTGATGCTATTCAGTACGTTTACTGTTCAGATTGTCTGGCAATATAATGGAAGGGCACTCTTTAAATCTTACCGCGTCCATTTCGAGGCTCCTCTTTCAGATTTGACTGTTGTTGATGTTATTCTTTTGGTCCCTGCCCTAGCCACGCCCACTCCCATAACCTCTGACCCGGGACTACGAAGTGGCTAGTTGAAATATCTGAAATCCCGAAGAATAAAGAAAGGGAATAGCTGGATTTGCCTGAGTGAAGTAAGTGGCTATTTAAAGGGGAAGCTACAGGGGTGGCAGGAGAAGCCCTGGACCAGTCACAAAGTTGTGTGGAGCCGCATTCCTTCCTGGGCAGGCTCTGAAGCACATGCAGCAGCTCCACGCAGAGCCCTTTGTTCTTCTGTTGGGGAAAACACCAGATAGCTTACTGTAAATATGGCCGCCTGCCAAGCTGTGGCGCAGATTCTCTTTGTTTTGTTTTGCTTTGCTTTTTTTCTTTAATACTGTAATCTGGCAGGCTCAAGAATTGCATCTCTTCCTTTTGTTTACTTTCTCTTTTTTACCCTGAAGAGTTTTTGCATATCCTAAGAGAAGCAAACAATTATGGCTGGGGACAACAATACCGAAATCACCCAACAGCCCTCTGCTTGTTTGGGTGGAGGCCTAATGGAGAAGGTAGGACACTAATCCTGTTCATCGCTCCACTCTCGCCAGTGTGAGGTCCACCCCTGTTGCAAGCCTGGGAACCGAGTGGGATCCTGGAGAATGCCAATGCCACCGTCCTTTCAGAGTGGATTCTGATTTCCTGCTCGAGTTTTGACTATTTTGGAGATGTTCTCTTCCTCCAGTGTTCTAGAATACTCTTGGTTTTAGATTCATCTCCCATGTGCCTCTTTCTTCTGTCTGACGTAGCTGCAGTGGATTGGAAAGGGAACACAGTGAAGGGTGTGGCCCTGCCTCCCAACTCTAGGGGTGTAACTCTTGAAACTTTAAACTTTTCCTCTTTTTTTAATTTGGGAGGAAAACTTGGAAGTTTTGTATTTTTTCAAAAAATAGCTTACCATGGAAGCAGAACAGTCTAGGAAGCAGAAGATTAATACCAAGGTCCTTTTGTCAAAAGATATATATTTTGCAGTTTCATTGAATTTTTTTTTTTTGGTACAGAGAAAATATCTAAGCCTCAGTAGAAATTAAAGGTACATTGTGATTCTTTTTGAAAAATAATGCCATGATTATATGAATTGTTCTTGCCTACTTCAGTGACATTACAATTATTTTATACAGTAGCCATGACCACAGATTTCCATGTTCGTCATTAATCTCTATTTTCTTATAAAATGGCTGCATCATTAGAATGTGAGGGAAAGAAATTTGCCTGTTTTCAGATAGCATTACAAGTAGAGGCTATGAGCATCTAGAATCAGATTATTTTCATGCCTATCTTTTTAAGATATGTGATGGCATCTAAGAAAACTCAGGCAGATGATATTCTCCTACAGAGATGCATTGTCTGTCAGTAGGACTAGTTTCCTTCAAACAATCACGCATTTTCAACTCTACAAGTGCTTAATTTGATTCATTGAAATTAACTTTAAACATTGGGGAAATACTTTGGCTCTTTGGATCTCCACTTTTTCATACAAATTAGTTTTATTGGACTAAGAGGCCCCAACAGGTATCAGGTTTACATTTGCTGCTAATGTCTCTTATTTCAGAGTGTCTTCAGACATTGTGTTTAATTCTTCTGGCAGAGCAGATAAACTGACTATATTTCCCTGAACTTGCATTTAACAGCAGTGTGACCTTGAGGATAGGGAATCAATCCAAGCCCAGTTTCCTCATCTCTAAAATGGTGGTGCTTTCTAGATATTCTCCGTGAAGACTATAAACATAATTCAATGACTACTTAGCTTTTTTGGTAAATTATAATTAATAAATGATAAAAATGTAACATTTTAATGTAACAAATACTTAATTTATATTCAAAAAATGTTGGTGTGATATTTATACTATACCCCATAAATATATAATTTTTATATGCCAATTAAGAAATAAAATTGAATGTAAGTGTAGAAATTTGCAATGGTAGATAATTTAAAGTTTTCTAATACACGTGTCAGTGCTCTTCATCCAGTCTGATTGGTACCACAAATGTTTTGGGTTTTGAACTTTGTTTGTAGTTTCAGAAAATTTATTATAGATTTTACTAGTTGAGAACACTAAGATGCAAATTCAAAGTATAGCAAAACTCAAAATTGTGCAGCACTTTTCATTTTCACTTTTTAAATTCAGAATATTTGGCTTGTATCCTCAGTTTCCACTGTTTTAGAATCTTTTTATTTCTGGGCTATTGTCACTTGATGTCAATGGAAGTTCGTGACTATATTCCATTTTAAGATGTCGTGGTGGCAAACGCAATCTCTGTAAGGGTCCACTTCACATCAGGAAAGGCAGATGCAGAGTGATGGGTGGGGCCAGAGCCTATGACACTTGTCTCATTTGAACCCTGGATCTATGCCTCAAGAGCTGGGATGCCCAGGGTAATTCATGAAACTGTTCTGATTCTGGATTTGCTTTTCTCTGACCTGAGGGCAATACCTACTTCACGGATCTGTTGCCAACATTAACTGAATTTAAGTTAGGCAGTATGTGTGACCAAACCAGACTTCACTTGGAACGTTCTTTAAGACTATCCTGTTTGAGTTCAAATCTTTGTTGAGAAACTATAGGTCTAGAGGGGTGTGTGAGATCAGGTTACAGGAACGTGTAGGCTGGCATGGGTAGTCATAAACCAGGGGACACTTGTAGAAAGTGGATGGAACAGCAGGTTGGGGATGGTAAGTGCAGGAGACTGCCGAAGAACAGGGATTGACATGGTTTTGAGAATGGGTGAGGTTCTTTACATGGGAGGAAGAGAAGGAAAGAACCAAGGAGCTTCTAAGCAGAAGGAAAGCTGCCATCAGGTCAGGAGACCTCCTGTTGGGAAAAAAAAAAAAAAAGACCACTAGAAACTGGAAGGAACCAAAACACACTGCTCCGGGCTTCCCAAATCTCCAGTAGTGTATTTTCCTGAGAACATGTCTGTGGTACATTCCTGCTTCTGTTCTCTTTGAGGAATGCTGTAATTGTAGATCCCATCAGTTCTAAGGACACAGACTGAATAAGAGACTAGTAATCTAGACCAAGGGTTTTGTTTGGAGAGAAGATGAGCTAGCCATGTAAACAAGTAAATATATGTCTTTATAAACCAGGATATCAAAGTTACATCTAAAATTATGTCAGCCTTTGCTAATATATCACGAGGAGACTGTAGGTACGAATATTTTCTGTCCTGCTAGTCCCCCTGGACCAACCTGTTCCCAAGGCCACTTAAAAAATAACCACTCTGAGGCTTAATATTAATTACAAACTGTTTGGCCTCTTAACTCAGGCTTATTACTAACTAGCTCTTAGAACTTAACCCATAATTCTTATCTATGTTTAGCCACATGGCTTTCTCAGTAAGGCATTCTCATCTTGCTTCCTCTGTGTCTGGCTGGAAACTGTGTCTCTCTTTTCTCATTCTCCTAGTCTAGTTTCCCTACCTGTACTTCCCTCCTGGCTACTGGCCAATGAACATTTTATTAAACCAATACAAGTGACAAATCTTTACAGTGTACAAAGGCATTATCCCACAGCAGGAGACCTCTAGAATTCCAGACACCCGTATGCTTTGGTTGATTTATGGTTTAACAGTTTTTAAAGACAGAAGAAGATATCTAATGTTCCATCTGCTGAGCAAATACATCTTCTTCCTAGTACATTATGTGTAAAAGAACACACTTGCTAAGGCATCGTGCTATATTTTACTTCTTATTTTGGTGCCCATGATTTTTTTAATGTATTAACAAAAATATTTACTATTATTTCCTTACTGAGTAGGGAACCAACTGTAGTTTGTGTACCAGTGTTTGTTTTTTTTTTAAATTTATTAAAGATTTCTGTCTCTTCCCCACCGCCGCCTCCCCTTTCCCTCCCCCTCCCCCAGTCAAGTCCCCCTCCCTCGCCAGCCCAAAGAGCAATCAGGGTTCCCTGCCCTGTGGGAAGTCCAAGGACCACCCACCTCCATCCAGGTCTAGTAAGGTGAGCATCCACGAAACTGCCTAGGCTCCCACAAAACCAATAGGTACAGTAGGATCAAAAACCCATTGCCATTGTTCTTGAGGTCTCAGTAGTCCTCATTGTCCACTATGTTCAGCAAGACTGGTTTTAACCCAGGCTTTTTCAGACCCAGGCCAGCTAGAAATCATCTTTGTTGCTGTTGAAAAGTTGTAGCTCCCCTTCACTTTTTTTAATTTTTTACTCAGTCATTTGCTGTTTTGTTAATTTTATCAGTGACTTTTGGATTTATTGAATCTTTAGTTTCTTCAGCATTATGGTCTTGCAACGTCTTTATCATAGCTCCCATTTCTCAGGTTCATGAGAATTAAAGAGCACATTTTCAATTTAGCACTGTTTTAAGGAAAATGTGTATTTGGTATTTCTCCTAAATTCTTGGTACTTTTGAATATTGTGTTAGCTTTTCATTATGGTAACAAAATATCTGAACGAGTCCTCTTAGAAAGAAGAAAGGACTGAGCAAGTTGTATTTGTATATTTAGGAACATGTGCATCGTGTTTTAAGGAAATAGAAGCTGTGAGTTTGAGAGTAAGGATGCATGGGAAGGGCTGGAGAGCAAAGGAAAGGAAGAAAACAGTGCAATTATATTTTAATTTCAAAGCCTACCTTAGAAAAGAGTAAAGGCTTACTTTGGCTCACAGTTTGGAGGTCTCAGTCCATGACTGGTAGACACCATTGTCAGTGGTGACGTCATGGTGGGAGTGTATGACAGAGAAAGCTGTTCTCCTCCTGGCCAGGAGCAAGAGAGAAAGCACACACAGAGTCTTATCCCCCAGTCTTTCACAAGCATGTCCCCAGTGCACCAAAGCTACTACCTCTTAAAGTCCCTGCCAGACTCTCTTCAGGTCAAGCTGGGGACAAGGACTGTAGCAGATGGGTCTTTAGGGCACATACCAGATACAGACCAAAGTGCGTATTGTGCCCCAGCCCCGCTCTGGAGATTTAGGCATGGCAACTGGAAGGCCTGCTCATACAGAGTGTTAAAACATGGTTCACATTTCATGCCAGGCTATGTATGATGGATTCCATGGTGGAGCAGTGTTTCCCTGAGCTCTTCTGTGTGTGTATCACAGAGCCATAGAATTAGAAAATCTTCATCCAAAAGATCCCTAAGCTTTGATTCTTTTGTTCCTTCTAAAGTCACAAAAAAAAAAAAAAAAAAAACGGACCCTGTGCTTGTGGAATCTGGAAGCTATGGAAGCTGTGCCGCCAGTTTTCTAAATGAGCACACACTGTTAAGGTTGCCTGTTTTTAAAACAGATCTGTTTGTGGGAGGATCTTTGATTTCCTCCAGATATCTGGATTTCTATACCCCTTGCTTTTTGTCTACTTTAATTTCCTACCAACTTGAAAGTTGGAGAAACCTACAAACCCTTGGCCTTTTGACAGCTTGCCATGTGGTTTATCTAAAACATGACCTATCTGTTTCTTTGAGTTATAGGTGTACTGACACAGACACAGCATTTGAAAGAAATCATGGGAAAAGGCTAATTACGTGTTTCTCGTAATCATGCATGTTCATGATTGGTTTCGTGGGTGAAAAGGCACTCTAGCAGAATAGAACTGAATAGCTACCTCTCGTAGCTTACCGAAGTATTTTTTTCCCTCTGAGATTATTTCAGCTGGTTTACAGTGAGCTTTCTCTAAATGCTGAGCTGTAGAAAAATTAAGAGGCAGCAAGGAAGAAGCTGGCTTCCGTGCCTTTTCCTGGGCCCTGGTGCCTTCCTCGGCTTGTTTGAGATGATCCATCAGGAGCTCCAAGGGCCACAAGGAGCGAGGACTCCACTATGCTCTGTGGTCAGATGACATGGCAGATTATAGCCAATTGTCCTGCACCTGTCACTTGCTGGCTGTCTCCCAGGGACACATCTCACTGTCCATCAGTACTGTTAGAAAAACACTTCAAAGGGTGTGTCTGGGGTGGGTGGGCTGTGTCATCCATCCAGAGACGCTGTGAAATACACCACTACTGACTGAGCAAGTTACTGCCTTAGAAACACTGAGGCCTGCTCCAACCAGCAGCACCATCAGGGGTACCATGCTCACTGTGGCCTGTGGAGAAATGTGACCCGTAACGTCAGGGCAAATCTTGCTGTCCAGTCATTTCTGCTAATGAAATGTGAGCGAAGGGACGTGTAAGCATCTCTAGATAGGGTCTTAATTAGCGTCCTAAAGTGGGCACCGTCCACCCACCGTGAAGGAATTTTATTGTGTGCTCTAAAATGAAGGGCCACGTAGGGGCTTAGACGTCGTGAGCGTAATGGACACACTCTAAGAACTAAAGATATATTTGAATGCCCGTCTTCAGTTCTCATCGTTGTTGACACTTAATTAAAATAAACAACCAAAAAAGCACTTCTGTCCCTGGCAGCGCTGCTCTTTGGGGCAAAGGCCATAAAGTGTGGGACTAGGGGACAGTGTGACTGAATAAGCGTATTGAAATGTGGCGTATACACATTAGTGTATAACTGTCTAATTTCTTTTTCATGTTCTGGCTGTTGTAAGATAGATTTCCTAGTGAGTCCTTCATTATATCTACTTATCTGTTTTGCAGTGCACTCGTTTTTGTGTTTGTGGTGTATGCAGCGGTGGGGGTGTGGTCACCTGTGCACGCACAGGTTTGGAGGCCAGAGGTTGACACTGTCTTCCTCTATTTTGAGACAGGGTCTCTCACCGACATAGAACTCACTGTTCAGGCTAAATGGGATCTCCCATCTGCACCAATCCTCATCGCTGTTCCCAGCCTTGAGGTGGATGCTAGGGATTCACACTCAAGTCCTGGGATTTGTGACACAGGTCTGCTGCCAGTGAAGCTATCTCCCTGCCCCATTTTATCCCTTTCTATCAAAACACTTTAGAGCAAAGTCAGTCAGGCGATGCTGAGAGGAATCTCAGTTCTGATACTTGCCCTTGGGATCCATTTAGGGCTATTTTTTTTATAAAGTAGATTAAAGTATAAATTTTCCCCTGCTGACAGGTAACTGACAAATGTTACCAGCCCCACTGCTTCCCAAGGATTCTAAAGCACAGACTATATATTTACTGAGTGTTGTCAATGGCAACGAAGTGGGAGTGTTAGAAAGGAGCTGAGTGTAACAAGGGCAACAGTGCAAAACAGGAAGTTGGTGCAGCCCTAGGCCGGCAGAGACCAGATCTGCCTCCACTGGGCCTGTCAGCTCCATACAGCAGGGAAGGAGGCTCCTGGTCAGAGATCACTTCAGGGACTTCCTCATTCGTGTGTTGTGGTGCTGGGCAGCTTCTTCTCCTCACCCTCCATCTCCAGTGCCCGGTTCCAGTGCCTCTTCAGGACTCCAAGGGCTCGTCCTGCGGCTTCCGCTCCCCCTCCTGTAGAATGCAAGGCGGTTGTGTGTACTGGTGTAAAATACATGACTACCCACATGCTCCATGGAGAAGGATTGCCTATGTAAACGTAACGCATCGTTTTGTTTATGATAAATATACCAGTGTGGGCTACTAGTGCTAATGACGATGTGCGCTAACTATAGCGGGGTGGGGTAGAGGAGCTAAAAATAGCACGGTTCCCGGTCGCCATCCTCTTCTTTGATGAGGCAGGAATTCAGCGGCCCTCGGTTTTTTAGTGTTAAAGTTCATCTCATGTGAGGAGCAAAGTACTATTGCAAGGATGCTTCTTCCTGCCACACTCCCGCAGGGAGGGGCAGAAGCGCAGGTCAGAAATACTCAGAGGCTACAGAGGAGACCTACGAAGAAGGCAAGGCTAAGCAGGGTTTGTGGGACTGTGATGTCTGAGGGAGCCTGGTAGCCAGGAGAGGAGACTGGACAGCTGAATGTGTGGTGAGGAGAGAGCCTGGCTCACCACCTCACAGGAAAGGACACCAAGGCAAAGAGGGCTGGGAAACTCTGCAGTGATGGGCGGAGAGGAAAACCGAGCCCAGGTGTGGGCATCGGGCATCCAGGAGAAGGAATACAGTGGGAGGGGAGGCTGCCGCTTTCATACCTGTTCCTGTGAAGGACACAGGGTAATTTGTAGAATGTTCTTTTCTTTATTTTTTAAGAACCTCCATTCTTTTAAAAAAGACATTTGCTTTGAACCTGAGAAACGCAGATTTTTAATGTTTTTTAAGAAGTTAATTTTCTCCTCAAACACTCATCTGGTTTTCTCCCATGAGATAAGGTAGTACTGACCATAAATCCTTCCTGGTGGGAATACTGAAAAGCTGCGTAGTTCTATAAACTTAGGAGGTATATTGTACTTGCCTTGGTGACTTTATGGATATTAGGTTGGGGTTGTGGCTAAGCTAATGAACTGAACACTCAAGCTGACGGGCTCATCACTCACTCCAGCAGCCTGTCGTATATTTCAGGCTAATCATGTTTATACATGATTGCTTAACTGGAATTCTCTTGCTACGTTAACATTTTTCATATCAAACCCCAGCTGAATTTTAATAGGCAGATCTTTTTTGCAGCTTATTTGAGAATACATTTACACTTTTAAATATTTTGAGACAGGGTCCCTTGTCACCTAGGCTGGCTCATAAGCAGTGGCTAGTCTATGTGGTCTGTAACTCCTCCTCTTCCTGGCTCCAGCTCCTGCAGTGTGAGAGTCAACTCAGGGCATTGCCCATGCTGGGCAAGTGGGCACTTCGCCCACTCAGCTAAGTGTAGCTTTACAATTCACCTGCAACAGTTACAGTCCACTGGGAATGTACCGGCGTTTTGTACGTGTTGAAGCAATCCCATTCCTTCAAACCAACCTCACATTTTTGTGCAACGTTTGAATTGGAGCAAAAATACATTGTCTTTTTGTATTGTATGGAGTCTGTTGTGTTGTGTAGACTGATTGATTTAGAGCAGAGACTGGGGTATACTGGAATCCTTTTATTTGAAGATTTGTGTACATAAATAGCCCTGAAAGTACAAAATATTATTTTGCCTTCCTAGAGTAACATACATACATACATATTTCCTTCCTTATGAGATTTTTTTTCTTTACGTATAATAGGGCTAGTGTACCCTATGGGAGAGAGGGCCCAGACAAAAGCACCACCGTGAAGAAGTTTCTTAAGAGATGGGAATTTTGGAAGTCACATGACTGTTGTAATTCAGGGTTTGTTTTATTAACAAAATCCAAATGTAACTAATGGCAAGACATTTCAGTGTTAGAATGTTCTAGAAAAATCCATTTTAAATTATCTCATGGTTAGTTTTCTTTGTCATTTTAATTTTTGCTTTTTTCAGGTAGAGCACTCGGTCTTCTTTGAAGACAAAACAGAAATAAAGCAGGATTTCCTGGTGTTTGGAAGTATTATTTGTGCTTCCAAACGTGGGGATGCTTGTGAGCTGATGAGTCAGTAGAAAAAGAAATTGGTTTTGTTCAAAAATATCAATTTAGACTGCGTTGAACGAGTTATCACCTCAAAATTAATAAATTCCAGAGTCAGTAATTTGATTTTTGTTTCAGCATACCTTCCACAATATCTTAATGTTCTGAAATAAAAGGCTGTGGAAAAGCACCTGTAATTGCCTCAGTGAGTGTTTCCCTCACATAACTGGCAAATCCTGACTCGGCCTGGGCCTGCCCTCCATGTGACTGCGACCTGGCCTGGCCTCGGTGTGGCTGTGGCCTGCCCTGCCCTCAGTGTGGCTGTGGCCTGTCCTGCCCTTGCCGTGGCTGTGGCCTGAGCCTGCCCTTGCCGTGGCTGTGGCCTACCCTGCCCTTGGCGTGGCTGTGGCCTGCCCTGCCCTTGGCGCTGTGGCCTACCCTGCCCTTGGCGTGGCTGTGGCCTGCCCTGCCCTTGGCGTGGCTGTGGCCTGCCCTGCCCTTGCCATGGCTGTGGCCTGCCCTGCCCTTGGCGTGGCTGTGGACTGGATGTGTTTATGTCACTGCTGCATGGGAAAGTTAGGCTGCTGGTGGATTAGAACCTGCCCACATGTGCACCCCACAAGAGTCTTGTGCCCAGACCCTGTGCCCATTCTGTGAGCTTTCAGGTATCAGTTGCCACGTCCGGTTGTCATGTCGAGTAGACTGACATTTGTCAAATTATAGCCAAACACAGTGGCTCCCCCGTGCCTGCAGAGCACCAGGAATAAAAAGAAAGGAGGTCTCCTGAAGCAGAAAAACAAGGGCAGTCCCTGGGAAGCCCCATGCTTCCTCCCGATGGAAAGCTTGTCATCCCAGGCATGCACATGTCATAAGTCCTACTTCTGCATAGGTGCCATGTTCAAAGATGGCAGACAGGAAGAGCCGCAGGCAGGGAGCTAAACATTATAATGAGATTCAATTGAGCAACACTTACACTGAGCCACAACCAAAGGTGTTGAGACTCTGTGTGGCATGAATTAGTTTCTGCTTGTTCTTCTCTGGAAAGTCATAGAAAGAGGATAACACAGGAGCTTGACTCTTAAAACTTCTACCAAGCACATAACAAAACCATGACTTCTTTGTTTCTGTTCAGAGGCTGGGCTGTGTATCTGCCACGGGAACAGCCTGGCCTTGCATTGCGGTCTCCCTGCTTGAGGAATCACAGTGCTCTAGACAGCATTGCATAGGGTTAGGCTGGAACTGGGACGCAAGCTGTGAGGTCACAAGTGTACAGTCTGGAAGGTAGAGTGGAGAGACTTGGAGGAAGGGTGGGAGGTGACATCCTTCTGTGCCTCTCAGAGCCGTGTGGGTGAGACAACAATACTATCGTCTTCCTTGATGCAACAGACTAAGTTTTTAAAAGTCCCGTGTTCCCTCAGACCATTTCGGTGATTTTGTGTGAAGATCAGGTGGGAGTCTTAAAACATAGGTTGTGAACTTGATAAACAGAACTTTCTGGAATTACATTCTATAGTGTTTAGAGTTGGCCATCAAAGACAGCTTTTGTCATATACTGAAACACACTAACTTATAATTGTTTAACTTTTATACAAAGTGAAGAAACTACTGCTCTTTCATTTTCACTAATATCTATGTGGGACATAAACCAGAATAGCATTTGACAGAACTCACTGCTCGGCCTTTTCTAGAACACATGTGTGTTTTCATGTCATGTTACACTTGTAGAAACCCTCTAAGCCTTAAAGCCCATTACTACTTTAAAGCTACAGAATTTGAATTACATCTAGATCTTGTTGCTTACTATACTAATAAAACAGTTACCATGTCACAATATTTTGATTACTGTCAGTCTTATTGATTTCTATGTAATGTAATTACACACATGTGCTCTTTCTCTCTTTCTCTCTCTCCCCTTCCCCCCCCTCCTTTCTTGGATCTATGGGTACCAATAGGCTGCAGAAAAGGTCCCAGATGAGACCTAGAGCTGTGACTCACTCATCAAAGTGGTAAAAATGTTTGCCTTGTAAGCATTAGGATCTGAATTTTATTCTGTAATTCACATAAATACGCTGGACGTGCAGTAAAGATTCCAAGAGGAGATGATAGCTCCTGAACCCCATCCCTAGTTGACACTGTTGCTAGCTGATGGCTTCTGGGAAAGAAGAGCAAATTATCTTGGTAGTAGGTCATGCTCCAGTGGGTGGCCCCACACCCAAGAGTATATAGACAACATAAATTGGTTTAGTTTATTTACAATATAAATTGGCTTGGGTAGGTTATTTTTAAAAATTTTTTTTTTTTTTTTTGTTTTTCAAGACGGGGTTTCTCTGTGGTTTTGGAGCCTGTCCTGGAACTAGCTCTTGTAGACCAGGCTGGTCTCGAACTCACAGAGATCCGCCAGCCTCTGCCTCCCGAGTGCTGGGATTAAAGGCGTGCGCCACCACCGCCCGGCTAAAAATAATTTTTTAAAGTAGGTAAGGATAAGGTGGGGGATGGATTTCGGAGGAGGTGGATCTTAAAGGAGTGGGGCTGAATAGGATCAAAATATGTTGTATGCAAACAGGGAGTTCTTATATGCTTTTAAGTTGGGTATGGTGACATGTGTTCATAACCCTAGTATCGCAATGTTGTGGAGGTAGAGACACAATGGTCCCTGGGGTTCATTGACCTACCTACCAAACCTACTAAGGTTTTCAGACCAAGAGAGAGACACTGCCCCTCTCTTTCTCTCTCTCTCTCTCTCTCTCTCTCTCTCTCTCTCTCTCTCTCTCTCTCTCCCTCTGCGTGTGTGTGTGTGTGTGTGTGTGTGTGTGTGTGTGTTGAGGGGTGAGAGCTGCAGTAGGCTGCATCTGTGGAACAGCAAACAAGATTGACTTCTGGGCCCCAAATATGTATGCACACAGATGCACACACACACAGAGGATCCACGTCACAAAACACTGTTAAGAAATCATGGGTCAGGGGACAGAGAAGGTGGTGCCTGTGATCATGGGTAGCCAGACCATGGTGACATTATGCCACACAGTGGTGATACCCATCCATTTCTAAGATGATTGTAAAAACAAGATGAGGGAAGTAGCTTTGAAAGTGTTGGATTATACATGCTGAAGGTGTTATTTAATAGATTTTTTCCTTTGTTAGACATGGTGTGAATTATTAAGGATTGTTAAGACCATAAATGAAGCATCTAATGTAAATTATTTCAGTCTTCAGCCTCCGAGTGTGGCTCAGTGTCATTCCCCCTTACAAAGAATGACTCCAGGACCGCACTGGTTCCAGTATAGCTAATGTTACCATTTGTGGAGGCAGAGAGGATTATTTTCCTCTCAATGCTTCTACACTTGGTTCCTGTGTTTACTAATTTTTTTCTAAATTTATGGGCTTTAGTATCCCTAAAACAACGTCCAATGATGTAAAGTCTCAGAGAAAATTAGCGCTTCATTCCAGCAAACCGAAGTGTGATGACAGTGTGGTTGGAGCTGTAGAATACCACACAGTCATGTGTTTGAGCATGTGGTCCCATGTCCTGGTGCTCCTCTGGAGTGGTTGTGAAACCTTTATCAGGCAGAGCCACACGGGAGGCAGTGGGACACTACTCTGCCTGTCCAGCCTCTGCTTCTGCTGCTTCCAAGATGTAAGAATGTGAAGTCCCAAATGTATGTCATGAAGCCAACTGCTTCCCTACCTTGGTGAACTATATCCTGGAAGCCAGACTCAATTTGCTTCTTATTTTGTGTTTGGTTGCAGGAGCAGAGTAAAATAACAAATGCCATGAATATGGTGAAACCCCTTTATTTGTTCAATAAATTCATAAATCAACAAGCCCAAGAAAGGGAAGAACACTTTGAGCACACACTGAAGACATTTAGTACTTTATTAATGTTTACATTCTAGGCCAACGTCATGTAGCTCATGAATATTAGTTATTGACAGATTAATAAACTAGAGCTGATTGGCAGCTTGTTAAATGGTCACATCTCTCAGAAGTTAAAAACCTCAGACTCAACTTTGAAGTTAATTATAAGGCTGTGTGATGGAGTTAAAATGTAATTACTGAATAAAATTTGTTAGGCATAATATTTGAAGTGTAAGACGTTGTCTTTCTCTTTCCATCTCTCCTACACAATTCATTTTGTAACTGGTATCTGAGACTGAAAGTTTTGGAAGGTGACTGCACTTCCAGTCAGAGGTGACACTTGATTTAGGAATATGTGAAGAACCTAGATTTCAGAAATGATGGTTGATGCTGGAGTTTCATTTAGAAAACTCCTCCTGACTTCTGAAATTTATCCATGCTTATAATGTCTTTTGTGATCGAGTGGCTGAAAATGAAAGGAAATTGAGTTAGGATGTGTCAGATCTCTGTCCCCCAGAAAATCAGGACTCTGCCTTGGGACAAATGCCTCTTGAGAGAACTAACAACAGGAAGGGGAAGAAAGGGAAAAGTCAGTCGGCACCTTGACCAGCCCTGAGGTCACCAAGGACATTGTCATCTGTCTTCGCACTGCTCCTCAAGGAGAGAGTTGAAGATGACGCATCTGTACAAGTGATAACCGCTTCATGGTGGGCCATCTGCCTTGCAGTCTGGACTCCTCTGAACCATATTCCATTGATGTGAGCAGCTAGAGAATCACGGAGAAAACTGAAGACGTTACAAGTGGGAATATTGTGGTGGTCTTGGCTCTGCCATCGGGGTGTTCTTTCTTGACTCCTCCGTTTCCCTTCAGAGACCCTTCCCTATCCTTCCCTACCCCTCTGCCAAGCCAGGCTTTCTTGTTATGGAATTGATGTCCTTTGTGTGCAACTCCACAGCAGTTAGGACAATAGGCTCAAGGGTCTCCTGTTTCTAGCTCCTGGGTAGCCAGCACCGTAGCATGCAGAACCATGTCTATTTTCTTCACTGCTACAGATTCCATACAGCTCTGCAACTCTGTAAATTTGAAGTAGTTGAAGTCAGTAGTCAATATACGCAGTCCTATAAGTGAATGGACATTATAGAACAACCGATGTAGGGGTAGGAGGTCAGACTGTTCATAAAAGGAAAGAGTATAGACATTCTAGCCTTGGAATACAAAACATTCCCTAAATTTCCTGGGAAATCCACATGTTAAATTTAATTTTTTAAATATTTATTTATTTTGTGTGTGCGCATGTGTGTATGTGTGCATGTTGCTTGCATGTATGTATGTGTACCACATGTGTGCAGTGCCCAGAAGAGCCAGAAGATGGGGCATTGACTCACTTGGCACTGGAGATACATGTCATCATGGACCACCACATGGGTGCTGGGAACTGAGCTCAGGCCCTCTGTAAGAGCAACAAGTACACCTTACTGCTGAGCTGTCTCTCCAGCCTCCACATGTTCAGTTTTAGTGGGATTGTATATGTATAATTTTGTATGTCGAGAACGTGGGGAGCCAGACCCCAGCAAGCTTTAAATGTAAAAATGAACTTTGTAAAAGGAGAAGGGAAAGCTCAGCAGTTCGTGAGGATACCGTCTCTCTACCATAGTCCTGGGACCAGGGACATTAAACCCAACTTAACTGTTGAAGGGATGGTCCATCACAGAGATTTAGCTTGGAGATGATATGCTTTCAGAACCACGATTAAAATCAGAGCCCATGATTTCCTCTTAATTGCATATGTTTGAGGTGATCTGAGTTCTGCGAGGGCAGCAGCCTGCAGAGCTATTGTGGAGCAGGGCTTGCTGTGGCTCTCCCATTGCTGGCTCACCTGGAGCTGTGGCTCTCCCATTGCTGGCTCACCTGGAGCTGTGGCTCTCCCATTGCTGACTCACCTGGGCTGCTGCTAAGAGTTGCTGTCAATCTTCACAGCCAAGGTTGCTCACCATGTAAATTGCCCCATTGGCAGTGTGGTAATCACATTAGAGAAACAAAAGAATAACACCGTGGCATAGAGATTCTTTTGACTTTGTTATTGCGAATTCCCATATCTGAACTGAATCTGAGTAACTAATATGGGGATTAATATGGGTACAGACCTCTAAGTCTTCAGTTTAGACTTCATTTTCTTTTTTAAGATATGTGGTATATGTTGGGTGGTAGATGTACGTTTGTGTGTGTGTGATTCATGTGTGTGCAGGTGCATCCGTGTGCATGGATGCCCAAGGCTGATGATGTCAGCATTATCCTCAAACATCTTCCACCATATGTATTGAGGCAGGTTCTCTCCCTGGTGTGGAGTTCACTGTTTTAGCTAGTACAACTAGTTAGCTTGCTGAGAATGTCCTCTCTACCTGGAGTACACTAAGACTACAGGCATGCTGCCGCTCCTGCCCAGCTTTTAACTGCTGGCTGCCTCGATACTTGTGCAGCAAGTGGTTTACCTGCTGAGTCATCTTCCTTCCCCCCGAGATCTCCTATTTTCATTTATAATTTATTATTGATTTATATTACCTTTGCATTTTTCTTAAACACTCAACTTCTGCTGCAATATCATTGGTAAATAAACAGGTCATTGTCTGTGTTAATCAGAGATCCATTGTGAGGTGCTGGCATAGACTGTAACTAATACGGGACAACATCTCTGTCAACATACCTGATCATATGTGTGGCAGTGGTCCCATAAGATGATATCACACATAAGATGATGTAGCTATCATGGTTTGCATACATGCGCACTCCTGTCTGCATGATAAGGAAATCCCTAATGACATGCTTCTCGGAGTGCATCCCTGTGGTTAATTGACATAAGGTGTTTAACACTATACTGTCATCAAAGCTGCATCTATATCTTTCTGTGCACTGATGTGTAATACATTAATTGGTTATTATTTCATGAGAAAAGAAGCTTATATGCACTACTCTTTAACACACTAAAATTTCATGGAATAGCCTCATGCATCACTAACCCAGAGATGATCCCAGACTTCACCACTTGTCCTTCCTGGAGCACATTTCTCCACTGACCATAACTACAGTGGCGTTAGATGTGATGCATGTTCGCGGTATGTTTTGTTGACCAGGAACATGGATATGTAGCGTTTTACTGTGCTTTCTGCTCCGAGGTGCTGACAGATTGGTGGAAGGGAAGAAAAAAAAACAACAAAATATAATTCAAGGTGCTGAGGTGTTGATGCCACAAGGAGACTGATGTACCATCTGAGGGTGCCATTTGTGAAGGTGACAACTATGGTCACGTGTACCCCTGTTGTCATGAAGACCCAGATGTTCTGGGTTTAAATTAATTAACTAATCTATTATTATTACTGTTGTTGTTAGTATATATGAAATATAACAATTGACTTTAACATTATATAATTAAGATGAAAACCTACGTAAAAGCTCTTTATACCTGGCATATAACACTGAGTTTAATTTAACTTGTTGTGTGAATTAGAAGATTCCAGAATCTAAGCAATCATGTTTGAAGGGCTGAGGGTGTAGGTCAGTGGTAAGTGCTTGCATGTCATGTGCAGATCTGTGGGTTAGATCCTAAGCCCCCCCCTCTCTCTCTCTCACACACACACACACACACACACACACACACACACACACTTCAAACAGTGATTTGAAAACTTGATTCTTTTTATAACCAAAACACATTCTAAATAAATTCAAACAGAAATCAATAATCTTTTTAACATGTCCATTACACAGAATATATAATTCTAATGTCACACACCTTTGCGATGCTTTGTCCTTGTTTGCTGTAGGTCGCCAAGAGCATGTTATGGTACTTCTACCATCACCAAGTATGGACCCGGGACAGTGTTACACTCATCCACTTTCAGCTCAGATGTATTTTTGACTTTGGTTTAAAGAAGAAAACATAAGACTGTTCTGTAAGGCAAAGAACAGATGTGTAATGCCCTTATGTGTGTGCAGCCATATATAAATAATTTGCATTGATTAAATAATTATTTTTAAATTTTTCTAAATTAAATCTTTACTATGATTTGTGCTAAATAGGAAAAATGATATTGGGGTGTAAGGCAAAAGGATATGAAGAATGCCATGTGTCACCAAGATTTTACCGAATGGCTTGCGCTAAGCATTCTGTACTTTTGAAGCAGGCCGTCTTCAAGTGCAGCATATATGCCTCTACACGGGAATCTGCTCTCAGTTCCTCCACATTGCTCCTTTCTCAGACATGGCAACCCGAGACCATCCCCATGACACATTGCCCCAAGGCCTCACTCATACCCATCCTCCTGATTTTCTCATCCCTAATGCCCCCGGCCTCTGGTGATTATGTAGGATGGCACTGGGGTAGAGATTCACACCCTTGGCATACAACTTCACCATCTTTATAAGGTTTATCAGTTCCTAAATTGAAGGTTTAGCTAAACTTCTCGATTACCAGTACTATTGTGTGTATGTGAATATATATGACAAGGCTCCTGTGCTTTTCAAAGTGTTAGGGATGACAAACGTAAGAAGTGTTCGTTCCATTTTCTTTTCTGATTCCATTGATTCCAGCATATATTGTTTCAAAAAAAAAAAAAAAAACTCGACATTTGATGTGAACTCTCGCTTCATTTACCTTTTAGCTACATTTAAAGAAAAAGCTAACAATTTGAATGTTTATAATCTGAATAACTTTTTTTAAGGGTAGACTTACTACATAGATGGTTCTTAGATGTTCCTAATAGAGGCAGGATTTAGCACCTACAGCTGGCAACATTCACTTGAAGCCCACTTAGGATCTGCGCCCACTTAGGATCTCCAAAACGAAGGGAGGGATTCTAATGGTCTCTGGTTCCGCCACTCCAAATAGGCAGACTTTTCAAAGGAAATTATAGTGCAAGCAAATGAATAGCAATAAATTTTAGATGTGCTATAAATTAGTTATCACCATGTCTTTTCTTACTCTGATGCGTTCAGGGTTTTTTTCTTTTTTATACTCCTGAGCTTGCTAAGTGTCTGATACATACCTGGTTCACATTCAAGACTTGATTGCTGTGGATGCTGGTCAATAACAGGATGATGAAGTCTATACTTGACAGAAACCTGCACATGGCTTCTTAGTAGTATGCTCATGAAGCCATTGTAGTGGGCCCCAGCCCTGCTCCCGTTTTGAAAACAAAGAAATAACAGGTTTGGAAAGATTAAGGAATTTGACCAAGGTCAGGTAGTTGGACCAGGATATGACCTCCAAAACCAAAACTTTATTTATTTATTTATTTATTTATTTATTTATTTATTTATTTATTTATATTTGGGACAAGACACCCCTTGTGAGTGTTATTCACAGAACTGTTTGGGCTGTTAGCAGATGACTCACCACGACCCTCCTAGTACCCAGGGCCTTCCACTGGCTGCCAGTTCCAGAGCACTTCTTTGCCAATGGCTTGCAAGGAAAGCTGAGCATTCAGCCTGCTTTTGCTCTGGGAGAGGAATGTGCAAGGTGGCAGGTGTGTCGGTATTGCCCTCAGCGGCCCAGGAATAGAGAGGTGGCATCACCTGAGAGATTCAGGGAAGCTTCCTCCTCAGCATCATGCCTGCTGAACAGTCATGAGCCCACAACAGAATCAGAGGAGGTGCTATGGGCAGAGAAGATGGACAGGACGAAGTCCAGAGACAAGGCACAAGGGAGGGTCCGGGCCTTCCCTGCCAGCAATCTACTGGGCCAGAGAGGGAGCAATCTCAAACAAACAAACAAAAATAAAAATATGGGTGGCACCTAAGGGCAATGCCAATGATTGTCTTCTGGACTTTTGTGCGTGCGCACACATGCGCGCGCGCGCACACACACTCATACACACACTCTCTCTGTCTCTCTTTCTCTGTCTCTCTTTCTCCGTCATTCTCTCTCTCTCTCTCTCTCTCTCTCTCTCTCTCTCTCACACACACACACACACACACACACACACATCTTACGATAGAGGCTGGTCTTATA
>NW_026068094.1:1325910-1565633 GCF_014885135.2 Alexandromys fortis | reverse complement strand
TATATATGAAGCTTCAGTTCATCTTTGAAGCAGTCTTTCCCAAAAAGTAAAAGATCTGAGATCTGTGCCACAATTTTCCCCTCTGACTTCTAATTCCGTGCATACATCATTTTCTCTGGAAGTATGTGCACTGACCTTGTGAAATATGACATGGAGCAGGGGAGGGGGACACACGTCAGGTTAGGGCAGCCAGATCATTTTGCTTCATTCCAGTAGACATTATTGTTCCCTTCCTTTCATCGAAAGAGTTTGGTGGCATCAGTCATGTGACAGAGGTAAAAAGATGGCACAAACTGAGCATAAAATTTTCAGATCATCTTCCTAATTCTGGGGGTAATGTTCTCTTCACAGTTCATTCATATTTTTCTGGCTCCTAGCTAACTTTAATTTTATACATCTAAAATGAAAATATTCTTAGTTAAGGTCATTGTGATTTTTTTTTTACAGTTACATGTGGAAAATTTGTATATTTCTTATAAAAATAATTACATGAACTTGTTTCTGCAGACACTTTGTCCAACAGTGACAGTGAGAAAAGTCGATATTTCATTTTAATTGTCAGCGGTCCTGACTCATGCCGCAGTCAGGGTCCTGCTATTTTAGGACACCTGGCTCAGGGCCAAGCTCAAATGGGCTCTGTCAGTTGTTTTTCCTACAGAGTACTAGCATCCGTACAAAGTTAGAAATTTAGTTCTTCTTACGCGTCCCCAGTAGGGCCTTTTTAAAATACGAGTGACTATTTACAAGGTTATGCAAGTTTAAAATAATTTTTGGCGTATCTGCATGGTTGATATCTTAAGACCTGTGATCTACATAATAAATCTCTAACCGCTGTAAATTTTTGGCATAGGACATTAAACTGCGGGCCTTTGTGCTGGCTAGCTGTATATCAACTTGACACAAGCTGGAGTTATCTCAGAGGGAGCCTCAATTAAGAAAATGCCTCCATAAGACTGGGCTGTAGGTGAGCCTGTAGGGCATTTTCTTAATTAGTAATTGATGGGGGCAGCCCGTTGTGAGTCGCCATCCCTGGCCTGGTGGTCCTCGGTTCTATAAGAAAGCAGGCTGAGCAAGTCATGAGGAGCAAGCAGTAAGTAACACCCTCCATGGTCTCTGCTTCAGCTCCTGCCTCCAGGTTCCTGCCCTGTTTGAGTTTCTGTCCTGACTTAGATAGTGAGCAGTGGTATGTTAAGTATAAGCAAAAATAAACCCTCCCCTCGCCAAGTTGCTTCCGTCATGGTGTTTCATCACGGCAATAGTTACCCTGACTAAGACACCTTCTAGTCTAGTGTTCTCCCACCGAACTCCATTCCCAGCCCTTACCTAATGCTATTTTAAGGGACGGTAATGGCGGTATTTACCTATCAAAGAAACGTCACTAGGATGTGGTTCCTTGTTTATAGCACATGGATTGGTGTCTACACAATAAAATTTTGATGAGACACGATGGTCAATATGAAGTGTGAGAGATGGCTCACCAATAGGGAGTGATTTAGGAGATGGCTTACCAATAGGGAGTGATTTAGGAGATGCCTCACCAATAGGGAGTGATTTAGTTTCAGTAGCAACCATGAATGATATGCACGTGTCCTAAAATTCATCTTTCACATTGTAAAATACTTGAAGCTCCAGATTTTACTTCCATTATTCTGTATCCATGAATGTTTAAAAATAAAAATGGTCTAATTTTATACATGCTGTCTATTTGTAAGTGCTTGTATTTGTCGTGTGGCACAAATGTTTTCTCCTGTTAGTATTTCATAAAATATACACATATGTATGTCTACATATATGGAGCATGTGTCTGTATATAACCAGGTTGGGTTGCATGTAAAAGCTCTCTTATCATTAGACAAGTTTTTAATGTGATTTTTACAAACTAAATTCAGCATAGATTTTTAAAATATCCATAATATTTAAAAGTAAAAATGGAATTGTATTCATAAAAGCATATTGTTACTTCAGTTGCTCATTATATTTGGGGGTTGTAGAATTAAATATAGCTATCATAACTCTATACTTTTTAATAAGTTGGAAATAAATTCTAAAGTATGTTATCAGTACTCAGTGTAACCTACAATATTCTGAGATAAACCTCTGCTCAGTTATGCATAAAAAATAAGATTCTTTTGGTTTAGTAGACTTCTCCATGGTTTTGCCTTTCGTGTGTGTACAAACACTTCTGAGCAGGTACAAATTGTGAAGCCGAGCTTTGTCGCCGAATGTCGATGGTTTTTTGACTTTGTATCTTAGGTAATTTTGGAAAACTTATCAACTTCTTTGTCAGCTGCTTTACTTTTTGAAAATTACGTTACTTGAAAATATAATTAGAGATTTGTTTTGTGAGTTTAGTGTTCCAATTATTTATATCTGTATTTAAACAAATCAAAAATATGTACCTATCATTTTCAAGACTTGCTTTAAAGTATGATTTGTATGTAAAAAATGTATAGTTTCTGGAATAGGGAGAGAGGTCACTTGATAAAATGCTTGCCGAGCAAGATGAGGTGCTTGGATATTTAGCCCCCACATAAAAAAACCTGGCATGGTTGTGTGTGCCTGGAATTCCAGTATCGTAGATCCTGGAGGATCCTTGGATGTGCAGTCCAGAAAATCTAGCTGAATCACTGAGCTCCGATTTCAATGAGAGACCCTGCCTCAGGCAAATAAATAAATAAATAAGGAGAGTGATTTGGGAAGTCCAAAGGCTGAGCTCTGGCCTCCCTGCACATGCGCGGACACGGATATATAGCCTCATATTAAAAACAACGTGGCTTTCTTTCTACAGTGCTGTATCGCGGAGGGAGCTTGAGTGCGGTTGACTTTAGGAATCTGATCAGGAGAAGTCAGGGGCTGAATGTTTAGTTTTGTGCTTTTCCTCAAAGCTGCTGACGCTGGTAGGGAGACACAGTGTGATGCTGGGGTGGGACCTTCCCATAATCCCATCTAAGCAGCAGCCCACAGGGGTTAGCTGCACCGTCCACAACCCCTTGGGTGAGCAGGTGTGCCAGGCACCATGTTAGCTAGATGAAGAAGATATATATTGCCATTGCTACATGGAGGGCTTAAGATTTGTGACTTTAATTAACACAGAAAAGAGGAAACAGGACTTCCCAGTGACCTCCAAGTATAGTGCCGGTATAATCAATCCCACAATTCACCATTTCTCAACGTGACTCCTGAAGACTGAGAGCCAGGAAAATATTTTCAAATGTTTTATTGCTGCAAAGCGGGCAACATAATGATGTTTCTGAAAGACAACCTGGTTAGTCCATGAAATCTATAAAGAGATCTGGTTTCTTAGTTCTCCTCCTAGCAAGTCCAGGAATCAAAGTGTCCATTTTTGTCTTGGTTACTTTAGAGCGAGCGTTAAAAAGTCTTCATTTTTGCAGCATGCATCCCTTTATGCTTTAAGTACATGGGCAGTATGATAACGCAAACCTGTGGCGGCTGAGGAGGCTGTGCTCTGGGCATGACCCCCTTGACGGTACTCTCATCCTTGATAGACGAAGGTCTCCCTGTAGATGGGCGTGCACTATGGACGCGCTGTGACTGAGGACCGCTGGACTGACCCCTTCTGGGGTCGGACTGTGCCTTTGCTCCTATTCACCTACTTGTTCAGCATGCACTCAGAGGTCCTGGGAAGGGACTGCGTTTGTAAAGAGAACAATAGGTCACGTTTGCCTCACTCTCCCTTTGGGGGGTGCGGCCACCCTCACGAGGTGGGGAGATCATTTCTGTGAAGCTATGGGGTCAGCCCAGGAGCACACCAAAGATTAAAGAAGTCATCAGGCCTGTAAGGATGGGTAAAGTGATGAAGGTCTCTCCAGAAAGGAGACAGAGCAGAAATGCCTGTCAGCCCAGAGCAGGGCATAAAGCTAAGGTCAAAACAGACGATCGGCTTGATGGCGAAGCCTTTAATTGTTAGCCTAAAGATAAATTAAACTGTAAACACTGGGGGTTAGTTGAAGGTTTTGAATTTTGGAATCAATCACAATAGTTGAGCACAACCTACTCGGCTACTTGGGCATCCAGGGATGTGCACAATAGTTTCTTTTTCTCAAGGTAAAAAGAAATAAGGCTTGAAGAACAGTGGATTGATAGATGGGTGCTTTTGCTGAGTTGGAGGCTATTAATTTAATTCATCTCCATAAACATTCATTAAAGTAATAAAGCTTGTTTCTGGCCCCTGAGCTCCCAGCTCCGGCTGACATCTGTGACAAGAGGAGCTGCAGCAAACCCTGCCTCTCCCATGCTGATGAGATCAGGGTGTGCTGGGAAGGGACTGATGGAGGTTTTGAGAGACAGGACAGTTTGTAGTATGTATTTTAGTGTGTATTTGTAGTGTGTAATTTTCCTATAGTGACTTCTCAAAGCAACACTTGAAGGAATCCATCAGGAGAAAGCAGTGTGGCCTCAACTAGAATATGATTTAGAAATTGATTTAAGAAATTAAAAGGCAAAACAGTTTGCTATAGATAACTTATTGCCTTGAACTCTTTCCATTGGTGCATTAGTGCTAATTATTTGAAAGTAGAACATGCGTAGTTGGTCTTTCCTATCAGAATACACAATTAAAAATGGCACTTGCTAGTTCCAATCTCAGTAAATGAAGTTTCTATGAAAGTCCAGTTTTCAGCGACAGAGGCTGAGGATGCAAGGCCTCACAGTGTCCGCAGGCACAGACACTAACTGTAGAGTCCAGCAGATCCCTTCCCATAGCTTGTCATCGGGTCCCTTGACTAGGGCAATCCTGTCTCTGCGCTTTGGTACCCCGTGTGTAAAATAGAGCCAGTGCTTAATCCCCTGCCTCTATAGGAGATCAGGAGAATAGAACACCAAGCACAATACAAATTCACATTTAAGCAACAGGTAAGAACTCCTCGTTTTTATTTATGAGAACATGACCATCTTTCAGAAAGGAAAAGTATATTGTAATTTGCGGGCTGTTTGGCTTATTTTGCCACTTGTATAATAGGACCCTTGTTTGCATATTTCCTTGTTTTTATGTTTATCTTTTATTCTTCTTCAAATGTTCTTCCTCAGCCTCCTTGCTGCCTCGGGAGCCGTAGACTGGAGTGTTATTTGATAGCAACAGTGTAGACCATAAGCCTTTTCTTTTACGCTTTTCTGGGGAATCAACAAAAGTTAGCAAATAATGAAAAATTGTCTAGTGGGAAACGGAAGTCATGAAATTAACTAGGATATTGCTTATCATACATTAAAATCAACAACAAAAAATTAAATGTGTTATAAACACTAAGGAAAGTGGCCATTATGAAATCCTTTCCCAGCAGCACAGAGTCTGTAGGAGGGAGATGATTCTCATGAAATGGTTTGCTTCACTCTCAGACAATGGAATATCTTTGTAGGCGTTTGTCATCCTTTTCGTGGCGCTCTCCCTCATGGGGATGACCCTGAATAAGGTGACAGGCAGTTGTCATAAGCCCTTTCCTTCTCTGAGGACAATTTTCAGTTCTTCGAGGCTGGTCCTCTAGCAGATTTTGATAGCATTTCCAACAGGCTAAACCATGAGAATGTCTATGGCCGGGCGCCTCTTCTCACGTGTACCGTAGAAGGAAATGAAAGGGAGATGCAGGCAAAAGTGTGTAAAATGTTCACTAACCAGAGAGACGCTGGTGAAACAGAACGTCCCTCAGGGAGGGAAGGATTGTTTGGTACAGTGTGTATTGGGATTCTCAGCACCAAGAAAGGACACAGTCTAGAGTCATGATTTCATTCATGCCTGTCACAAGTGAGGGCAGATTTTCCCTGGACCTCTTGAAATTGTTTCTACTTCTGTGAAACACGCAAGTAAATTAATGTACTGCATTCATAGTGATTATATTTTCTTTCTAGATGTGTTTCCTGTGCTTGGCAATAATAGTTTGCAGCAGAAAATAGAATAACACTTAAGTTAAGCTTAAGGTTTGTAAGTAGTGGAAAACTCAGAAAGAGGAAGGGAGGGAGTTAAAATAGAGCAAAATGTACCTTTCGCTAAGGCCAGTAAATACGTGTCTACTTCCTCGGGTTATTGTATATTAGAAACATCAAATTAGTCATGAGAACAAGCATACTGGAAGTGGCTGGAAGGGATGTTCAGATCTTTACAAGTAGACACGGACTCAGCATAGCGACTAGGGAGCGCTGCTATCCACGGCAGAGCCACTTGTCCTCATTGGCTGCATGGGGCATCACTACCAAGCACAACATGGTGACCCTGGGAAGGTCTGATTATATTTATTTCAGACTATACAAGAGGACTGAGAGTGTGAGATTTCTCTTTGATTTTTAAAGAGAAAAGTTGGGGTATGTGCTTATGTAGGTTTCTAGCATTTGAGAAGTTTATTTCCATACGGCTACCATCTTCTGAGTTCCACTGTATATTTCTGTATATTTCTGGGTGTTGAGGATGTTTAAGCAGACGGAATCCTTGCCTTTATTGGGGTGTTTAAGTAGACGGAACACGAATCACATGGTGTAAATTACCCCCGTAGGGGTGCTGCTCTTGGGGTACAGGGCGTGTCGTAACGTAAAGGTTGTGGCGTTGCTGGCTCTTGGGGACTGTACTCCAGCTCTCGACAGTCAGGAGGACGTATTCAGAGTGCGGCTTGAGGGCTGGCACTAAGGTGCAGAAATTCCACTCTTTTGGAAATTCTCAAGGGAAGTGGAGAGAGGGAGAAGGGGGTGCCAGTCAGCACTCTATCCCTTGTCTGCACAGGGACCAGGGGTAGAAATAATGTAAAAGTGAGGTCTTTTGGTGCTCAGAGAATATACAGTCCTGATGAAGGTAGTTGGAGTCTGTGTAGCCCAGGCTACATTACTGTTTGGATGTCTTGCCTCCTTCTCCCAAGGCACAAGGAGGGATAGCACCCATCATATCCCACAGTAACAGCCGCCATTGCCCTTTAGTGGCAGAGGCTCACACAACTCACAGCTGCCAATCCAAAATGTTCCATCAAGTCATACAAATATAATTTGATAATTGAGGGGCAATTATGTATTTTTTCTTTCCTACTGTGTTCTGGCTTAATTTTTTTTGCTATCTTTTTACTATTATTATTATTATTACTGGATTTCCCATCAGAGCTTGAGGCCCTCGCTCTCTACTGGGCTATTGCGAGCCAGCTCTTTGCTTTTCTTGGGTGTCCCCCTCCGCCCTCACACGTACTGCACAGTTGAGCCTCATTTCTGTCAGAGATGAACTCGCTGCCACTCTTCATTCTTCTGTCACACGCTGTGTCACCACTGCACATAAATGCAGTGTGAGGCAGTGTGAACTTACTGCGTTCTACAGGGGCCACATTATAAAAGACCAACGAACAGGCGAAGTGAGTTTTCTTGGTGGACTTTGCTTGATTTAGCAGAGTGCCATTTGAGAATGCCATCAGTATAAAATCAATGGACAGATCACATTCATTTTCCCTGCCCTTTGAAATTTAGCATTGCATTTTTAAATTTTATTTTTACTTAAGTGCACACATGCCTTCTTGTTTTTATATGTACCACATACATACAGGTACACAGGAAGGCCAGGGGGCATAAAAACCCCATGGAATTGGAGTTACAGACTGTTATGAGCCTCCTGGTGTGGGTGCTGGGGACTGACCCTGGGTCTTCTGCAAAAGAAGCCAATGTTCTTATTGCTGAGCTATCCTGGCTGCCCTGAAATTTAGCAACTGTCTTATGTAGCACAACTCACGTTGAATAAATCATTTCTCTAGCACCTGGACTGTTGGATTCTATAGATCTGAATACTCAGAATGGCCAGGCCTGGTCTTCAGCATGTAGTTCTCCAGACTCTACACACATCATCCAATTGCATGAAAGGCAATCAGTCTTGGCTCACCCAAAACTAGACCCAATACCTGCAGTCCTTGCAACCACTGAAAACACCACATTGTCCACTCCAGAATCCAATGTCTTTGACACTGAACTATCCCTCACCCACAAAACAAATCATATCATGTGTGCCAAGCAAGTAGCTTTTGGCTCCGGACACTGTCTACCACCATTGCCAGTTCAATAGACCATGTGGGCATCTTTTCTCTCTTCATCCTCCCATCCAGTCATCCTGTCTTCCTCTTGCCAGGAATGATGCATCCCGTAATTCCTGCTGGGTTCTAATAATCCCGTAACTTAAGATCTTTCAATAGTTGCTATTACCCTTACAATAAACAGCGCCAATGCTTCATTGTGTCCTCCGAGGTCACCTCTGCTTTCTCCCATAGGCTTTGTCCCCTTCCTTCCTTTCCGGCTGCCCTGCCTTTCTACTGCTGCACTCATATTTTTCCTTCTCCTCTTGTGCAGCTGAGCTCATGTCCCACGATAGTTTTGATAGAGACGCCTTGCTGGCTCTGGGAAGACAAGCCCGGCCAGTCCTGCTTTGTTATATATACAGAATGGAGCAAGGTCCCTGGCCTTTGAAAGCCCTGAACACATCCATGAGGCGGAGAGGGTTGAAATCCACACTCGCACCAACCCTTCTCACAGGGGTCAGCTTTGGAGGACCCAGGGGCTGCTTGAGCCTTGATAGAAAACTCTCCACCTGACTATTTAGTATTTTGAACAAGTTCTTTATTATTCAAAAGTTGTTTTATTATATTTATAAATTAAATCTTATTTAAGAAAGGCATGCAAACAGTTAAAACTAAACACCGTGCCACCCTTAACCTCACAAACCAAAGATCTGTTAATTTCATTTTAATACTTGATCTTAACTTATTAAATTTGGTTGGTCATTGAAATACATCATAAATTTTATTTTTTTAGTAAAGCACAATAGTGCGTGTGTGTGCATGCGTGCGTGTGTGCGCACCTGTGTGTACACATATATTCAAATATTTACCCTTGCCAATTGTTGTATGCAATAATTGAGAGAAGGCACATAGAGACTGGCTTACCATTTTCTGTCTTGTATGTAGGGTCTGTGTGTGTGTTCAGATAAATGCGCACATGTTCATTGTCCATTTCTCCCAGAAAATAAAAGAAGCGACCTTTCAAGTATGAAGCATCCAGTGTTTTCCATTAGGTCTCATTTGCTACACATTTCTACTTTTAAATTGCTTCTGAGCCACGAAATCTGGCAGCCCTCACTAAGAGGCATTTGAGGATAAGTATTCTATCTGGAATCTAGCCAGTTACAGTATTTGAAAGATGAGAACAGAGCATAGCAAATTGAGATTATTCCTTTGGATGTAAAGTTTAGAAGTTCGGAAAAGAACAGTTAAAAGAAAAAGGGATCCTTCGTTGGTGTGTGCTTTAGAAATGCCATGGTTTCCTAGCCTTCAGTTTTGTGCATCTGAAAACTGCCTCAACTATGCCTCTGGTTCTGTGTTAGTCAGTGGAGTCCCATGTGGCCTGGAAACAACACGAGAAGGAACAGGCTCGGCAGCTCCTAGGTGCTTAGCTTTCTTGACTCCATTAAGAGCAAATCCTGCAGATGCCAGTCCAGAGGCTGCTCCTCCAGTCCTCCTCATCTAGCCACCTAGTTTCGAGCCCCTGAAGATCTCCTAATAATAATAAGCACGTTGAGCAATAGCCATGGCGTTGACCTCGCCCTGCAAACAGAGAAGCTGGACGACAGAGGTAGACAGATGTGACCTCTAATCCCTGCCTGTGTGGGCTGAGGGCCAGAGCATGCGCACAGCTGCTAGCGGTTATTGAATGCTGATGAGGTGCTGAGCACCATGCCAAGTGGCTGAGGTATGTTGTTTCATTTACTCACTGGAGAGGGTGAATGACACAGCAGTCCTGGTGTCTGCCTCTCGAGCTCTGGCTTGTGCCAAGCTTGCTGCCTCTGGGCTGTTTACCTTTCATGAGTTAGTGGCCTTGCTGTTACTTGTAATTCCGGGATTTCATTATGTTAAATAGAATTCTAACATTTTAGCTAAACTGTATAAAGAACACATTAAAGTATTCTCAAAAACATTAGTAAACCTTTTTATTATAAAAGGTTAAATGATACCATTTACACAGTAATATTTAGATCAAATTTCTTCCAACGCTATTAATATTTCAGAAAATATAAACCTGTAAATGGATATTTGTTTTCTTCTTCTTCTTCTTCTTCTTCTTCTTCTTCTTCTTCTTCTTCTTCTTCTTCTTCTTCTTCTTCTTCTTCTTCTTCATTGTTGTTTATTTTTTTTTTTTTGATGCTGGTACTTAAAGCCAGAGCTCTGCACAGGCTAAGACCATCTTCTACCACCACCTTCCATTTGTGTAGAGAAAAGAACTTTAGAGCTGATCTTGATAAAGTTTTGGATAAAACGTGAGCCAGTTCTTCCCCCAGACACTGCTGCAGCACAGTGGCATTGCAAGGAACTGCCAAGCACTTATCTCCTCAGTTATCCCTGAAACTCACCAGACAGTAGTTTGACTAGCCTCAAAATTCTGCCCCCGAGAGGAACCAGTCTTCCTGTTGAACAATTTAACCCTCAGAATGGAAATACCTGCCAGGTACATCCAATCTATTCAAATTGTGACACGGTGCTGTAGTCCACAAATCTTGTTATGAATTTGTTTGTGTGTAGTGTGTGAGCACCCGTATATCACAGCTCACATGCTGGAGGTCTGAGGACAATCGGCTGGAGTCATACACCACACCCTTCCATCATGTGTGTCCCAGGTGTTGAACTCAGGCCATCCTTCTTAGTGCTGGGTCCCCTATCTTACAGTCCCATCTACAAAATTTATGCTCAATAACCATGCAGTCAAGTTATTTAGAAATCATTTAAAATTGTCATACTGTTTTAATTGAATTTGCTATTTTGTGTTGGGCCACATTCATAACTGTACTTGACCACATATGACCACAGACAAAGTCTGGGCATGTTTGGGAATTAAAAAACAAACAAACAGATTTTATTATTTGGGGGGGGTGGTTATGGTTGTATGCATGGATCTATGTCACTGAGTGACTTCTCTTACCTAATCTTTTAATTTTTCTCGTTTATATTTAAAGTGGATATTAGTGGATATTTAATTTCTTATTTTTAAAAATACTTTATGCTCATTAAAGCTTAAATTGGAATTTTGAATAAATGCTATGGATAAAAAATTTGGTCTTCAGACCATCTACCCCCACCCCAGACACTGAGGTTAAAATGAATTAACCTTTATAAAACCCAGTTCAGAGGGAGACATGCCAGTCTAGGTGGGAGTTCTGCGAGCCAGGCAGCCACTACTCTAACCTATTCTGGTGAAATACAGATGGATTAATAAGTAGAGTTAGCCCCACCCTCTTTTCTTGGTCCTTGAACCAATGGGATGCAGAAAGCCAGAGGGGAGGCCCAACCAAGAAACGGCAAAAATGCCTTCCGTCATAGGTTTTCTTTCAGTGGCATGGAAGATGAGAGAGCTTGAATAATTGAATTTGTGAAAAGATCACAAGAATTAGGAGAGTGTTAGGGAGCCAAAAGGGGGGGTGCTCAGAAGCTGCATGTATTAGGTCCTGTGTGTGCCCAAAGTCTCGTGAGTCACGTGAATCCCATTCTGTATGCCATGATTTAGTAATTACCCACGCTGTGCGAGTCCCAGTCTATGTGCAGCTATATTAATCGTAGAAACCGATTCCACTTTTCCTTCCAGGAATGAGCTGAATATCTGCCCTTGTCTTTAATGTACTAAAGAAAGCAAGCTTCTTTCCTATTCTAAGTAGTCGCCTTAGTAATGGATCCATTCCAGGTACTTTGAAGTTCCTCACACCCTGTAAGAGATGCCAGTTACCCTCATAGCTCAAGTGATTTCCAGTGAAATACAGACAAAATTGCTGAATTGGTCTTCCTGCAATGATTGCAGCGTTGTTTTTAGAAGGGTGAGTGTAGGATGAGGATAGGTTTTTTCACGGCACCCTAATGCAACAGCGTGATAATTGTATGTGTTAATAAAGGCAAAACGGAGGATTAGGAGTTTTAGTCACCGCTAATAGCTGCGTTAAAAAAAAATCTGCACAGCAGGTTCAGAGCTGTGGGGAAGGATTATGGAGAAAGCTCAGCTTAGCCCCTACGGGGCTTCTTATGGATCAGCAACCAAGCTGCGTCTGATAGAAGACACAGGTGTACCGCAGGGCTGGTGTGCACTGTGCCCCTTGGTACCACTCTCAATGTGTGCACAGAGCCCCAACAGAGGAGACTCTGTACTTTGAAGTAGCGTGGCTTTGGGAAATTATGTGGATTTACTCCTAAGCCTTTCTCCTCCGTTCACTACCCTGATTGTGACGCTCTGGATCCTCCTCCCCCTCCTCCTCCTCCTCGTCTGGCCTTTGGACTTGGTCTGCCTCTTCGCATTGGTCACGTGTTTTCTGTGGGATGCTTGGAGATCTTTATTCTTTGGTCTGACAGGCTTCCTTCATTTTAATATTCAGTTGATTTAAAATTTTAACCTTTGGTATTAAAATGTATTAGTGAAAGAATAAATGTTTATGTTAGCTAATGAACACTTAAAAATACTTGTGTGGGAAAATTCTAAAGTTTTAAATAGCTTATTGCTGTTTCTAGTTCAGGAATTGCCTACCAGAGCTGTGCAAGCACAGCCCAACACAGCAAGGAACCAGCACATCTGATCCTTTCCCTAAAGGACAGAGAAGCCTTTAGCTTCGTGTGTGCTGGGGCTGCACCCTAGCAGCAACGTTTCCTGATCAATGCTAGCTCACGGGGTCAGGGGTCGAAGCCCTGGTACACATGTTGCTGCAGTCTTTTGCTCTGGATAAAGGTTAGCACCTGCCTTCCTGGATGCTGGAATGGTCCCTTAGCTCTTCCTACTTCCTACAGCATGCGTTACCTGTGTTTTTGGCACCAGTACTAAAATCCAGTCCATGCAGTTATTTCCCACTGGAGTAACATTTGCTGACAAATCGTTACATTAAAGCCCTTCAACAAGAAAAGAGCCAGGTGTTTACTTTATCCGTTCGCATCCTGCATGCTCACCTTTAGGGGAAATGCACAGGTGGGCATCCAGGGTGTAAGGCACACAGAGGACCACCACGGAACAGAAAAGAACACTTCTCAGAGTAATTCCCATCAAGTGTTTGCAATGTCCTGGGACCTTGCAAGGATTTGTTGAACTAGACTGATCTCATTCTGAAATGCAACTGTGACTGTCACGGACTTTTCCTGTGCCGACCGGGACTACTCTGCATGCATGCACTGTGGCAATTAGGATACTGGTCTGAACGACTGTGCAGTCTAGCAAAGCAACCCTCAGTACTCTGAGTTCTAAGGGCCAGGGCAGGCAACAATGACCCTTCACCCGAAATTCTCCATCTGTCACATGTGAGTTGTCACTCACTCTCCCTGTAACTTTTCATTTTCCCAGAGGACAGGAACTCAAGCAGGCCAGGAACCTGGAGGCAGGAGCTGATGCAGAGACCATGGAGGGGTGCTGTTACTGGCTTGTTCCATGACTTGCTCAACCTGCTTTCTTATAGAACCCAGGACTACCAGCCCAGGGATGTCACCACCCACTGTGGCTTGGGTCCTCCCCCATCAATCACTAATTAAGAAAATGCCCTACAGGCTTGCCTTATGAAGGCATTTTCTCAGTTGAGGGTCCCTTCTCTTAGGTAACTTTTTGTCCAGTTGACCTAAAACTAGCCATCAACCCCACTGTCTTCATCAACCCCCCTTTCCACTACATGTACCCCTTCTCACCACCTCCCTGCAATAACTCTCCAGCTGAGTACAGTATTCTTTTTTTTTTTTTTTTTTGATTTTTTTCGAGACAGGTTTTCTCTGTGGTTTTGGAGCCTGTCCTGGAACTAGCTCTTGTAGACCAGGCTGGTCTCGAACTCACAGAGATCAGCCTGCCTCTGCCTCCCAAGTGCTGGGATTAAAGGCGTGAGCCACCACCGCCCGGCAATATATTTCCTCATACTTAATATTGAGTACAATATTAAGAACAGATCGAGACAAGTAAGCAGAGGTGGCAGAGGCTTTCATGGAAATCCATTCCATGATTCTGTGACCACAGGGCATGGGAGACACAGAAGTCCTCTCACCATCTCTTGGCTTCATTGTAAATAGACAGAGCTGGAAACAATTAAAGCTAGTGGGTATCTTTCTAGTTTTGAGCTACTTCCTAAACATAAATGGATATAATAAAATTCATGTGTGTGTGTATTTGTATGTAAAATTCATATGTATGTGTACATATGTACATATGCATGCACTTCACATGACTTTTTCAACTAAAATATTTTCAAGTATTTCAAGTACTTCATAAGGAATGATACTGAAAGTGTAGGCAGTTTGGAGAACCCGTGTCAAAGATTCTAAATTGACATGCATGCTGCTGTTGCGGGCCCCGAGATGTGCTTTCTTTGGCCCCTTAGTTTTTGCTTTAGTTAAACTGGTCTCTTCATTCTTAAACCAAGTTATCGCTAATGCCTGGGGTTAGGAGAGAAGGAGGTCAGGTTCTCTAGCGTTCGTGTCTGCATTGGATTCTCCCTGTCTGCAGCGGCAGCCTCCTTCAGAAAGTGCCTAGCTCCAGGCCTCTGTGTCTGACACTAGAGTTGGGTGCCCCTGTGTGGTAAGACTGGGGCTGATTGCAGTGAGACGCTGGACTGACCTACCCTGTCCTGGCGACTTTCCTTCTGCACTGCAACTGCCAACCCCTTGAACCTTGTGAGTTTTGATCCCGGGTTTTCAGTTGAATAGACCAGTCCTGGATAAATCACGAGAAAGCTTTTATCCCATGAGCCAAACAGAAGAAAAGATGCTACCCTCTCTATTGTGGTATTTCTCTCAGAAATTGTATTGTTTTTGAAAATAGCATTTTAAAAATCAATCATATTTTGCTCTTAAATGTTCTGGGTTTTGGCCTAGAAAGATGCTGTCTGTGTGGCTGCCAGTTGTTTGAATTTGTGAGACTCTGGGTCTGCTTAATTTTCACGTCACTTTCAGGCCCCAATATTACAGCCCAGTGAAGATGAACAAGCTTATAACCAAGTGCATTTTATTTCAAAGTCATCAGCACTACAAGAAAGACTGGTATTTCTAAGGTAGGGGGTGGCTTTTATAAGTTACATGGTAGTTTTTCCATTTCTCACTCTGAAGAGAACCCTTCCCTGGTGTGACCTCTGTGGGAGTTACACAATGAGCCGTTCCCACTTCAGGCCTGTGGACTCCACATACAGAGCTCCGTCCTGCCCTGCAGCATGAGGGCGACTCAATCTCAGTGCCTCTGATGGGAGAAAATGGGGTGTGTCAAATTCAGAAAACTTCGCATCAGATTGCAAAGCCTATGAGAAATCCAAAACACAAATGTAGGGTTGTGTCTTTGTTAGCATTCGACCAATGTGCAATGCTACTTTTCCAAAACAACAGTGAGAACTCAGCCCTCCCAGCCTTCCCGTCTCCCTTAACACAAAAATAGAACCTGAGAGTGGTTTCTCATTTTTATACTAAAATCATTGTATCAGAAGAGTTAGTCAGATTCCTTATTGCCTTTGCCTGAAATGTTTGCCAAATTATGGAAATTCACCATGGATTTCTGTTCATGTAAAGGATCATTTTTAACATTGATTTTTTTTCTTCAATTTATTAAAAGCAATAATAGTCAAACCCAAATATTTAACCAATACTAAAACAAAAGCCTTTTGCACTAAATGAAATGCTCTAACAAAATAAATTATGTTTAAACTTAACCAGCTGTAAATTTTATTTTTAAAATGTATTTAAAACAAAATAAAACCCTTTTTAAAAAGTACCATTTCTTGTGGCTGAAGAGATAGTTCAGTGGTTAAGAGCTTGTAGTGCTCTTGCAAAGGACCAGAATTCAGTTCCTAGGGCCCACATCTGGTGGTTCAAACCGCCTGTAACTCAAGCTCTGGGGGAATCTAATGCCCTCTGCTGGCCTCCACGGCACCTGCACTCACCTACACATACACACATACAGATTCTGCTGAATGTTTCTTCTTTTAGTGGACCCTCTTCACTACAATCCAGTTAACCAACCAGGAAGATATAGTTTCTTCATTAGGCAAGTTTTGCAAAAGACAGGAATAACAAAACTAAATAGCAAAACACACGAGGCAAACAAGCAAACAAACAGACAAACCCACATATGATTCTTAATCCACAAGCTAGGACATCGGAAACATTTTATACTCCATGTCCCCTATGTATAGAAACTAGGCTCGCCCAGGTTAGGAGGGAGACACTGAACCTTGTAGCACCTGGAAAAGATACCAGGGTGTGGGTGGGGATGGGAGCGAGCATGGTGACCCACGGTCATTGTCCTCTAATACCCACCACTGTTTTGCAGTAATCTAAGCTGTTGTGATCGTTCAGTGTGCTGGCGCCATATGTGATGGGCACAGGAATCCTGGCAGTTTACCTAGGGCTGTCCTGCACAGATTATTCCATAGCCACCTCTGGCCTGCCATACTCTCACACATCCCTGCTGGGGCTCTGGCAGATGCAACAATGCTGCCATCATGTCTCAGCTCCCCAGTGCATGCTTCTCTCTTCCCTGAAACACAAGCTTCCAGGAGGCATCGGGAAGTCAGGGTGTCTTCAGGTGGCATCTCTTCGAAACACTGTCACCTGCGGCCAGAGCAGAATCAACCATGCCTGCCACTGAGGAGAAAGGAGAGAAAGGTCACAGAACAAAGCCCCGTAACCACTTGCCATGTGGGCATACACATTATACATAGCTTGTTAGCCATGTGTTGTCCTCACACACTGAATGGCGCCGTGCTTTCCATGGTCAGTGGTGTGAGCGCTGCTCTCTGTGTTTTTCTCCATTTAGGGTTTCCTTAGGGTAAATGCTCAGAAGTAGCATTTCCAGTTATGATGAGTTTTTAATGGCATTTTAGGTATAACTAAAATGCTTTTTAATATAGAATTTGAAACTGACTGGAATATTCTGTGAATAACCGTGTTGTAAGTAGAGAAAGCATTCAGAGTTAATCTCACTTTTTAAAAAAAAATATGAATATTCAAACAGTTCTAATACCACCATTAAACCTTTTCTGTTAACCAACCTAACCACTGAGATACCGGAGAGGAGCTGATGCGCTCAGTGGATGGCTAAGTGGCTGCTTTGCATCCAGTCTGAATAGTGGTTTGCCTGTGTACAAAATCTCTCCTGTGGTTCGAGACACTTCCATATCTCTGCACAGGTCTAATCATTTTTTCTCCACTCCTCCCACTGAGAGCTTCTGTTCGGTTAAACATTGGTTGATGGCTTTCTCTGAGATTCACCATTGTAAAGTAACAAGTGTCGTGGATACTGAAACACTGGGTCAAAGTTCTGCAGTAGCTGGCATACACTCAGTTTCATGCAGCCACAGTAAGTAGCACTCAGAATGGCTTTATCTGTTACAAGGGTGGTGATATGGGATTTCCCTCTTTATGCTGTGAAATATGTTTCATTGTCATTAGTTAATAAAGAAGCTGCTTTTGGACAGTGGCCTAACAGAATAGAGCTCAGTGGAAAAAGTAAAATGAATTCTGGGAGAAAATAGGCAGGGTCAGGGAGATTTCACGGAGCCCCACTGGAGACAGACACTGAGGATGGAATTTTACCAGGTAAACCACAGCCACGTGGTGATACACAGATTAATGGACATGGGTTAATTTAGGATATAATAGTTAGCCAGAAATATGCTTGAGCTATTGGCCAAATAGTATTGCAATTAATATGATTTCAGCCGGGCGGTGGTGGCGCACGCCTTTAATCCCAGCACTTGGAAGGCAGAGGCAGGCGGATCTCTGTGAGTTCGAGACCAGCCTGGTCTACAGAGCTAGTTCCAGGACAGGCTCCGAAGCCACAGAGAAACCCTGTCTTGAAAAACCAAAAGAAAAAAAATTAATACGAATTCTGTGTGATTATTTTGGTCCTGGGCAGCTGGGAACATACAGGAGACCTCCCGCCAACAGGGTGGGATTAACCCATAAATCATATGTGGATTGCTAACCCTAGTGCTTCAGAATGGGACCTTATTTGGAAGCAGGTTTGCTGGTGTTGTAATTAGTTAAGTTGAAGTCATAATGAAGTATAATGGGCCACTGATCCACTACATGGATACCTTGACTAAAAGGAAAAATGAAAGAGATAGATACCCATACAGAAGATGACCACATGCCCACAAAGAGGGCTGCAACACAAGCCAAGGTTGCTGCAGTTGCCTGGAGAGCTCCAAAGCCAGGTGAGGAGCCCTACCTGACAACCTGAGTGGTCTCTGTCCTTCAGGACTTGAGGATTCTTTTGGAGATTAAGTTGCTCGATTTACAGTGCTTTGCTTTGAGAGTCTTAGCAAGTGAACATATCAGATCAAGAATGTTTTTAAATAACCTGTTTGACAGCTTCTGATCTGTCTGTCCACTCGGCCCCACACCTTAGATCAGGGACTCCTCATCGTCATCTAGAACATGGTCTCATCAACACCAGTTTGGGTTGTCGATGCTGTTGCATTCATGTGGATTCTGTCACCTGGACAGGTGTTTCAAACAAACTTCAGTGTGTACTTTTGCTTTCTCTAAGCAAATCTTCTCTCATTTTCTCCGCATATGCGTTCATTGTCCCTCGGCCTTTGCCAGGCTTGTGCGGTCTTAGTACGAAGGTCAACTATGGTCCTTCTCAATAGCTGGGTGGTTTGAGTTCACCATTTTGTTGTGTTTATTTTTCACTGTTTCAAATTCACAATTTCTCTTCTTTTTTTCTGACTACCAGTCCCTCTTCTTTGAGGAAATTGAAAATTAATTTGAGTTTTAAAACATGTAATAAAAAGTAAAAAGAAACCACGGTTTCTTATCCATTTTTTTTAAATCTTGATTCAAAGAAAGCTAGTTGTACTGGCTTCCTTAGAACCAGTGCCTCATCCCATCATGTTGATTCCTGGGGACTAGGACTTGTCCAGGGCCAGTCTGGGCATCACCTGCTTTTACTCAGAGATCTGCCTGCTTCACTTTGAAGCAGCCCCCATAGCAATACTGCCTTACTTTTTCTGACTCTGTAGCACCTAGTATTAGCTTCATCTACAAACAAAAAAAAATGGTTTAAATAAATGGTTTTTTGTGTTAAAGAATATAGGCAGAAGCTGCGTGGGGTAGCCATGTTGGCTGTACAGAACACTTTCATAGTCTTTTCAACCTCCCAGTCACTGGAATTTGAGTGGCTGTCTAGTAGTTTCTTGATATCATTCTTGTATCTACTTGGCTCAAACTGTTGCATTGTGTCTGGGATACTGTCCTTTAGGTAGGCAGTAACTGCCTAGGAAAAATATCTACTCAAGTAACAGTTTGATTTCAGAACGGGAAAGGATATATCTTGCTGGTGAAAGTAGAGTTATGCAAAAGAGACATTGTTGTCACATGCTCTCTTGTTTACAAAATGCCAGTCTTGAATTGCTGAACAGTGGGTGCAGCCATCCACTCCCACCTCCTTCCTCACCTTGGTACTCAAATTAAAAAAATGGCATTTTGTGTATGACAGTTCAGAAATCTTCTGTAAGAGATCATATTTTATCTTTTCATTCTCTCTTCCTTGCTGGGATGTGACCGTGAGTCATAGAAATGTTAGACAAGTATGGGGAAAAACAGGCTTGAATCGTTAGTTTGAAATATTACATTTACATTCTACCTGTAGCTTGCCTCCTGGAGCCCTGTCTCATGGGTATGTTCATAGTTAGCGTGTTCTGCTCTTTTGGAGGCAGGAGCACTGTTATCGTCCTGATGTTCTGTGTGGACAAGCATTCTGTCTGTCATTTACCTACATCCTGGTCATCTGTGTTCATGTTTGGGGCAATTGTTTTGTGTATTCACTAGTTCTGCTTTTAACTCAGCTGTTTCTTGTAAAGAGGACATTTAGCATATAGAAAGTCCTGGGTATGTGTGAACTTTCGGCTCTAAAATCAAAAAGGAAAATAGCAGTGTGCGTTTCACATGAGTGTTTAATGCTCACCAAACGTTCGTTTTAAAAATGGCTGTTTCTTAAAAAACTATATAAAAAAAATGGCTGTTCCTCAGTTTTAACCTGCAGAAGGTAGGAAAAAGAAAATACAGCAGTATTAATAGGGATAAAAAGGCAGGTTGTGTTAGTGTATTGGGCTGTTTCTGCTTATCACTAAAAGGACCCTGTTTTCAGAGGTGTTGCAAAATCAAAGGGCAACAGGGCAGCCAGGAAAAGTTCTGTGAAATACTGGGCTATCCAATGATGAAGCTCAGCTTGCTATTCCGTCAGGACTTTGGATGGACCTTGGGAAGCTAAGGCGATGATTCATAATGAGAGTGAGCCAGAGGCCTCATCAATTAGGAACACATAGCTTGTTGCTTATAGACGGATGTTGAGAATGAATTTGACCTTATAGACACTGGAGGCTTTCATTAGTATTGATCAGCTGGTATTTGGTGAGTTTTATGAAGATGAAAGGCATGTATAGGTGCTAAGAAGTAGATTATTTTTTCTCCTGACGTTAACACCAAAGTAGCTGCTGGATAATGGGAGATTAGCCTTAGAAGCCCCCAGCTCCGTGCCCCACTTGTTCTCAGGTACATGAAAATCAGTATTTCCTGCTTCCAATTTTGACTTCCGCCTGGGTTGCTAGAACTAGCCGAGAGGTGACCATGCATCAAGCGAAGAGCGAGAAGAGAAAAACCATTCGAATAAATAAGTGAAATGAAACTTTCCACACTTAACAGATTCATGAGAGAACCACACAGTAGGTTTAACAGGTAGGTCCTTGTCCTGGACTCCGCCAGAATTCTTGTCTGGCTTCCACCACTTGGGCAAAGTCGGCTGAACTTCCATTTGTTCCCTGGAGCACAGAAGGTGCATAGTTTCACAGGACTCGCATGACCCTAGTCTATTGAAATCTACTATGAATAACATAGTATATGGTGAGCGTTAAGAAAACAATGGGTGGCCTTTTTTCCCATTATAGAATTAGCATTTAATCAATAATTCCCTTTATTAATGAAGTTGGTACCAATAAGGAGATAGATGTGACCTTTAGAAAAAGCAGGAAGGAGTCACTGTACACAGTATAAATGAAAGAAAACCTAATTGTTCTTTAAGTGATTTGGAAAAAGAATGTGTTCCATTCTAGAATTTCCATGCAGAGCTGTTACAAACGGGAATGTTCAGAAGAAGTGTTCATGAGTAACATGTACATGAGTGCACATATACACACATGTATGTGAGTATTCCATCAGTGGGGAGACAGAGTAGAGCAAAAGAAATGAAAGAAGGCAGAAGAAAAGGAAAAAGAATCTCAACATATTTATTGGCTCCTAATGCAGGAGGACTCTGCCAGCCCTGCACAGCAGGCACCAGTGCATGCCAAGGGTTGGGTTTCTCATCTCACTATGAGCCCCACACACCTAGACCCACTTTCTTCATTTAGGTGAGTAACCAGGTCTGAGAGCACTTGCAATTTTGGGGTAGGATTGGCCTTTATCACACCAAATTTCATTTTATACTCTGTTATACATCTTGGAATTTGAAATTTCTATATATGGAAATAGTTGAAATGAATAAAATAAAAACAAATTTTAGCACCAAGAGATCGGTCAGAAGTATGGTTGGAGATGGGGCGAAGCTGATACTAAGGATAGGTTTTGAAATACAATTGTGCACCCTTCAAGGAGAAGTGTGGTAGGGCAGTTTGGTCTTTATGTGAGCATTTCAGTGTTGTGTTAAAAAAAAAAAAACTAAAAAAAAAAAACTGGGGATGTTGTGATTTCACCTGACAACAAATTCTTACAGAATGACTGTCACATGCATGGCATGTTGTTGCCTGTGGCGTATTTACATGCGGAATTCCAAATAGCAGTTCATTCAGAACCGCAAATTCTTGACCTAGACCCTGTACTCTACTGTACTGGCTGTGAGGACAGATATTTACAGTGGGTGACACCAGCACTCTGCCTGTCTCATAGGTAGAGAGAAGCCTGCTGGAGTGAACCTTGTTGAGATGAAAGTCTAAGGCAGCCCTGCCTTAATGATACTTTATAGAATTGGGTTCAAGGAGACCAATTTAAGAATCCATGTTGGAGGTCACACACCTGTAATCTCAGCACTTGGGAGGCAGAAGCAGGCGGATCTCAGTGAGTTTGAGGCCAGCCTGGTCTACAAAGCAAGTTCCAGGACAGTCAGAACTATTACACAGATAAACCCTGTCTCGGAAAACCAAAAAAAAGAGGGGGAAAAATCCATGTTAGCTTTCCAGCTAGCCAGTGTATAGTGAGGGCAAGCACATGTTTGACTGTTAGCCTTCATTTATTCAGACATGTATTTTCTTTCATTTGGGGGTAGGGGCTACTTGGCATGTTGGCAGAATTGGGAGATGCTGCTGTAATCTGCCCGGTCTTTGCTTCTGGCTACAGTGTTCCTTTGAAACATATTGTATGTCCATCTTGCAAGAAAGACAATCTGAAGAGCCTCAGTTGAGAACAGGCCTATCTCTTGCTGCACAAATGCTTCCTTTGCTCTTGGCCACACCTTGCCAGACCAGTTCTTCCTCCCCCAACCTCACCTCCCTCCTTCCACAATGGGAAATAGTCTCCCGTTCAGAACCCTCCTCATAGCATAGCGTAGATCTGTGTGGCTGCAGGCAAAGAAGAAGCAGGGGGAGTCAGTCCTCCCCAGTTGCTGCCTCCTCTTTCCTGTCTTCATCAGTTATGCAGCAAAGCAGCCTTGGATCCAAATGGCAAAGCCCTGGCAGGAATCCAGGGCTGAAATCAATACCCAGAGCTTCTGTACCTCCCTGTTGCCTCTGGAGAAGGCAAGATAGGGCACAGTGTCAAGGCAAGAGAAGACAACTTTTAAGACCCAGATTCTCTCCCACCCCTGGAGAAGGGGTGGAGAAACAGTCAGTCACTAGTGTGGATTCGTGGCCAGCATGTGGGCAGTTACAAAGGACACATAACTGCACGATGGTCAGCGTGTTGGATCTGCACCAAGAAATGAGACCAACAGTTTCATTCCAGTTTGCTAGTGTCATGGTGTCCAATGGTAGCAGAGCTCATCCCGCAGCCCCTATGCAAGAGTATCCGTGTCCGTCCCTAGACAATAAGCAGACAAAACAAGACAAGGCTCTAGGTTGTCCACCTCTGTGAAGATCTATCTATCTCTGAGCATATTAAGGTACTGACCAGGGGCTGGAGAGAAGACCAGAGGAGACTGCTGCAGATGGACGGATGATGGGTGTTGAGCGCTCTGACTCCCGTGGCTATCAGTTTGCCTTGACTGTGTGGAAAGTGCATTCCAGACCCTGGTGCTCCAGGCTGCAGACACATTGGAGCTGCAGTAATTTTCCCCGGGGGTGCCCTATTCCAAGGGACTTGTGAAGATGTTGGAGACATCACACGCATGTGGATCTTGATATATGGGTTCAGTGGTGTCCAAATTTGACCTCAAACACAACGTTGAACAATGCCAAGAGCCATGAGTCCTCAGCTAGGGTAGCCACAGAGTTTCCCTTTACAACTGTTGCTCTTCTCCTCTGTGTTTCTGGAAAGTCAGATAATGAAATGCTTGAGGAGAACGATGGCTCAGAAAGTGTGTACTGCTTCTGCAGTGGAACCAAGTTCGATCCCCAGCATGGCAGTGGGTGGCTCACTGCCAGGAGTTTAAGCTCTAGGGGATTTGACATCTTCTTGCCTCCCTGGGCACTTGCCTTCTTATACATATATGTGCATATAGATAATTTTCCTGCATACAGAACCATGTGTGTACATCATTTTAAATGAAAGTAAAGTCTTGTTTCAAAGGCAAACCAGAGCTCCCTTTCATCACTAGGTCACATTCGCAGCTTTCTTTTTCCAAGTCAATTGAGATGAGTGTCATTCATCATGACGTAGGGCCGAGGAAGTAGGGCATTTGTATTCATGCTCCTACTGAGCTGCACTGATTCTAAAGATTAATGTCTTAAGCCACCTCATATTTCCCCCATTTAATTTATTAATTTCTATAGAGAGGGAACTTAAAACCTGGTGCTGAACAGTCAAACAAAAACATGGCTATGATGACCTTAGATAGGACAGCTGCAAAAAGCATTTAAGGCTCATGTTCTATAAATACATCTTCAGTAGTTCATATTATGAAACTTTCCATTTATTTTTCTTTTCTATTAACTTAAAAGCATGTTTTATAGGATTTACTTTTTATTATTTTTAATTGTGGTTGGTTCTCTGTGTGGATACATGTGTGTCTGTGTCTCTGTGTGTATGCATGTATGTCTTTGTATGTGTCTGTGTATCTGTGTATGTGTGTCTGCTTGTGTGCAGGTTCATGTAAATTCATGTGCCTTTGGAACCCAGAACAGAGCTTTCCCTGGAGCTGGCGTGAAAGATGGTTGTGAGCCACTGGACATGGGGGACTGAACTCAGGTCTCACACGGAAATGGTTTGCTTTCTCAACTTCTAAGCAATCTCACCAGTCCATAATATCTTGAAATATTCTCCCTATGTCTTTCTCCAGCAAGTTTAGGTCTCACATTAAGATCTTAATTGATTTTTGTAGAGTGAGAAATAGGGATCCAGTTTCATGCCACAAATGGATCCAGTTTTCCTAGCACTGTTTATTAAGAGGTTTTCTTTCCTCAGTGTGCACATGGATCCAGTTTTCCTAGCACTATTTATTAAAAGGTTTTCTTTTCCTTGGTGTGCATGTGGATCCAGTTTTCCTAGCACTGTTTATTAAGAGGTTCTATTTTCCTTGGTGTACATTCCTGACATCTGTAGTTAACATTCAGGTAGCTGTAGCTATGTGAGCTTGACCTCGTGCCCTTTATTCCACTCCATTGTGTCTACATGTCTGTAGTATCATGTTGTTCCTGTCACTGTGGCTCTGTAGTTTGAGAGCAAGTATTTTGATGTCTCCAGTACTGTGCTCCAGCGCTAGGATTCCTTTGGCTCTTCAGAGTTATTTGCTTCTGAGTTAATCTTAGGGGAGTTTGGTTGTTTTTTTTTTTTCTAGTTGTGTGTAGAATGTTGCCGATATTTTGATATGTATTATATTGAGCCTATATCTCCACTTTTGGTAATATAACATTGTCATAATATTAGCTCTGTTGATCAATGAATATAGTAGTTTTTTTCCTTCTTCTAATATCTTCTTCATACTGTAATGATTTTGTTGTGAAATCTTTTACCTCCTTAATCAGTTTTATGCTTCAGGTTAGATATATTATTGTCTGATGACTCTGGCATGACTTATTCCCCTGATTTATTTCTTAGCAAGTTTATTATTTGTATTTAGAAAAGTTCCTGATTTTTGTGTGTTGAATTTATATCCTGTTACTTTACTTAAAATATTTATTACATTTAAGATGTTTCTGACATATGATTACAGTGCTTGAAAATAGAGATATTGTGACCTTGTCTCTTTTATTTATATCCCTTTTTTCCTTTTCCTTGCCCCATTACTCTAAGACTTTAAACACCATACTGAATAAGAGTGGAGTGAGCCCCCTTCTCTCATTCCTCCTTTTGTTATTTTTCCCCATTGAGTTTAACCTGGGCTATGGTTCTATCAGCTACAGCTTCTGTTATGCTAATGTATGTTCTTCATGTTTATGTTCGCCCTGGCTTTTATCATTAAGTGATGTTGAGTTAGTTAAGAGCCCTTTAGGCCTCTGTTGAGATATAGTGTGTTTTCTGAAGGAGTCTGTTTATGTGCTTTGTTGCATTTATTAATTTGGGTGTGTTGAAGCATCCTCATATCCCTGCATAAAACAACTTGATCATGGGGTGTGTGCGATTTCCGTTGTTGAGTTTTTTTGTTTGTTTATGCTTTTGAGACAGGGTTTCTCTGTATAACAAAGAATTTTATATGAATTTATATCTCCTATTATGTGTATATAAATTTATATGAATTTTTATGCTGGCTGCCCTGGAACTTAGTTTGTAGACCAGGCTGGCCTCAAACTCACTGAGATACTCCTGCCTCTGCCTCCTTAGTGCTGGGATTAAGGTCCACCATGCACTGCTGTGTGTAATTTTTCTAATGTGTTGTTTAATTTAGTTTGCAAAGATGTTATTGTGGTGCATCTATGTTCATCAAGGAAGTAGATTATTTACATTGTTGTATCACCTTTATCTTGTTTTGGTATCAGGATAATACTATTTCATAAAGTGAGTCTGATATTTCTTCCTTTCCTATTTTATAGGATAATTTGGTTAACATCCTACTTTAGAAATCTGGTGGAATCTAGCCGTGAACCTGTCTGGTCTTGAGCTTTTCTTTGCTGCAGATCTTTATTTAATTCCTGTAGGTCTTGAAATTTTGTATTTTTTCCAAATTTGTCATTTTGGGATTATAAGTTTTCCCAAATTGTCCTTTGAATGTCATTGATATCTTTTGCAACAACTCTTTCTACCTTGGACTTTATTAATTATTGAGTGTTTCCTACCCTTTTTCAGTTAGTTTAGCTCAGAAACTTTTCAGTCATATCATTTTAAAGAGCCAACCCTTTGTTCCGTGGGTTCTTTGTATTGTCCTTTTATTCTTTATTTTATTAATTTATTCCCTGAACTTTAGTATTTTGTTCTGTCTATTGGCTTGGGATTTAAAGTCTTCTTTTCCTAAGCTCTTGATACATCATTAAGTTGTTGATTTTAGATCTTCCTGGGTTTTCTTATTGTTGTTTGTTTGTTATGTAAGCATTTATAACTGCAAACTTTCCTTTTAAAGCTGTCTTGCTGCACCCCAAAGATTCTGGTGCCTTGCCCCTCAGTATTCATAGATTCTTGGAATTTCTAAAATCCCTTCCTAACATCTGTAACTACCTTCTGACTACTCAAGAATATATTGATCAGCATCCATGTGTGTGGTTTCTGTGACTTCTATGATATTAAATCTTTATTTATTCTACAACCTGATAAGGTACAAGAAATTATTTCAATTTTTTGCATCTGCTAAGACTTGCTTTCTGGCCTAAAACGTGGTATATTTTACAGAGAATTCCATGGACTGCCATGGAATGTGTATTCTTTATCTCTTGGATGTCAGTTGGTAAAAGTGTGGAAGTCAGCCGTTCTTACCACATCTGTCCAGACCTCAGTTCTTTTATGCCCTGTATCATTTGTTTTATGAAACTGAATGCAGTACTTAAAACTGTTGTCACCTTTAGTGATGTGTGGCAACCCTAACAGAGCAGCATTCCTGAAACTATGTTTCATTTGTGTAATTTTCAGCATGATAGGAGGCAAGTTTTGTCCTTATTCATGAACATGAGGGATTTTGTTACAGAATGTAGATTGAAGTAAATGCAATAATCATATAAATGTAAGGTTCATTTTAGCAAATAACAGTTGCTCTCGGAAGGCTCTGAAATTCTTAGAGATTTTTTTGTAAGTTAATTTTCTAATACCATACTGAAGTTCTTAGCTTGGACGTATGTATAATGCCCGTTAAGCAAAACAATTTTATTTTGTTGTTCATAAATAGTTAAGTTCATTTGTCAAACAAAATCATTTATGTGATCAAAACAATCTAGACCAATAAAAGCCGTGATCCTCACAGTAGTCTTGGGAAACGACACTGCTCATCAGCAGGAGACCGGGCCTGGGCGTCCCAGAACTGCTTGTTTTTATCTTCACGTTTTACTTAGGAGTTTAATGGCTAGGAATACTAAGACAAATACTTACCATGGTGGACAACTTGCCAGGTTGTGGCAGCACAGATCATTTTGCATGACAGGTGGACATGGATGGTGACAGCTTCAGGCCACCAAAAGAACTGTGGTTTGCATGGAGTTAGTGAGTAACCCACGGCTGGGTCCAGTCAGTCCCAGGAAGACCCTATTGGAAATTGTTTATAATTGGCAGATCAAAGTGACTGAGTAGTGAGCCCTCCATGTGGGAGGAGGTGGCATACTGGCCCAAACTATTCTGGGCCCGTGACATACTGCAAATGCTGGCTTTAAAAATAAATTCTCATAGCAACTTTGATACTGTCAAAACACTGGCTATTTAAAACTTCTATTTGCCTGGATTATAGATAATCAAGAGTGCACATTCAAAGTACACAATTGTGACTTTTTGTATAATGTTGCAGAATGTGTCTTCACTGTTGGGGTTTTCATTGCATGGCATGAAACTCGCATGGTGTTTGCTGTGTTAACATTACCTTGTAATTATAATATATTTTTCTTGGATATGAAGAAATGATCACGTTATGATAATTTATTTTGAGGTAATATAAATATAGTGAAGTCTGAGAAGCCCTGCCTGGAGTTCTGTTGAATTATTAAAAGTCAGATCTTTACTTTCACTTCAGAACCGATGTGGACATTGAGTACTTCCAAGGAGTTATGGCTCCTAGCAAATTATAAAATCAAAGATCAAAACTTTGTGAGTGGTCGTTATTAGCACCAGGATCACATTTAAATATGGACAGGCATGTAGTTTCGTAGTATTTTATTAAAATCCTTATTATTAAAGACTTTGACCGTTTAATTTTCATTGATGTATAAATTGTAAAGTAGAAATACAAAATAAAATTATAATCTTCACAGCCCACTTAGTGTTAAAATACCTATAAAACTGGTATTTTATAGGTATAGCATTTGGTATAGCAATTGGCAAAACCTCTGCTGTAATTGACATTGAATGGTTCTTAAGTGCAAACACCGTTGGATCTTAGGTATGGCCTGGAAGAACCATCAGGGTTTCCACAGAACAAATAGTGACCAGGCGACCCCCTCTCTAAAACTTTGTCCTTGTCTTGGAGACTGTTGGTTTCCGGTGACTTATGTTAAGCTGAGTGTCTGTATCCCTCCTGTCTCTCCTGATCATCCATGGCCTCCTCAAACCATGTGAAGGTCTTACTTTTGGAGATCTCCCTTCCTTATACACAGTCAGCCCTTCATTGCTTCTGTTCAGTACAGCCATTCTTAGTAGGCTTTGTGTTTCTTGGTCCATCTTGGAATGTCAGCACCACGCACCACCTTTGACCGTAAAATAGACCTCTCAGGCCTGAGTGATAACTCAGCACATGAAAGAGCTTGCTGCTCTCACAGAAGATGGAGTTCATTTCCAGGCACCCACAACAGGTGCCTCATAACTGCCTGAAACCCCAGCTTCAGGGATCTGACTCCCTCTTCTAACCTGGGTGGGAACCTGCACACACATGTGAATACACACATACAGACACGTGCACATACACACATATAATAAAATAAATATATCTCTTTTTAAAAATACATCTTTTCTTTCAAAAAGCACATGAATCCTCTCGGCTTCTGCAAAGGTTGCTCCTCCTATCCTGTCTTCCTCCTAGAAAGATGCAGCTCAGCTGCTGCCTTAAACCTGGAAAGCCCGAGCTTGCTAGCAAGGCTTACTGTAAGATTCGGGGGGAGTCTTAGTTTTTGCTGTAAGACTTAGTGAGACCATGACGCTTAAGTTTGTGTTTATATAGGAAAGGGGGAGCCAAACTGAAGGAGGTAAGGGCAGAGCAAACTGCCAAGCCAATCAAGTTTGAAACATGATAATGGAAACCATTTGGAAGATCAGAAGATTTATGGAAACAGCGGAGAGACAGTTGGGTTCACCTCTGGGGCGCGTTCCTCCCACCCACCTGTGTAGTCTCAGAAATACTTGCAGAATTCAGTCTCTCATGGGTAAAGAAGTACTGGTGGCGTCTCCCACATAGCTGTATCCCCAGACTTCAGCATTTGCTCTATTTGTACGTTTGCTAAATTCACAACATTTTGTTAGCTACATTAATGAAAGCATTTTGCAGTTGTGCACAAGATCTGTGAGCAACTGTAACAAGTCTTCCTGTCGCCAACCAGGCAGACTCTTTCCCACAGATAAGATTCAGTGGATCATTTAGAAGTAGCGTTTGAAGAGTGGAGCAGGCTGAAATTTGTAAAGGGGCCAGCACTCTCTCTTGCTCTCTTTCCTGTGTGTGTGTGTGTGTGTGTGTGTGTGTGTGTGTGCGCGCGCGCGCTGAAGGATTTCAAGAAATCTTTGTGCTCAAAGATACAAGTCATTGGATCATGGCCCAAAGAATTTCTAAATCCTGAAATGTTTCATATCTTGAGTAAATTAACCATCATGTTTTATCTCATTTTAGTGTGAACGGTTTATTTTCAGGAAAAAAAAAACACCAAGACATTTAAACAAGTAATTAAGAAGATCACTTGCTATTTCTCGCTTTTAGAAGGCATTGATTTTATTTGTTGTGAGTTAATGGTGCATTTGTTGTCTGTGCTTATACAGTTTCTAGTAGTTCAAAGGTGAATTATTAAGAAAAAAATCTTTATCTTCTATTATTTCATTGTGCAACTGATCTTTAGTTAAAGGTGTAAGCTTTCCAACACACACACATACAAAGCCTTTTGCAAATTTGCCAAACTGTAAAACTAAACAGAACTCTCAAGGAAGAAAGTATCAGCTTAGAATATCTGATTATCTGTTTGGATAAACGCCAGCTGTAGCTGAACTGAGTCATCTTCTGAGACGTTTATTTGAATTAATGTGGCATTATTTAATGGGGAGTGTTTTGCATACAGCTATGTGCTTTAGAAAATGAGAATGCTCTCCAGCTTCACAGCTCCTTCTCCCTAGACTTCTGCGAGCATCCTTTGGAGAGATCCATTCCTCGTCCCATTAATATTTTTTGCTAATGTTTGGTGCTGTGCTGCGCTCTGGAAGGCAGCACAGGAGAGCCTTGCCCGTACTGGAGGCCGTTTCTGCTAGTCAACAGCTGATTCTGCAGGAACAGAAAGCCCTACTTTCTAGTGTTTGTTCATTTCCATGGTGTAAATATTTTCACCACACCCCATCTCAGGCTGCAGATGCAGTGCTCCTGAATGCACAGCATGGCCCTTGCACTGGCGAGGTAAGCGTCCATGGTGCTACAGACACAAAGGGCAGGGGAGCAATCATTAACGAAGTATCTCTTTTATATGTGTATTGCCTTTTGTTCTTATAGATAATTAATTAGAAATTTACAGATGATATTCGCAATGATAGCATTACATTAATGAGCAATTTGCAAAATTCCTGAAAACTTTTAAGATTTGGCTTCTGTGAGCTAATACAAGCTGTTCTCATGACACCACTATGGGACAAATAGAAAAGTAAAACCTGCAGGAAAGATTTAATTTTTATTACCAAAAGTGAAGTAGAAACGGGAATTAGGCATTGGTGATTTTAATGTGAATGGTTTGTATGTGTGCGGGGGTCAGGGAAAGTGCAAGCCCATGGGGTATGCCTGTGTGTGTGTGTGTGTAGGTGGAGTGACTACATGCTGAAGTGTGTCTGTATTTCTGCATGTATGCTTGCTGGAGCATGTGGGTGCGGTGTGTACATAATGTGTAATGATGGGGTATGTTTTTGGAGATACGTGTATGTGTGTTCGCTCAAGATACTGCTTTTCAAAGGGTGGTTGGTTAATCGACAAAGGACTCCCTGAATGGTTGGTTAGTCAGCTGGCAAGCTGACGATTGAGCAGTCTTCACGAAGAGCTAAAGAAGGTGTAGTGTTTTAGTTAGCATCTGTTACTAGAGTAACATATCTGAGAGAATAATCTTAGAAGCAGGAAGTGTTTCTTTTGGCTCACAGTTTTGGGGGTTTCGGTTCACAGTTGGTGGGCCCCATTGCAGGCCTGTGATGAGGCTGAATGTCTCGGCAGGAGTGTGTGGAGGAAGAAGGTATTGACCTATGCGTGGCCAGGCCCAGATTCCAGTGTGCTTACAACATCTGTGGGAAGAGCCATCCGGTATTAGACTCCTCCCAGAGATGCATTCGGTGTTAGGCACTACTGTTGTAAGCAGGTCCCTTGACACATTCCAGAGTCATCAGGCAGCCAATATGAGGCTCAGTGAGTGGATAGTCTGAGAGCAATGAGGTGATTAGTAGAGTTTTATCACATGGGCCATTAATATGACCTAGATTGTTGCAAGGTTTCAAGTATTCCAAATGTATGATGTCTGGATTATATATCACAATATTATAGTAATATATATGCTGTGAGATTCTGGGTTACAAGGACCAAGGCAACAGTTCACCTGGTGGTCACTGGGACAGTGGTGGTAGAGATGGTGGTGGAAAGACATGACCACAGCCATGACAGTAAGCTTGACTGGATTTGCCTATGTGGAGCAAAGGGGATGATGACTCCCTCCAAGGCTTGCTCTTGAGTAGCTGGAGCATAACAGTAGCCATTAGCTAGCCGAAGGCATTGTTGCACGTCTGCAGAGAAGGTTTGTGGAATGTCAGATATTTAGGACCTTAGTAGATGTGGAGGGTAGACAGTGGCATCTAATTGATGCAGAGCAGTAAGAATGCAGATGGAAAAGTCCATCAAGGTCACAAGGGCCCTAGAACAACCACATGGGATGACAGAGTCCTGGCAGAAAGTCTGAAAGTGTGGGGACACGGGAGTGCGTCTTCTTTCAGACAGCAAGGTTTCCTTTGCACTTATAAAACGCTGGAGTGTGGCAAATAGGAAACAAAAGGACTTCTCTATGGTGTTTTTCCTATATGCCATTTTACAAGTATTTTTTATTTTTAGTAACATGTTCTTTTAATTTTTTTTAAAGTAGCAAACAGAGTACTTTAAGGCATTTCCATGTGTACTCCTTCCTCACCTCCATCTGTATTAGCTTATTTTCTCATCGCTGTGACCAAGTTCATGACCACAGCAACTCCAGGGAGCGAGGGCTTATGTGGGAGCTGCAGGAAAGCCGAGGGTGTGGTCACAGTCGGGAGGCAGAGAGAGGTGGATGTAGGTGCTCTCTGGCTTGCTTGCTTTATTCATTTTGGAAGCTCGGCTCACAGGCTGTTGTCACCGACATTCAGGGTGCGTCTTAACTCCTCAGTTAAACCTTTCTACAAACACCTCACTGAAAGACCCAAAGGTGTGTTTCTATGGTGATTCTGTATGTTGACAGTCATGTTGATAGTGAAGGTTAACTTCATAAGCTCTGTGTCCTGGCTGCTGATCGTTCTCTTCTTTCCCACCCTGAATCCTCTCTTCTGCTTTAATATTCTTTTTTTTTCCTTTTTTTCAAAACAGGGTTTCTCTGTAGCTTTGGAGCCTGTCCTGGAACTAGCTCTTATAGACCAGGCTGGCCTTGAACTCACAGAGATCCACCTGCCTCCGCCTTCTGAGTGCTGGGATTAAAGCTGTGCACCACCACTGCCCAGCTATGCTTTCGTGTTCTTATTAGCATGTATTGTTTGTTTATATTAATGAGCAAAATAACTCATTTTAGTATATATTAATGAGGCCTTGCGACTTATTTTATTATTCTAACTTGTACAACTTCCCTGGAGAAAGAGTAATTTGTTGCTCATTATTCCTTTTTTCCCCATGAATATATTAATACCTGTGGTAAGTGAAGTATCATGTTAGTCTGTTACCTGTTGCCACAACAAAATTCTCAAAGTTTTAAAGGCTAAAAGTTCAAAGTGAGATAGCCCATTGGTGTACGATCATATGGTAAGATGGGAGACCAGGGAGCCACTCGGGGGTCTGCTTGCTCATGATAAGATCCATTTGTCAAGAGCCAACCAAGCCACACAAGAACTTCCTAATCCCTTTGAGGGCAGCATTGCTGATGAACGAAAGCTAAGAAGACTCCATCTCCTAAAGGTTTTACCAACTTCTAAAACTACCACCCTGGAACTGGGCTTCCAGCATGTGGGAGTCGAGCCAAACCTAGATCAGAGGAGATACTGTCATTGAATGTTCACTAGCCGCCTCCTCTGAGCTTTAGAGTCTCCATGTTAAGGGATAAATAAGGAGCCAAATGACTTCGGCTCATACAGGGCCTTTTAACTTATGCCAGTATGAGCTTGGACAATCCCTATTCCTGTCTAAAGGATGATGGGAAGATTTCCAGTCTATTCTTGTTCATAAAAATCCCTCCTCTTCCAGCCGTGTGCATAGCTACCATTTGCTAGAGTTTGGATCTCTTAAGGACAAAACTGCAATGATAGTTTTCAGCGTGTCCTTCAGTCACGTTGGCTGTAAGCACCACGCTTGGGGCTAATGGCGTTGTTTTTCTCTATTAGACACTGCTTTCCGGTTATAAGAGCAGTTATAAAGGTGATGTTCTCTTGTTCTGGTGGCAGGTGTCAGTGTGATAGACTTCCTGTGTCAGCATTGTGTGTGGATGGATTTCAAGTGGAAAGTAGAGTGAAGAGAACCTGTGGCTTTCTTGAATATTTCTAGCATTCAGTTGTTTTTTTTTTCTCTGTTCCCTATAGAATAAAAAACCACAGATTTCAAACTGCAGTTTTCTAATGTGTTTGTTTATAGTTATGAGTGTTATGTTCTAGGAAGCATAGATTGGCCTCTTGTCTCCAGGTATCAGCAGGTGCTAGACTCCATTACCTGTTTGATCGTTTTTTCTTGGTTTCCCAGGGTATCATGTACGTATTTACTCAATTCTTCAAACTTTTTGTTATATTTCTCATCCATTTCTATAAGGGTGTTTTTTACATGTTGTTTAAGGGACTCTATTGCTTTCATAAAGTCAATTTTTTCCACTTCTTCTGTGTTTGGGTGTTCAAGTCCTTCTGTTGTAAGATCAATGGGTTCTGGTGTTTTCATGTTGTTTTTCAGATTATTGGGTGAAATTCTGCCTTGGCACCTGCCCATCTCCTCCTATCGATGCTATCTAATCAGTCTTTTAAAATCGGATCAGGTTTCTCTGCTGGACAAAGGCTTCTCTTACAAATTGCCCTCGCTCTGTTTCCTGGCTCCTGCCTGGGGCCAAGATCCCTCTCACCCCTCAGCAGGGTCTTCAGGAACAGGACCAGTCTCCCCGTTTGCCAGGGACCTCGCCAACAAAAGGCCTACCTCTTTGATTTAATTGTACTGGGGCGATCTGCTCTCCGCCGGTCCTTGCCGCCTGCGTCTGCCGCTGCGCTGGTCCCCGTGCCGGTCCGTGCCGGTCCGCGCCGGTCCGCGCCGGTCCGCGCCGGTCCCCGCCGGTCCCCGCCGGTCCCCGCCCAGTGCTAGACTCCAGTTCTGTGATACCTGGACATGAACTTTCTGTTTCTTCTTTTCTTCTCATTAACCCAATCAGTGACAATTTATTTAAATATTTTGTAGTTCCATGGAGGACACCATGTTCCCATCACTGCTGGAGGTCCCTCCCAGCCTGTCAAATCTGCCTCTTGGCCCACACCTCCCATCTCCCACCCTCTCTGATTCCTCCATCCAAGTTCTAATTTCGCTTTCTTTTGGAGCGTATTCAATGGGATGCCCTTTTCCTCTGTGAAGCAGAGCTTGGCTTTATACTAGCTCCTTTCCCATGCACAGACTTCCAGAGAACAGTATCCTTCAGGTCTGCCCTTCTAAGAACACGCACCTGCCGTCATCTCTTGTCACCTCAGTCTTTTGGCCTCATTGTTTCCTGGAAACTTCGCTCTGCTTTGGCCCATTGTGGCAGCACTGTCTCCATGGCATTTTGTGTGCTGGCCAATTAAATCTGAGCCTTTGTGAAGATCCACTCATCTTTGACAGTATGAATTACACATAAAGACATTCATGAAGTATGATTCCTCGTGGTTTAAAAATAAGGCAATGTGCGCCGGGCGGTTGTGGCGCATGCCTTTAATCCCAGCACTCGGGAGGCAGAGGCAGGCAGATCTCTGTGGGTTCGAGACCAGCCTGGTCTACAAGAGCTAGTTCCAGGACAGGCTCCAAAACCATAGAGAAACCCTGCCTCTAAAAAACAAAAAATAAAATAAAATAAAAATAAAAATAAGGCAATGTGAAACATTGTCCTACAGATGCCCATCATGGCTCTCCAGTCCTCATCTGGTCCTGGCTGCTGACCAAGCAAGTCTGGTCTCCCGGTGAAGCTGGGCTGTTTTGCTGGGAATTGCATGCTACAGTAATAAAAACAGCAGAAATAATGACAGATGAGCACATTTAAGTCATTGCTGCAGGACACGGGGCTGTAGTCAGTCAGAGCTGCAGTTGTTAGAACAGCAGGTTCAAGGGAGAATTCAATACAAACCATCTTCATGCAAAAGAATCCCCTCAAAGATAATTGTCATTTTCTTTGCCAAGTTTATCCTTTGCATTTTTCACCTAATCTAATTAGGCGAAATACAATTATTAACTTTTCTTTTGGTACTTAAATATGATGTCTCTTTTTAGGAAGAGAGAAATAACAAAAAATCGATTTAAAAACCTCTAAGCTTTCATAAAAATATTCATGTTAATGTCCCTCTTATACTAAATGAATATGTTGGGATACAAATTAAGGAAGCAGACCTAATGTGGCTTTTTTAAACGTTGTCTCATTTAATCCATTAATCTATTAAAAGAGGTACTTGGTTGCAAACAACTATTATTTCTTAGCAACGAGCTTATCCTTTCAACATGTTCTTCCCTTGTTTGTTAATAATTTAGGTGTATTTCTATGATTCATTTTTTAATGCTGTATAGCATATTTATGGGATGACATTACATACTAACTCCATAGGATTCGTTTAAAAACCATCTGTTAGAGACCACTGGCAAATAGAACTTATCCCTGTTAATATGTTTCCTTAGCAGAGATCTTTCAGATTATCCTTCCTGACCCACAAGTGAGAAACAAAATGAATCTTACTGAATTTACATAGAAAGAATTCAAACTTCGATGCATTGGATCCATCATATTCCGGAATTGTTGTGTTATGAAAATGAAGTTATGATTTACTAAGCCAGAAAAAAATTATAGTTTATATTTTTAGTATTTTGAACTTTAGGTTAAGTTGGAAGAAAGGATTTGGCAGATACAGGAGCAGTAATTTGATTTGCATTGTTAAGAAAAATCACAGGTTGGAGAAGATAAAATCCATATGGAGTTGCTCAATGGGTAGAGTACTTGCTTAGCATGGACAAACCTGGGGTTTGATCCCCAGTGATTCATAAAGCAGGTGTGGTGACCTGCTGTAACCCCAGCGCCCAGCAAGCAGAGTCAGGAGGATCATCTTCAGCATGTAGAGTTTGGGGGCCAGCCGTAGGAATGTAAGACATGCAGAGTGGTGTGTAGACAGTTGTGTAGAGCCTCAAGTAAGATTTCACTTCCTGCTTATTTACTTGGTAATTATGTGATCTGTTTTAATTGCTTTGTTGAAAATGCAGGTAAGGTTGCTTAGAACACTATGTTATATGAAACAGAAAAATCCAATTCATGGAAAAAATTTATAAAGTGCTGCAGACAGCTACGAGACAGCCCAACGCCGCGGGCATTGCTGGCCAGATGGCAGCCATGCGTTAGTTTGTTTTTAAAATAGAATCAACTTTTGTCCTTCTCAAGTCTAGCTGCAGAGTTCTTCCCATGATGCCCCTGCTCCCGGGAGCCTCTTTTCTAAGGACTGGGAGAGCAGCTGCTTATTCGACAAATGTGGTGAAAGCAGCTGGGGCTGGACGCGCGCGGAGCCTGTAACTTCCGCAGGGTTTCATCGCTCAGACTCCCGAGGAATGCTCACCTGTGTGAATAAGACTAGGACTTTTCCGTGTCTACGTTCCCAAACTTGCCCACAGAAGCCCCACCCTCCCTCAGTTCTGCTCAATCCAGGAGGTGCCACCTCCGGGAGTAGTCCATGCTGGCCTCAAAGGCAGATCTTCCTGTGCCCACCTTCTCCGTCACTGGAACTGCATGCATGGGCAATCTTGCCCGGAAAAGAGAAACTTCATGTGAACTGCAGAAGGTGGTTTTAAGTTTCCTCAAAACAGCAGGTTTTTGTTGTTGTTGTTGGTTTTTTTTTTTTTTTTTTTTTGCATTGTAGAGCTTTTCATAGAAGTTTCGAAAGGTGTGTTTTTGGGAGAAGTGGGGGGTTTTGAGGCTGGGGCAGTAAGGGGCTGGCACTGTAGGCTGTGTTCAGTCCTGAGCTGTGGTGCTGTGTGTCCCGCCTTCCCATATAGACAAGCCCAGGAAGTGGAATGAACATAGTCGGCACAAACAGTCCGCTCAGGTCAGAACCTGCTGGGAAATCGCTTCTTCTGCCTCTGAAATCCTCCCTGCTTTGCCTGACACTGCTTTTGTCCCTGGCTGTAAAAGAAGACCCCCCCCACACACAAAGAGAGCGGTGGAGGAGAGAGAAGTTACTATTTCTTGTTAGATCCAATGGTCTAAAACAAAACCAGCTCGTTTGGTTAAATTGTTCACATGCTAGCACGAACCTGAGCTCGAGCCTCAGGACCCTTGCAAAAATGCTGGGTGCAGTGGCACACACCTGTGAGACAGGCAGATCCCTGGAAGCCCTGCAGCAGCTAGCCAAATCGACATGCTGAGTTCAGTGAGACTTCCTTAAAAATACAGTGAATGATACCCAAGGTTTTGCCCTGGCCCACTCATGTACGCAGGAACACCCAGACATGGTCCCCCTACCACATGAACACACTCACACATCCTTATACACTTACACATGAGGAAGTAAATAAATATAGAAAGAAAATGAAGCTAAAATATGAATAACTTAGATAAACTACAACTCACTTCCTCTTCTCAAGGCATATGTAATGGAACTTTCTGGCATCCTGGTGATGCTAAAGTACCTTGCTGATATTTTCCCATTATTTTGCAAACGAGGACATTTTTTTTATTATTGATTCATTGCCCACTCGTGAAGTGCAGATGTGGAAAACGATATAGAAAACTAGCTATAGATTGTGCACTTGATAATGGTAAGGTAGAAGTAGGAAAACTGAGTTATGTAAGTCAGTGGTTGCTAGGGAGTTCGTGCCCTTCTGCTGCTGATGGCTGGGCTGTGTGCCTTACTGTACTCTGGTCACTGGGATACTGACAATCAAGCAGCAAGTACAGACTCAGAAGGAGGGGCAGCCTGCGGAGAGCACTCTGACGATGCCTGCTGACTGCTCCGAGACATCCGCATCAATCACTTGATCATTTTGTCATGTTTAGTGTAATTTGCTGTTAATTATTTTTAAGTTAGCTGTGCCTTTTCTATAAAAGGGAACCGAATAGCAGTGAGTCTGGCCTTATTGTAAGCCATTCCTGTGTTTACTTAAGAGCCAACACCTTCCAGTCAGCTTGCTGCTCTCCCTCATCCCTTCCCAGGAGGGTTTGTTTTGCTCTGTTGTTTACTATAGGTAGCTGGTGTGTTCTAGAACTTCAGGTGAATGAGGTCATAGAGTGTTATGTTCCTTCACTAAATACTGTATTTTAAATATTTAATTGTGTTGTGTATAGCTTTTTCCTTATGTCATAATAGTCATAATATTCGTTGTTGGTAGCTGCTTCTTCAAATGATTATCTACAGGTCTCTGCACGTTTGTTTGGTTTTTCTAGACAGGGTTTCTCTGTGTAACAGTCATGGCTGTCCTGGAACTTGCTCTGTAGACCAGGCTGGCCTCAAACTCACTGAGATCCTCCTGCGTCTGCCTCCTAAGGTCCTGGTGGTGGGAAACGTGGAGACACAGCTGCACAGAGGCCAGGAACATCAGCAGTCTTGGCAGTTACTCCCACAGTGCAGGTTATATGGAAGGGTTAGCAAGGATGGGGCAGGCAAGTGGAAAGAAGACCGTTCTTCACGCCCTGGAGCCTGGTTATGAGGATGGGGTCTCAGCCTGGGCTGTCTGTGGATTTGTGGAATTACTCAAAACAGCATTTATCTTACTCTTGCATCTCAGTATTTTTAACTGAGTTCCGGGGTGGGGACGGGGGGAGATCTTTGAATGTATCTTACTTTAAATAAAAACTTTGATTTTGTAGAATGTCTGAATGGAGACAATTTTTTTAATACTTATTTACTTATTATGTATACAATATTCTGTCTGTGTGTATGCCTGCAGGCCAGAAGACGACACCAGACCCCATTTTAGATGGTTGTGAGCCACCATGTGGTTGCTGGGAATTGAACTCAGGACCTTTGAAAGAGGAGGCAACGCTCTTAACCTCTGAGCCACCTCTCCAGCCCCTGGAGACAAAATTTTAAGATCTTCTCCCTCTTCCCTAGTTTCTATATGTGTGGACATATTGAAATTGATATGCTATGTATTTCATATTTTACCGCTAAAATGAGAATGATTATTTTGTCATCATTTGGATAATGATGTTAAGCAATATATTTTGTAATATCAATGAACTTTGACTAGAACAAAAATTCAGGGCTATCTTGAAATCTATACCACCTTAAGTTGCTATTATTTTTGAGAAGTGTTTTTAGATTTAGTAGATTTACCAATGGCTCATGTTCTGATGCTATTACATGTGAGTGTGTGTTACTTCATGGCATGTTCTGATGCTATTACATGTGAGTGTATGTTAGTTCATGGCTCATGTTCTGATGCTATGACATGTGAGTGTGTATTAGTTCATAGTTGTTATTACATGTGAGTGTGTATTAGTTCATGGCTCATGTTCTGATGCTATGACATGTGAGTGTGTATTAGTTCATAGCTGTTAGAAACAGGTAGAAAACTTTTCTTAGTTTAACTATAAGTTAATTTTTTTTCACAAGCACACCAAAGCCAAAACAGTGGTTAGTTAGCCTTGCCTCATGCCAAGCCTTCATTCAAAGGCTCATGGCTACCATATACTCTCATGTTCTATGCCTAGTGCTGTGCCTGCTCGCCCACCCCAGGGCCCCAAGGGAGGGAGGATGCTTTGCGCTTTTGAAAAGTTCACGAAATGGTGAGCTCTCCGAGGTCGTCTGCCAAAGGTTACTTTTCTGTAGACTTTAGCCTGTCATATCATAATGATTGCTGGTAGGTTGCCCAGTTCCCGGTAACAGCCCTGAGTGGCTGAAAGAACTTTGACAGTGGTAATTGGGATACCATCAAAATGTCAGCTGTTTTACTTTTTAAAGGTTTTATTAAACCTTCCTGTTATTCTTATCTCTCATTGTGAAGCCACAACCCTAGAGAAGCCTTTTACCCTGGCCTGCACCCTACAGTAACTGTCACGTACTGTCACCTTGGTCAAGTGGCAACTGGGGAGAACAGCGTGCTTGTTTGTGTTGCTGTCTGTGAATTTTCACTGTACACATCATACACGTTTGTATAAAGTATTGAAGGTTTATGTTTAATTCCTTTTATGATATGTACCATATATAGTAATAATTATATTTTATTTTTGTTTAAAATAGATTCTTCTCTCTTACAATACATGCCAAATATGGTTTCCCCTCCGTCCACTCCTCCCAGCTTCTCTGGACTATTCCCCTCCCAGATCCACTCACCTCCTTTTCCTCTTCAGGAAAGAACAGGCCTCCGAGAGACAACAGACAGACAGACAGACAAAATAAGATGCAGTAAGACAAGGGAAAGCGCTCACATCAAGGCTGACAAGACGACACAGAAGGAGGAAAAGAGTCCCAAGAGCAGGTGAAAAATCAGAGGCACACACACTCCCACTGCTAGGAGTCCCACAAGAACACCAAACCAGCAGCCATAACATGTAAAGTAATAAGGGTTTTAGCAATATTAACGTGACATTTTGTATTTTACTTCTTAAAATAGCATCGTATAAAGCAACAAGTATTTGGTGGCCATTAAAAGATGGCAGGCTCATTTCACTTAGAGAATTCTGAGAAGTATATCAGTCAACATAAGAGCATCCTGGAGTTCCTGGACAGAAGCTGCTCCAGTCTGAAATGGTCGTGCTCACTGTACCCAGAGGTCATGGCCACAGTGTGCAGTGAGACCATTAGAAAGTGAGAAATTTGGAAAGATAAACACAAGTGCTAATGTGACGGGAAGCATATTAAAGAAAACTAAGACAAGTCCAGACTTTAACAATACATTCATTGCTCTACATAGAAGTGAAATTGGGAGCCAGTGACTCTGTATTCACTTGCTTATTGGCAACATTATTTAAAAGTTATGAAATTAAAGTAACTGAAGATAGCCAGACAGTGTAGGTGCAGGCCTTTAATACCAGCACTCGGGAGGCAGAGGCAGGCGGGGACCAGCCTGGTATACGAATAAGTTTTATGACAGCTAGAACTACACAAAGAAACGCTGTGGCAAAAAAAGAAAAAAATTAAAGCCATTGAAGATCACTTATATTGAAATGAAGAATCAAAGGGAAAAGGTGAGCTGGCTCTCTTTGCTGCATGTAAACCCTGGTGAGACTTGAGCGGGCGCTAAGGCGTATATGGAGGAATCAGACTTCATTGACTCATGCTCAGGAGCACTTTGAAATGCTAATGACAGGAAAGATACGAATCCCCAAAGTAATATCAATAAAAATACATTTAAAATGTTATATAAAGCAGCCTTCTAGGGCTGGAGAGATGGCTCAGTGGTTAAGAGCATTGCCTGCTCTTCCAAAGGTCCTGAGTTCAATTCCCAGCAACCACATGGTGGCTCACAGCCATCTGTAATGAGGTCTGGTGCCCTCTTCTAGCCTGCAGGCATACACGTGTACAAAATATTGTATACATAATAAATAAATAAATATTTTTTAAAAAAAGCAGCCTTCTAAAAGACATTTTATTTTTAACCTCCTAAAATTCATGCATGGATATGTGTTTGGAAAATATCACATTAAAAGATTAAACTTAGGATGTTTTCTGTAAGTTTTCTCTTATATAGAAAACTACAAATTCTTACCATAAATGTTTAAGTGGTAAAGACATTCTTAGGGAATTGGAGAGAGGCTCAGAGGCTGAGAACTTGTGGCTCTTGCAGAGAACCCAGATTCAGTTTTCAGTACCCGTATGGTGGCTCCCAACCACCTTTAACTCCAGTGCTGCCTTCCCCAGGCACCAGGCATCAGCATGGTGCACGTTTATGCATACAGGCACTCACACATAAAAATAAAAGTTTAAAGTCATTCTTAGAGTAGTTAGAAAGAAAACAGTTCTAAGTATATGCTAGTTAACAATTAATAAAGGGTAAACAAGCTCAAAATGGAAAAAAATCATGGGCTTGTATATTTAAATAATATAGATTATCTATTTTAAATGCATATGGAATATAGAGTAGATGCATGTTGTCTATGTGATAAAAGTGCTAATTTACTTGATACAATGCATAAGTAGACAGTATAAAAGTCAGGTGTGTATACAATGGTAAATAGAAGGTATATACAGTGGTAAGTAGAAAATAGAGACTTTTTTTCAAAACAGGGTTTCTCTGTGTAGCCCTGACTGTCCAGGAATTTTCTCTGTAGACCAAGCTGACCTCGATTAAGGCATCTGCCATCGACACCTGGCAATTTATAGAAATTTTGAAAAGCATTGAGTTACTCCAGTCAGTGATTAAAGTCAAAAAACTGAAAATGTTTACAAATACAGGAGAGAGACAGTGGTCAACCCCTCCTTAAACTAGTGATTCTGACAGTTCTCCAGATACTGACTTTGACAATGCAAGCCTAGAGTAGTCCCGGGAGCAAAGGAAGTGCAAGTCAGCAGAGAGGTCTTTGGCATCTAGACAGGTATTTATAAGATGGATATGTGGTGGGTTCACACAGGGAGCTGTTAGGCAATTATTTGCATTCAGAGAATGCTGGCCATTTTATATATACATACCTTCAAGCCCCGGGAGACATAGAATGGAGATTTTGGCTTGTTTTAAATATATATGAGAAGTTTTATTGAGTTGTTTTTTGCTGGGCCAAGATGGTAAATGGTGATAATTATTTTGCTTGCTAAATTGGTCATTTATGGCCACATTATAAATTACCCCCAAATCTCAGCGGCTTAAAACATAGCTACATATTTCTGTGGCTGAGGAATCCATTTACCTAGATTTTGTTCATAAGGATGTTCTAGAAGCTGATTGTGCCCTTTCCCCATCCCCAGACTGATATACTGAAGTTTCCCAGGACCCCAGCATGCCACTCTGTGAGGAGATATTGTCTTAAAGAGAGATTCCTAAACTGGAATGACACATTTGGGATGAGCCTTCATCCAATATGGCTGTGTTTCTGTGTGAAGAGGGTGTATGAACACAGACACAGATGCTCTGTGCCCAGAAGAAATGTCACATGGAGGGACACAGAAGAGATGGCCGTCTGCAAAGACGGAAAAAGAGGCCCCAAACCAACTGTGCTAATGCCCTGACCTCGGAACTCCTCTAAGGACCCACTCTGAGATGCGATCGGTTTTGTAGACCTAATTTTGGTAGCTTTAGAAAATTAGCACAGGGTCCAGAGAGGCTGAAGAGCTCCATGCTGGGAAGGCTGTGTCCCTGGCCATGCTTCTCTGTGGTGGACGGCATCATGTCTCTCTAGGCTGCAGTGCAGAGAGCAGCTTGCATGTGACAAGGCAACACCTTTGTCAAAACAAACAAGTTGAGAAGAAGAGGACCCAGAAGTTGCATTCTTGCAAATCGAGAAATTGAGGCTCACCCTCCCACACTTTTTCTGTTTTCTGTTGGTTAGAAGTGAGTCTTTCTGGCCAGTCCCCAAACCCATGAGCCCTTTTGTTTGTTTGTTTGTTTGCTTGCTTGCTTGTTTGCTTGTTTATGAGCTAGTCTAAGATATTGCTGGTAGCAGCCTGAATGATGAAGACACTATTTTCTTCATGGTTGCTAGTGAGTCATTTTAATATTTACTGTTGTAATTAGTTTATAAAATTTTTAAGTAGCATGCTGTAGTTTAAACCTTTTCCTATGAGAAAGCATGACAAGAGAAATGTAGAATGCCCTCAACATTAAGATCTAGCAATTGCTGACTGTCGTTAATATCATTTTTAGTGTTTGCTACAAATCTTAAAATTATTTCTAACACAGAGAACTTTTGTAAGATATTGGTGTTGCGCGCATGTTTGTCTCTCTGTGCATGGAGTGTGGGACACATGCGCATGAGTGGGGTAGCCTGCAGAGCTACAAGGGGGCTGCAGTTTCATGTGGTCGTGAGCTCCTGATGGGAGCTGGGAACTTAGGGCCTCATGAAAAGCAACAAGCAGCCATAGCCCCCACATTATACACATAATAATCATGACTTTTCCTTCTTTTAACATGCATATTTTTACCACGTCACATATTATCAATAGTAACGCTTAGTGAAACTAACAATTAATTGCACACCCAATCCATATTTAAATATCTTTGATTATTTCAAACATGACTCTGTATAGTTTACTCACTAAACCAGTGTCTAGACAAAACCTAAATAATATTTCACCCAGCTCTTAAAGTTTTAGACATTTCCTTTTTTTTTCTAGCTCCTTCTAACTCATTCTCATTTCTTGTCCTGTGTTCAGCTTGCTAAGGACTGGCCCTGTTTTCCATGTGTGTTTTTATTTAGGAGTTAAGAATTACCCCTGAGGCCGGGCGGTGGTGGCGCACGCCTTTAATCCCAGCACTTGGGAGGCAGAGGCAGGCGGATCTCTGTGAGTTCGAGACCAGCCTGGTCTACAAGAGCTAGTTCCAGGACAGGCTCCAAAACCACAGAGAAACCCTGTCTCGAANAAAAAAAAAAAAAAAAAAAAAAAAAAAAAAAAAAAAAAAAAGAATTACCCCTGAGCTTTGGACAGGCTAATCCCATGCACTGCTGCTGAGCTGTCTGCTTATCTAGGAACCTAAATGGACACCAGTTGGGTTTTTTTTTTTTTTGTCTTTTTCTTCTTCTCTGTAAGCATCCATTCAGCACTAAAAAGTTATTTATTCACACCAAAAGGTTGCATTGGGAACCCCGCGTATTAGGCAGAGGGCATCAGACAACTCAAGTAGAAACCCTGCTTTGATTTGGGATGGCTGCCTGTTTCCCCAGACCAGCCCACCCTTGCTACCAGCCACCTCTCACACAAAATGAATTTTGTAAGTCATGCATGGTTAAAACTGGAGGACACGTTTAAAAAGAAAGAAGGGAGCAGACAAACTGACTGAGGAAAAGCCAAGCCACTGAGCAGGACCCAGTCCCCAGCCTCCATGTGCCCCAGAGTGACTGAGCAGGACCCAACCCCCAGCCTCCATGTGCCCCAGGGGCAGGACCCAGTCCCCCAGCCTCCGTGTGTCCCAGAGGGACTGGCTGACCATAGCAGCTCTGTGCGCAGTGCAGTGGTGAGGACAAGCTGCCCTAGGGGACACTCTGGCATTTATGCCACAAACCAAGCTCTTCCTATTTCTACCAGGTGACAGGTCTGTGCGGGCACAGACTGTCCGTTTTGTTGGCCCAGTGTGGGCAACAATACCTGCACCTAGACAACAGGATTAATATTGATGAAATGAGTCACATGTGAGCTTTGAGCTCCCGCCTTATGCTGCCTGTGTTTCGCATTCATGTAAGACTGGATCCTTGAAGGGGGACTGTGATTGTCGCCATCGTATCCACAAACACACGGAGCTACAGAGCGCCGGAGTCAGCGTCGGCAAACTCTGGAGTCACATCCCTGGTGCAGTGCTGTTAATGGAACTCGCAATGGCCGTGCGTTAATGAGAGGCAGCCTTTTTTCTGTATTATTTACAGGCTTCATTTCATGGAAGTGACTGTATGGAAATCATTCTGCTTTTCTGTTCCCTTTATGGAGATTGTAGCCAATGTGCCCCCGTGGTTCATCACAAAGCTAACGAACCACATATATTTTAGGAATAAACCTTCAAGCTCCTTCCAAGGTTAGAACTATTGCAATATTCAGAATTAAGTTGGTTCTTTAATTTTATTTTTATCTGAGACTAAGAACTTCTGAATGATACCGTTTGTATTTGTTATTCTGTTCATGTGATATTGTCCGGATTTGCGATATGTAAGCACAGGTGAGCTTATACTATTCTAGGGGTTCCCATTGATGAACATTTACAGAACAGATTCAAAGAGCTGAATGAAGTCCTGTGTGACTGGGCTCTGTGAAACCTCATGGTGAATGAAAACGAAAGCAATATGGTCCCTGATTATTTTATCAAATAGTCTTCTTTTAATGGTGTTTGCTGTCATAGAATCTGAAGGTGTTTTTTTAAAGTATAATAATCTTATAAGAAAACTTTGACAGTCGAAGATGGCAATGCCACATCGGCCCACTCATTGTGTTCGCTAAAGTATTCGTCCAAAAATAAACTGGTGGGCCGGCATTGTGTTTTAACATCAAGCTAATTTTGGCTAATTATATAAATCCAAAGCCACGGGCGAGGCAGCAATTCCGTCTTCCATGGTGGTGATCAGGGTGATTGTGAGGCAGCTTGCTGAGGGAAGCACATCAGGCTTGTGACTGGTGCGCATTGTTCTCCGGAGGACAGTGGCTGGCAGCGCATCCGATAGGAAGCCTTCCCAGCGCTTTAATAAGGGGCTTGGGGAAGCTCGCAAAAGAGGGTACAAAGTTAGAAACAGTAGTAACTGCTCTGATCAGAATTCAAAACCACGAGAAGAAAAACAATTGGTTACTCTGCCTAGCTGATAATTCTCTCTCAAATAATGGCGTGCCAGGGTGAGCAGCCTCCTGGGCGAGCGGCCCACACTTACTCCTTATCTCTAGTTCTTGTTTAAGTACAATGAGAGCTGTATTGTGTGGGGCTTTCATTTAAAATAGTGGAAATTAGTATTCTACCACTAACGGACGGGAAACACAGGCACAGAATGAGAATGCGGTCCATCAGTAGAAACTAGGGATGCTAACGACTCTCTCGTTCAGAAAAGAACGGGGGCTCTTTTTGCACATGACTGTGAAAACATAACAGGCAGAATTATGTTTTGAGGTCTTTGCTGTTATTGAGTTTAATTGGTGCACTTATGTTGATGTCTATAAAACAAGAGATTGGGATTATTGAAATGCTGTTTTGATTGCGCTTAGATTTCTTTAACCCTGCATTCCATTTCATGTCTAAAGCCCACAAGCTTTATAGTTGCCGTTGCATGGCGCGCTTCTCCTGGTTCGTCTGATCTGTGCTCAGCTCTGAAGTTTACTTGGCAAATATGATATGTCTCTGTCTTGGGCTGAGCCGTGAGCCATTGAGTGCCATCAGGTATTTTTGGTGAATGGAATACCAATTTTTCACAAATATGCTTATTTTCAGTAATGACGGGTTCCTGTGTGTTATACAATTATGTGTGCCCTACACTTGGGCTTGCCCTGCACACCACTGGAGAGCAAGATCCCCCCTTTCCAGGTGTCTCCACTTAGCCCAGTACCCTGCCCCTAGCACTTCTGGGTACTGCTTGCAAAATAAACAATGCATACGATTTTGCTTTCACTCTCCTTTTAAAATATTCTGTAAAATGCTTCTTTGAATAAAAGGGTCATTTGAATAAATTCTATTTAAAGTATAGATGTTTTGCATTACTACATGTATGAAATAGAACCCTGACAGTGGCCACACAAGGTTCGTAGGGCTGGATGTGGAGGAAACTCCTCCTGCTACACCGCCACATGGGAAAGACAGTGAAGAAGAACTGGTTTCCTTACATAAGAGCATCCTAGCATCCAGGTGACCAAGTGGCCTAAGATTCTGTATTCAAAAGACACCCTATTAAGGGCTTACTGGCCTTCAGTTACCTCTTCGGTATGCTATAATCCAGGAAAATTCTAGAGAAGAACTCTCAAAGCGCCTTCATTCACACCAGGAGACAGAAGTCCGCACACAAATCCATATTATGGTATCCAGAAAAGATGCAGAGAGAACAGGCTTCTGAGACAGGCAAAGGCAGTTTACAGCCCCGCTGGTGTCCACCCTGCCGCTATGCGGCGCTGTAGTTTCTGAGAGGAATCGTTCCCAGGATCGGATTATGTGATACATTTAGAGGCCATAGGCTCCCAACACTTTACCTCAGCACATGTGGGTGTTTTTTTTCTATCTCCTCGAATATTAGAGGGTTTGCAATGTGGCTTGAGGTTTCAGTGCCGCATCCCAGCGAGAGGCTCACTGGAGTTATTGCAGGGCCGTGTAAAAAGCTGGGCAAGCCACAGAACCCATCACCTTCCTGGGTAAAAAGGCTATAAACCCGAGAGCTTTATGGTGGAAATCCTGATAATAAATAGCCAGGGTGCATGCATTCGTGTACCTGACTCAAGAGAGAAAAGCGAGGTTGGACATGTGGCTCCAGAACACTTGGACTCCTCAGAGGACCCGAGTTTAACTCCCAGCACCTTCATGGCAGCTAGCGACCATGAGGCCAGGGGATCCAGCAACGTGTTCTGGAATCTAAAGGCACTTCCATACTCACCGATTCACAAGGACACACTGAAGGAAATGTCAAAAGAGAGAGAACAGGGGAGGGAGATAAGAAGGGTTCTCAGAGATGAGAGTAAAGATGGCGGGCATTGCTGGGCGAGGAGTTAGTGCTCACAGTGGACTCTACCCTACAGGGTCCTTCCTGCAACTCTCTCACTGAGGAATTCATGCCAGCAGCACATGGACTGAGTGTTAATATTAGTTTATTGCAGCCCTAGAGATTAAGAAGCCAACCCTTCACTCTGAAGGAATCGGTAGGTGCACGGGGTATGTGCCTGTATGAGGAGTAAATGGTAGAGATGTGACTGGACTAGCCTGTCCTCCCAGTGGCTCATGAGTGTGCCCTCCTCCCAGCCGTGTCCTCCTCTCAACCTCTTCACATGAGATGGTGTACGAGATAAAAGGCCAGGAAACAGTTCCTGATGCGAACCCTTCGGATAGTGCAGAGGTTACTCACATGGGTGGAGCAGGATTGTTATCATCTCCATAATGGAAATTAGTATTCCTTTGATTTCTCTGTGTTTTTAACACCTTCAGGGTTTTTAATTCACTTCGTAATTCTGTGTTTGTATGATGTGCGTGTCTGTGTGTGTGTGTGTGTGTGTGTGTGTGTGTGTGTAAGCGTGCCATGGTGCCAAGACCAACCTTGGGTGGCGGTCATCACCTTTCACCTTGTTTGAGACAGCACCCCTCGTTTGGCACTGCAATACCAGGCTGCCTGGCCCACAAGCTTCCCAGCTGAGAACTCCGGGATGACAGACATGAACACTCTACCATAGCTGGCTTCATATGGGCTCTGGGGATTGGAACTCAGGCCCTCGTGCTTGCACGGCAAATGATTTGTCAACTGAACTGTCTCCCTCATCACTTCTTCTGAATTTCTACCCAACTTTTGCTCAATGTCAAGTACTGATTTTCCAGAAACTGATGGAATCCATTATAAACTAATGGATTAAGTTACCGTGTAAGCAGAACTCATAAATTAACCAAGAACTGAATGACAGACTGCTGGTTTTTATTGTATAGTATAAATTGCATAAAATGTGGAGCTTTTCCTGGGAGATCCCGAAAGTGGAGAGGAAAATTAGATGTGCCTGTTGCCAGTGGAGTTAAAAGAGAGATGAGGTGGTGAGCGTGGAACAAGGGCGGTCAGGATGGAAAGGAGGAGGTCGGGATCCCCCAGCAGTGCCTGCTGCCGTCCGGAGGGATCCAGGGAGAGCTGCTTGCTGGGTTTGGTGCCTGCCTGTCTTTCTGTTCCTGTGGGTTCTTTAGACAAGATGGGTGCTGCTTATCTGAAAGCTCGGCGCTGTGGCTGTGGCGTAGGTGAGGCTGGCCCGTAGAGCTGGCACATGTGGCCCTGGTACCTGACTTGTCTCATCAATTCTGATACAACAGCTGGCTTCTGTGGTCATACTCCCGAGGGAGGCTGCTGGTTTTGTTTTATTTTATTGTTTCTTATTTACTGTTCTTGATTTTCATATTTTTTAAGATGCTTCTTTTTGCCCCTAAATTTAGTTAGTCATTTTACTTCAACGTGTTATGAATTTGCCTTTGTACTGCACAGACTTGTAAATGCACTTCTGTGTGCTTTACTATGTAAACATTTTCCCCTCAGCTCTATCTCCTTTCTGGCTCCATCTCCACATCGCAGCTGCCAATCTCCCCTGTAGTACAGCAGGTCCTTCAGCTCCGCTTTGGCTTCCACTCCCAGCCCCACCAGTCTCACTCTTCCAGTTCAGGTTGCATTGCCCTGTACCCTCCTCATTTACCCCAGGTCACTTCCTGTGGCCTCTTGTCTCTTCTGGTGTTCTAGTTGTTGGTGGTTATTCTTGCCTGTGTTTGTCACCAGGCTTGGCATTGTTTTAGAGTGTTCTTTACAAAACAGCCACAGGTTGACCTGCTGTCTCCTTGGCTGGTGTGCCTGTGTGCAAACACAGATTCAATGTGCCGCCTCTCTGCTTGTCATTGCTGTGGTCCTTCATATTTTGATAATACAACTGGCTCAATGAACGTTCAAAACCTGTCCAGCTTTTCGCTCTTCGCCCTACGCTGTAGGCATTTAAAGTTTGCCTGTGGTGTTTATCCTGAACAGATTTCCTTTTACTGTTTCTAATGCATAACATGGCTTTTTAAATTATTATTTAAGCTCACACCACACAGTAAACAGATAATGGAAAAGAAATATTAAGAAAAAATCATGAAACCTCCTGATGTTTACATCTGACCACCCCTTCATGGCCAGTCCAGGAACCTTCCAATGAGTTGATTTCTTATAGTTTATTTCCACGACATTATTCCTGCATGTTCCCTAGCACACATAAATACTTTGTGTGGCTGCTTGCATGTGCTGTCCCATGTTTAGCTGTGTTTGTCTCTTTCTGAGCTCCTTGGCATGGCTGGTTATTTCTCATGGTCTTCAGGGCATTTCCTTATGGAGAAAGAACGGGTTCTTGAATGTCGCTGAATGGAACTTTCTGAGAAAGCAGAGAATGAAAATTTAGAGAGGTTGAGACCAAGCCAGATATTCTCATGAGGAAAATGTAGCAAGCACAGAACAAACACCAAGCCTGCGATGAGAAAGCACACACGGGGCACACCTCAGGAAGCATGGACATTTTTCAAACTTTTAAAAATACCTAATGGGAAGTTAAATGCTTGGAAATTGAATTTTCTTAATGTAAGAAGCATAAAATGTAAGCAAAAATCTTGACTGTCTGAAATTATGCAGAAAATACACAGACTACTCCTTCTGGTTTGGCTGAGTGTAAGCTGAGTCACTGTACTGGTGACCAGGACGTAGAAGGTTCTCAGTGATATTTGAATGAGTTGAAGCCTTCATTGCAGACGGCTACGGCTCACCTAGCTCAGCTTTGCCGCACATATTGGTTTCTTTAGGGGAATTAGGAGGTCTTTTCTCATCCTTCAACACTTCCCTCTCGGGCTGATCAGCAGCCCTAGTCTGCTTCTTCTGTAGCGGCAGCAGTGACCAGAACAAAGGGACGTAAGGAAAGCAGGGGAGAGATCAAGTCTGTAACAACCTGGAACTGGAAAAGTGGGAGACAAGAAGCGATGGAGTGTCAGAAAAATAAAATGAAGGACATGACAGCTGCCGAGTGACGTCTCAGACGTGGCTATGGCAGATGCCTCTACCTCTGTCCCAAGTTGCAGAAGTGGCCTGAGACTTGATTTTTCTTTATGTCTAATGCTTGCTCCAACTAAGCATCGCTGCTTTTCTCAGACAAACGATAACACTCAAGATTAACATAAAGGCCTAGGAGTTGCTCAGGGGCGACACTGCTGTGGTACCAGCATGGGAACCTGGATTCAGATGCCTGGCACAAACGTACAAGTGTGTGTACACCAGTTTGTGAGATGGACATCCAGCCAGTCTAACTTAAACGGTGGGCCTCAGGATCCTGTCTCACAAAACTAAGATAAAGAATGATTGGGAAAGACATGGAACTTCAACCAGTGACCTTGCCATTTGCATGCAGGGGCAAGCATTCTTGCACACACATATGTGCACATACATATACACCACACACACAGCACATATACAAGTTTTTAGATTAGCGTATCCCTGAGATAGCCCAGATGGTAGAGTTGACTATCATGCATTAAACATTAGATACCTAATAAACATCAGTACCTCATAAAGCAGGTATGGTGGGTCTCACGTGTAATTCCAGCATCAGAGAGGTAAAAGCAGGACCATAAGACTCTCAAGGTCATATCTGACTACATAGAGAAAGTTCAGAGCTAGCCAGGGACACCTAAGAACCTGTCTTGAAAAATTAACCCAATAGAGAAATCAGCACACTTATTAACTTCTTCCTATTATGTTTATATGAGATTGCACACATCATGTGTGGGTTATCCTGCTGGGAGAGATGCATGTTCTAAATCAGGATTAACTTGATTTCTGGATATGCCGCAGCAGGTGACTGCCTACCCTGTCCCATCACTGTTATTTCTGGGGACTCTGGGTATTTTTCTGTTTCACTTGACATTCCTTTTGACATTGCTCATAACTTGCTTTCCAGTTACTCCTTCCAGGTAACTGTGTTTATAAACTGAAAAGCTGCAGAACAAGCCATTTTTATTTCTCAGGGGAAATAAGATTCCATTAACTGACAGTAGTTAGCAAAAAAAGTGCACTTCAGGAAAAAAATGAGGGTACATTATACTTTAAAATTTCTTTGGACAGTAGTTGAAAACCAGATTTTTTTTTCTCCTGTAGGAACTCAATGAAATTCAGCTAAAGGCTGGGTTTATCTATTGTGATGTGGGTTACATTTTCAGGCAATAAACAAATTGGAAACCAGCTAAAGTGACTGCTTTGTGGGATGAGCATGGGAATTTAGGGTATACGTCATGTTAGCAGGTTAAAGTCTGCCTTCTTCATCAAGGACACTTGGTGCCCTCTGTGTTTGGATGTAAACTTCTCATCACATGGGCTACCTTAAAAAAAAAGATTTATTTCATTGTATGTGTGTGTGTGTGTGTGTGTGTGTGTGTGTGTGTTGCACTACGTGGATGGCTGGTGCCCAAGGAGATGGTGAGCCTCTGCGTGGGAGCTGGGAAACAAATCAAACCTAGGCCCTTGCAAGAACAAGACGCACTTTGTGAGTGGCCTATGAACTTGAAGATCTAAGATCTGATTTTGCTCATGCTTTATTTTTGAATCTCTAGTCATAAAATTTTGTGTCCTATTCCTTTTTTAAAGCTAATATAACCATTTTATTCAACAAATAATGAAATTATGAAGCATCTAAGGTTAAAATTACAGGAGAATTATATATTAGGAGCATAGTATGCTCTTATGAACTGAAAGTTCATGTGTGGGAAACCCTGGCTTGTGTTTCCATCCTCAATTGTGGCCTCAGCTGGAGCATCTCCATGTCTTGACTGGAACGGAAGTCTGTGAGCTTTCCTGAGAAATCTCTCAAAGATCCTCTAAACCCTGACCTTATGTTACCGGCTCTAGGACTGAGGCACAGAGAGGTCACATTATTTGACTGAGGTCACACAGGCAATGAGCAGCACAGTCATGATCATAAATCTATAGCTTCCACCCCAAAATTTTGGTAAATGGTTATCCATTATATTCCCACTCTTAGGGAGTTAGTGGATTACAATGTACAAATTGAATTTGCAAAGATTTTTGCCTTTAAACAAATTGACAATGCCTCATGTATCCCAGACTGTTGTGAAATTTGCTATATAGATGAGGATAGCCTTGAACTGCTGATCCTCAAGATTCTACCTCTTTTGACTAGCAGGCATACAGGGTGGATTCTTCATGGCCATGGCTCCCTCACTAGCTGAAGGAAAGGCAATTAAGGACGGGGCTTCTCGGCTTTCCATCAAGTTTTGTTCTTTCCAATCATGTGTTATTTTGCCTTACAGTTTCAACTTTCTGAAAATTTCTCACCAACTTGTTAGTATGGAAACTACCTATTCCACAAGTCAAAAAGTCAGTCTAAATTTTTATATTTTTTGACAGTATTTGAACTGAAACTTAAGTGGTTTCAAGGGTTGAACATAAAAGGGGGCATACCCTTAACTCTTTCTGTCGCTGTGACAAATTCATGGCAAAACACTTCAACACAGAAGGGTTGATTTTGACTTGCAGCTTGAGGGGCCAGTCCATCGTGGCAAGGAAGGTATGGCGGCAAGGGAGTGAGAAAGCTCACTAAATTCCATCTTCAGTCAGGAAGCAGAAAGATGGATGTGTTCTGTTCACTTTCTCCTTCTTATTCAGTCCAGTTCTCCAGCCCACGCAAAGGTATCACCTACTTTAAGGTGGGTTTTCCAACCTCAGTTGACAGAACAGAACCTCCCTCGCAGGCATGCCCAGGAGTTCCCTTTCCGTTGTCATTGGCAGACAATATTCACCATCAAAGAGGGCATGAGTCATTTTTGAAATACTGTTTTTCATCATTAGAAGGGGAAATACGGTGTTCTACAGTATGTGGTTGTCTCTAGGGTCTCGCTGCTGGTTTCTGAGTCAGTCTTACCATGTAGGCCAGGCTTGCCTTGGACTCTGAACCCTCTTTTCCTTAATGCTGGGATTTCAGGTATGAACCATTAACCCATTGGTGTGCTTTAACTTAAAAGAAAATCCAATGCATATCTCCCCAAAGTTTCTTAGGATTTTCTTACAAAGTCAGAAGGAAAGTTAAACTTTTTTTTTAAGAAAAAGATTAAGGGACTTAGTGTAGTGTGGGTTAGAAGAAATGGGCTTTATCTAAAAATATAAAGTCCTATGTTTATGGGCATACATTCATTTTTTTTTAACCTTTCCAAGTTATTCTTTGGAATTAGATCAAGGTCCCCTGAAATTTGCACGCATTTTTGGCAAATAAGAGTGTAAACTGTCTTCCGTTTAGAAATGGGTTGTATTTGATAAGTCCTTTGAAATGTCCCATTTAAAGTCTTTCCTTAATGGAGGACTGAGGAGATGGCTTAGTCAGTAACACCTCTTGCTCTGCATGCATGAAGACTTGAGTTCAAATCCTCAATAGCCATGTTAAAAAAAAAATATGGGCACGACTGCATACTCCAGTAACCCAGCCCTGGGGAGGGAGACAGTCAGATCCAGGAGCTCCTTGACCATCCTAACCTTAACAATGAGCTTCTCACGCGGTGAGAGGCCCTATCTAAAGAGTAAGACAGTGAGCAGTAGAGGAAGATACCTGTTGTTTGACCCTGGGTTTTGAATGTGTGAACCCATCATATGCATGCAACACCCATGGTGGCCTTTGTGGCTTTTTTCTGTCTTGATGATGATGATGATTCTTGCTGTAGCGGCCATTCAAGCAAGGTTTCTGTGATGAGTGTTGAGCTAGGGAGGGGCTGATGTGAACAGCCTGCCGGAGGTGTTTTTAGGCTTGGGTATCATTTGTAAAAGATTTTTCTCCTGTTATTTGCTTCAGCTTTACAATGCAGATGCAATTTTAATGCAGATGACTCCATTGGAAATTTGAAGAGCTTATAATAATATTGAAAATTACATGAAACTTTCTATGGCCGTGAGGCTTTGAGAGGAGATGGTTTTCTGTGTGGCGATGATTCATGTTGTTTTATAGTCTCTAAATGTTCTCTCTGGGTATTGATATTACAAAAGAATAGAATTAAACTTTTGTGAAATGAAATTCAGCTTCAATTTCTGAGACAGTTTTGATATTCTACAAACACGTACCAAAAATAAAAGTACTACGTTGATACTGGTCGTTAGGTTGTGACCAAATACCTTTTTTCCTCTGTGTGTATATGTGTGTGTATTTATTGACTGTGTGTGAGAGTGTGAGTGTGTGTGCTGTGTGTGAGTGCGTGTGCTGTGCATGTGAATGTGTCTGCTGTGTGAGTGCTGTGTGTGTGAGTGTGTGTGCTGTATGTGTGTAGTACTACAGAAGAGATAATTTATGCAGATTTCAGTTCCCTTTTTCTGACTGGAAGTTTGCTTCTCACAAACGAATGAAATACATGCTGCTAAACCACTAAAGTCACGTTGAACCACAGTGTCTAAACTTTGAAATAACCCAGACATGGCAATCAAACACTCTGACTAGAGCAGAGGAGGTTGCTATGAAACAGATTCATCCAGGTTGTGGGATTCCTGATCTAACATAGCATGAGAGCAAAATGGTGGAACTGTGGTCTTTTCTTGTATTTCTATTGAAGAGCAGGATGCTGGCACACTCGGGAAAGCTGGACATTGCTCTGGGAAGAGTCACCACTAACTACAAGTAAGGGAGGTTACCACACCCATCTGCTTGCATAAAGCTCTGTGCTAAACAAGATCCCTTATGAAGCTTTTGTTATGGGACAATAGCCTTTTATCTAGATTTTGGAACTGTATCTATTTTTATCCTGGAGAAATCCCTGTCTGTGTTACTATAATATTGTTAATTGTTTAATTCTTATAGTGATTTTTTAGCCCTCTATAACCTTTGGATGAAGTGTGTCCTGTCTTTGATCTTTCATTTGTATTTTCTTGGTCAACCTCTACATCTATTAAATGGTAAATGCTGAGACCTAGCAAAGAAGAGCTGTGGCCTCTCAGTAACACCAGTAAATATGAGCTAGATAATTGGCCTGTGTAATTGCCGTCCTGCATACAGAATCCCAGTGTTCAGTTGGGCTTAGATGACAAAATAGCACCTGGCTCCTGAGGTGTCCCTACACTGAGCAGGCTTCCCTCCCCCATGCCCGAGCTGTTTTGAGGTGAAACATATTAAAAAGCTCATGACGTATATAGTAAAGCGGTTGGGTTTATGAAGCCCTGTGTATGCTGTAGTGCAGCACCGCCAGTGTAAGGGGAAAGGGGAACTTGTGAGTAACTCAAGATCCTTCACTTAGTTCAGAATTTTATTTGGAAGAGCTTGATGTTTGTGAGTTCTTGGAAACTCTAGATTATGTATCTATTCTATTTCAGATCTCCACATGCTTTACATTAAGTTAGCTCCTTCTTCTTTAGATGAAGCTGGAGCCCCCATAAACTCGTCTCTACTCTAGGGACTCATATTTTGAAAGCATGCCAGTAAAACTCTTTAGTTTTAGACTTCTTCAGATTATTATCTTTCACGTTGTGTATGCAGTGGGGAGCTTTGAAGACAGTGGCAAGTCTTTTTCTGACTTGCAATTTCATGTGTTCATTAGAAAACTTCATCAACCTGATCAAACCTGAAGGTGCTTTGAGGTCACCAGCCCTCTGCCACCCTGTCATAAGTGAAATGCCTCTGGGCTTTCCATGTAGGACGGCTGCAGTTAGCTCCATTAGCAAACAGTTTCTCTGCCTGGCAGATGAAGTGCACTTACACATGTAACTCGGGCTTACCAACGCCGGACCGCGAATCTCTAATTATCTCTGCCTTATTTTGCTGGTTCATTCTCTAAATGCCTTCGATCTTAAGGTAAATTTTCCAACTAAGGCTGATAAATTATTTTCCACGCATCTGTTCTTAACAGCAATCCCCGTAAAACACCTACCATATTCAAAAAGTTTCTGCTAGTGTGGCTACCTGTTTTGCTAACATTTCTTTTTCTCCCTCTGCCCCTCACCTCATTGACCATCTTGTTGTGTGCAATGAGACCTAGACTCAAGGGTTCCCAGTGTGTCCCCAACTCCTACCAGCCACAGGTGACCTGCCCTCGAAGCTGTCACTTGTATCTGCTCTCGGCCCCACCCAGCCCTGTACCAACTGTCCGGCCCTGTGCTGTTCCGCTCATGACCCTGAGCGTGCCTGTGCTCCCTAGGTCAGCCGGCCACCTGCTGCTCTCAGTGACTCTCCTGACTCCCACTCTCGTGTGCGCCCTCCTCGCATATACAGTATGTGCTTGGCTGCCTCGGCCCTGTGGACTTTCTCCGGGGCTCTGCTGGCTCTTCTCACACTGTGGTCCTGTGATGTACTGCTGTTCTGGGCAGACAGCCAAATACTCCCTCTCTTTTCTTTGTGTCTCTTGGAAAATTATGTTGCCATTTTGGGTTCAATTTTTTATCCAAGATGCTGTTCTGATACCTGTATATTATGCTACTGCCCATACAAAAAAAAGAAATAAGATATGCATATGGAGAATAAATGTGTGACTTTATTTTGTAAAGCATAGTAATAAATAAATTCTTCATAGCTATAGTCCTATGTGCAGTCTTTGTATTTGAAGGTATTCTATCTTAATCTCCCCCTCAATGAGGAAATATTAAATAGTATATTACTGTATATTTTCCAGTTTTCACTGCATATGTTCATGGTATATATAATATAGTACATGTATACTGTTCTTGAAATCAAGTTTAGAATAGCTAGAACTCCTGATCTGTGGAATTAAATTTGAGCCCTGGAGCATCCAGAAGTTTCTGCCACTCCTCCTTTATCACCAATGTTTGGTCAACATCGTGGCCAATGGGATTGCGACCTCTAATTTCTTATTTATTTTTATGTGTCTGTTTATTGGTTTATTGTGCTGTGGGTAGAGCCCAGGGCCTTGAGCCTGCCAGACAAGTTGCAGACTGTGGAGCTGCGCCCTCACAGCCCTTCCCTGAGTCCTACTGCAGGGTGATTTCCTTCTAAGAAGATGGGAGGGGCAAGGCCAGTCCGCTTGTCTCTCTGGTGGTGCGGGAAGCCGGGAGATCTAAAAGGTCTCCATCGCGCTGGCCTTGTGGCGTCTTTCAGCACTGTTCGCGGCTCACGGAAATCTTTTGCTTGTTTCGCAAACCCCAGTGGGGTTCTGACTTCTGAGCACAGGGTCACGCGGGCTCTGATTTCTATGCCTTTGCCTTGTCATAGGACCCTTTCATCTTCCCTCAGATCAGTTCCAAGGACAAAAGCCTACCATTGGGAGGGGTCTTTAATTCCTTTTTAAAATGTCAGGCAAAAGACAAGCTACTTCAGTGAGGGTGACCACTTTTCTTTTTTAAGTGTGAATTTTAGTAGCCCTCTAAAAGAAATCGATTATTTAAAATGCCATTAGCACATGGCCGTTTTTTCTTCTTTTTATTTGAAAGGCCACCATACCTTACTGAAAGCAGGAAAAAAACCTACAATATTTTCTTTAATAGGTTCCAAAAGTATTGTTATACTTGTACACACACGCACACACAGATGCACACACACGTACACGTACAGATACTCACATACACGTACACACACACGCGTGCGCACACGCTTGTGCACACACACTCGTACACTACACGCACACACACACGGCCTTGTACATCACAGCTATGTAGTAAACTGTTTAAGTGTTTGACATTGACTCCACCCTATAGGAGTATTTTCCCCTTATCTCCCATGATTCTCACCTCATTTATAAGAGATGAAAATTTCATTGAGTGAGCTGAATTTAGAACTTTTATTTTGGTTTTCCTTGCTTGGAGGAGAGGCTATTTTAAACAGGCTTGATCTACGCCTGTAAGCATGAGGCAAATCACATCAAAGCGCTAGAACACTTACTGTATATGCTGGTCGAGCATCCTTAATTCAAAAATCCTAAATCTGAAATGCTCGAAGCCTGAAACTTTGTGGGTGCCAATGCATGCCTCAAGAGGAAAGCTTCACAGCATTCAGCTTCGCTTTATGCACAGAATTATTTAAAATACTGTATAAAATTACAGTTGGACTATATGTATAAGGAACACATGAAACATAGATGAATTTCATGTTTAGACTTGGATCTCAACTCCAAGACGCCTCATTATGCATATGCAAATGTTTCCAAATTTAAAAAAATTAAAATTTTTGGGCCACTTTAGATAAGAGCTATTCAGCCTCCATTGATCCCTGACTTCCGTGGGATTTGACTGTGCTCCTTCCTCACCTGGTTCTCTAGCATGAGAGAAGAGCATCATGGGCCAGCATCATGGGCCTGTTAGCTAGTTAGCGTCCCAGGCCCACACAGTGACGGGTGTGTGACCCGTACTTAGTGATGGCAATAAATGAAGGAAAGAGGAGAGTGCTGCTGCTGCAGCGCCTGCTCACTGTTTGTAACATGCTTGCCTGGCTGCTTGGCTAGCAAGAGGAGCGAGGAGAGCGTGGAGGGTGAGTGAGCTTCTGAGAAAAGGCACCCCATCTTTCCTCCTTCTTCTACACCAGCTACCAAAGACTGTCCATATGGTCCCTCTAGTTTAGTTAAACACATGTCTGTAAAACTTTAAAATCTCCTCCAGCAAAGACTCATTTTCCCGCACCTATGGTAATGGTAGTTTTTCGTTGTTGTTGTTTTTGTTCGTTTTTCCTCAAAGCAAAATACATATGGGACCAGAGATGAAAAGAGGCAGACTATGTGAAGGGAGTTTTCTCGGTTTTCCTGAAAAATAGTGGCTGAGTGAAAGACGTCTAGAGAAGATGTTGCTAAGGAAATGGATATGTACTTAGATAGCGGGGTGCTGGCCCCAGGAGGCAGCACTGCCCAGTGGCTGTATTTTATGTTCCACATAAGAGGAAAGTTCTAGAAGCCAACAAATGGCCTTTTTAAAACCTTAGACTTCAAATATTTTTGGAAAGAAGAAATCAAAAAAAAAAAAAATAAAAAATAAAAGCCCCTAACTTCAAACCCTGAGAAAAACAAAGACACAGAAAATATTCAGGATGTGTTTACTGTTGTCACTGCCAAGTAAGGAAATGAACACACTGCTTGATTTATTAAAATCATTTTAAGCTCCTATTTTCACTTAAAACACCAACACCAAAACCCATCATAAAAAGAACAACTCACAAAAAAAGTATAATAACGTCATAAGAAAGCTCAAAAGGAGACCCTTATAAAAGAGGAACTCAGCCTCCTGTCTGCGGAGAGGAGTAACGCTTTGGGGTGGTGCCTGCCGTGGCCTGTTAGCCACAAACTAGTCCCAGGCCCACACAGTGACGGGTGTGCGCCACGTGCTTAGGAATGGCAATACATGAAGGAAAGAGGAGAGCGGCTGCTTGCAGGGCGGCTTGGCCTGTCTGTCACCTACATATAAGAAAGCATCATCTTACAGAATTGGAGATTTTTCTTCGGGCAGATCTTGGTCATGTTGCTGATACCAGAAGTCAGTCCTATTGAGCCACAGGAATTCTGGATTTTGTGGGCTGAGGACAGTAGGGAAGGACCCACTTCTTCACACCATGGAATGCTGCAGACACAGCCTGAAAGAGAGAACTTCCAAAGCAGGTTCCAGTGGAGTTAAGAACTAACACAAGTGATGGCTGGAGGATCGCACTGGTCAGTCTTCTTGACTCCTGGGGGTGTGTTCGAAACATGCCTCCGAATCTCTTGGAAGGCTCAATCCCTTAAAATGTCCAGTCCTGTTGGCTTGGTGCTCCTGCCCACAACCTCTGCAATTTTCTCTGAGGGAGTGGCTAATTAAAAATACAAATCATGGGGGGGGGGAGCGCTTAAGCGTTTCCTTCAGAGTTTCCCGCTGAGCTAGTCTGTCCCCTAAAAAGAATTGCACATCACTAACAAAGCCATTCTTTGGGTGATGCCCATCAGTACAAACCAGTGACAACTTCCTGTGCCTTATACACATGGCTACATTATAGACTGCCATCAAGCAAGCCTTCAGTGACTGGAAAAGCTCACAGTTTTGTTTTGGAAAGGAACATATGCTTTACCTATTGCAAGCCAATATGTTAAAGGAGATGACTTTTTCTAATACATTCCTCATAATTTTATTGAACCATTATTTCAGAGTATGAAACTGATGTGCAAACCTTTATGTTATTTCACAATTGCATAATTATGCCTAAGAAAATAAGGGATCACCTGAGAAAGCATTTTCCAAACTTTTCCTTATTTGATAATACTCCAATCTTTTATTCAGAAATTTCAACGTTGAAAAAATAACCAATGAATATAAGGATTTCTGGGGATTTTTCATTTCCTATTAAGATGCTGTTTTTAATATTTTGAGGGGTGGCAGTGCTGTTCAGTGTCAAGCATTAAAGTGCATTCGCAGTGCTTATCATCATTAAGAATGTCATAGATCACTGAATGGGTTTTCCCAAACATCTGTAGATTCTTGTAAAAAAAAATAATAAAGAATATCCCTTTATCTTGTGTGGGGAAGCTGAGTGTAAGGCAGGGAATGAGGGTGCAATTGACAGGTAGGCCACGCCACAGTGCATCAGAGGAACTGAGCTGGTGAGCTGCCAGAGAAACCATACCCCCAGAAGTCAAGGCGAACACGAAGTTTTGACTTGGTTAAATGTTTAAGAAAAAGGAGAGATACTGCTTTGCCTCCAAGGTCCATGAGGAAGCACATTTTGCATCTACTTTTTTAAAAAATGTTGCTAATGTAGCAAAGGCCAAACACATAGGAACTGTAGGAATTGGTGCTGCCCTGTCAAGAGGCCAAGGCAGTTTCTTTATTCAGCCAATGAAAGCAAGACATAGACAGAAGGACCTTCTACACCAAACTGGTTTCTAAACAACCTAGGTTGGAGAAACATGAGCTTTAAATCCATCACTCCTTAGAGTCTTGTGACCTCTTGTTTCAGACTGCTGTGTAACAGAAGGAGAGTTGATGTTTGGGGGAAATATTAAACACACCCCACAGCTGTGCACACACACATTTTATATACACTATTTTTTTCAAAAGTCATTTAAAAATATGTATGGAGGAGGCAGAGGCAGGCAGATCTCTGTGAGTATGAGGCGAGCCTGGTCTACATAGCAAGTTCTAGGCCAGCCAGGGCTACACGGTGAGACCTGTCTCAAATAAATAAATAAAGAAATAAAGAAATATCCAACCAAAGACCCAGTTGTAGTTTCTGTAAAACATTCTTTGTGGTAAAACTCTGACCACGGAGTTGGCCATGAGTTTGTGGTTCCTACAGGTACTCTAAAAAATACCTCGCATGATTGGCACGTGCCAGGGACTGCAAGACCATGTAGCGTGTTGCTGTTTCTAGTGCTGATGTTTAGTTCTTGCATTAGAAACCATTTACTGTCATACGCATACTCCATTCATTCTGGAGATGATTCAATGTTACATATTCTTAGACTATACATTTAATTCTGTAAAGCAAATTTTCTTGTGTATGGAAACTCCTTAGTAGGAAACTTGTATACTATCCTGTTCATACAGCTGGCATTCTCATTACGCATACACATTCACATAAAAAATTGTCCTTAGTGTCAGCCAGGTCAACAGCACTTCCCAGGGATTAGCCTGTTGTGTTGTCTGTCCTTTTGGTGGCATTTGGCAAGCAAAGGACCTACCCCTCCCTTCCATCCCATAATGATGCTACCGTGGCTTCTGACTGTCTTCATCCTCCCTCCCTTCTTCCTCTCTTCCGTTTCTCTTCCTGTCTTTCTGAGTTTGGGCACTGGGGATCATGAACCCACTCAGGCTGCCTACAGACTCAGTATGTAGACGAGTCTGTCTTTGAACTCATAAATCTCCTCATCTCCACCTCTGATTTTTCTTCTTTATGTTTGTTCTTTGAGTTTCTTTCCCTGCCTAATCAGAGATTTTTGTTTCTTAACATTTTTCTCTCCAACCTTGGAACTTTTCTATTTCGTGATGGGTAATTTTTTTTTCTTTCAGTTTATTTATATGGTGGATTACATTGATAGATTTTCGTATGTTGAACCAGCCCTGCATCTCTGGTGCCTATATGATGAAGCCTACTTGATCATAATGGATAATTTTTCTAATGTGTTCTTGAATTCGGTTTGCTAGTATTTTATTGAGAATTTTTGCGTCGATATTCATGGGTGAGATAGGCCTGTAATTCTTTCTTGGTTGGGTCTTTGTGTGGTTTTGGTTGTGATGGGTAATTTTATCAGTCTAATAATACAACCTGGAGTCGCCTAGAAAAAGGACCTCTGAAAACAGTTTGGGGCAGGGGTATCCGGATTATGTTAAGTGAGAGGGAGACCCACTCTGAATAGGTGGCACCATTTCCCAGGCTGAGCCTTGGCCTGGCTTGCAAGGAGAGTGCAAACTAAGCACAAGCGAGCGTGCACGAATCCTTGCTCTCTGCTCCTGTGAGGATGTGGTGTGACTTGCTTCTGGTTCCTTCCCAGCGGTGGTGGATTGGGACCCGGAACTGTGAGGCAGATAAACCTTTCCTTCCTGGAATTGCTTTTGTCGTGGTCTTTTACCAGAGCACCAGGAAATGATGCTAACAGAGCAGTATTGGGACGCTCTGCTCCCCACCTAGGCTCACTCAGTGCTACACTACGAGAGAAACCCAGAGCCCTTTCTCCTTAAGGGGAGCTGTGCTTGCTGCTCAGCCTTGCCCTGGGGACTATTTGTCATGCTTGCCTTGTCCGACGTCTTAGTCCTTCTCAGTTCAGCGGGTTTTTTTTCCTGCTTGCATTGCTCACGCTGCGCGGACTGAAGCTTGTTCTCCGTCAGTGCACTTGGGCTGTAATGTGGGACATTCTTGAGGGTTGTATCTCTTCATTTTTTTATGGCATTTCCAGTCAACACCAAATGCCTGCCCGACTTCTAACTTCTTTGTCTCAGATTGGATGCAGCCTGCGACTTTGACCATTCTCCAAGCGTCTTTGTATAGCTGAGTTCACTGAGTTTGGGATTCCAGTATGATTTTGGTTTTTGTTTGTGTTTCTTGTCGTTGTCTGGACTTCACTTTTCTTGCCCTACCAATAACTACTTAATTGCTGGTGTTTAATTAGTCATCACTGTGCTTCAAATTTTTATTTTCTGAAGCATTTATGTTCTTGAATTTTTTCTTATTGGGTAACTTCAGCTGGAACTTGGTTCAGACTCTAAGTTGAAGCTTTGTTCTTCCATTCCTGACTGCTGAGTATTATGAACCGTGGCTGAGGAAGAAGAATTGCCCCTCCTCCTCACACAAGCTTTAATGACTCATTTATCACCAAAGGTAACTCCATAAAATATAATACACTACAAAGCACTCCTATGTATTCTCCCGAAATAATGGGACAATGAGAATGAGCTTCTTAGGAGATCAGTCCAATGCCCTGTCCCTAGGTTTTCGTTTGTTTTAGTTTGTTTGCATTTGGGTAAGCATATTCTCTTTTATTCTCTCTCTAGAACTAAATCAACCACATGAGAATTGAACCTATAACCTTGGCCTCATTAATTTACCTTCTGTAAAATTGCCCTCTGTGAATTTATGTCCTTCTATAATGAGATTATGAGTGTGATTTTATTCATTCAGTAAACAATGCCAACCCAGGTCAGTGACTACAGAAACACAGAGAGCAGTAGATAAGGCTTCTGCCCTAGAGGGACTAGGCTAAGTTCTCAGGTTACTGATGCAAGGGCAATGTGATGTCTGCTGAAGCAGAGGTGTCCCCATACTGCCAAGAGAAACGGGGTGACCTGCTAGCAGGACAGGCTCTGTGGAGATGTGGGGGCTTTCGAGAGTGGGAACGGAGAAGAAAAGGCCCAGTTAATATAAACGTTCATCCAGACCACTCAGCAGACTTATTATGTATGAACAGAAGCCTAGATGTCACAGGGAAACCTACAAGGTTTTCATTGATGGTGACATGCGACAGAGACACTGCTGCATCTCTAAGCATGGGACTAAGACCAGAGACAGAGAAAGCCCTCGGAACTGCCAAAGGCCTGAGCTAGGACGACAGGGGCATGCAGAGAAGAGGAGGCAGTGCAAGGCTGAAGCAAGAGCACCTGACAGCCGACTAGTGTGATGCCTGGGAGAAGAGAGCCACCATCCCTGGGCAGGCTTGGTTTGCCTTGCTGTGCTTGTCTTACCTATAGTCTGAAAATGTTAAATGGGAAATTACAAAAAAATAAAAATTTATAGTTTTTTTTTAATTACACACTATTCAGAGTACCATGAGGAAATTTCAGGCTATTCTGCTCCTTCCAACATGCGACATGGGTGGATTCTCTGTCCAGTGCTTCCTTCCTGTATACAATGCCCTCCTTCGTCACTCAATAGCCAGCTGGGCTAGCAGATCCCCCATCATAGTGTATCACAGTACTTACGATAGATAGACCATATTCTACTTACTGATGGCTCCAAAGCACAGTAGGGCATGAGAGGAGACACCACAGTGCAAAACATCCAAAGACAGCGATGTTTCGGGGCATATCGGAAGCAGCCTATTCATGCATACATACATATGTACGTATATGTATGCATTGCTATCCACTGGAGACAAAGGACAGGATTTGATGCTGAGTACTCCCAAGGTACTAGTCCTCTTCCAGAATATTCCAATGTAAGGAGGGAGACAAAAGGGTTTCTGAACCTGGTGTATTTATGTTGTTCACAGTAAGTAGAAGAAAGAAGGTTATGGAAAGAGGGGAAAGCCTGAGGGCTGAACTGGTTACAGAGGTTTAGATGTTCGATAAAAGCTGTTTGAAGACACATTGTGCACGTGACCCTTCAGAGATGGAGTGTGGAAACGAGATGGAAAGATGGCCAGAGGTAGAAATGCGCAGTTGTTGGGCAGGTGGGAAAGAGCTGATGAAAGAAGACACATGTTAGGTGTGGGATGAGGAGGCTCGGGATGCTGGCAGATAAACGAGGCAACGCTGGTGTTCTCTCGTGGGAAGGCGGAAGTGAGGATGAAAAGGGGAGGATGTTGGCTTTGACTGCTTGCTGCGATCTGCAGTCCCCAGTGGACCTGGTTGTGCTGGACTCTCCAACATCTCAGTTTGGCTGCTCTGTCACGTTGTTTCGCTACTGATGGGTAGGTGTGAGCATATTGTCTTGTTCAAAAGCAGCAGTGGGCTGTCAGAATTGATGGCATAGTAGGTTCCATGTGCTGAGGATGCCTCCTGATGCTCAGGCTCAGTAGTATGTGTTGGCTGGGGGCTGTGTAAGTCACTTTCTATGTCTATAACCAAATACCTAGTTCATACAAGTCTCGATGAGCTTTAGCTTGTAGTTGGAGAAGTTCCCAAACATGGTCACTTGGCTGCGTCATTCTGAGCCTGTGGTGGCACAGTACATCATGTAAGGTGACCTAGTGGAGGGGCTTGTTCAGCTCTTGGTATTCTGAAGGCAGGAAATGGAAAAGGGGAGGATTGAGATCCCGCCTTCAAGGAATCCTGCAACAACCTAACTTACTCCCACAAGGTTCCACTTCTTAATGGTTTTACTGTCTCTAAAGAGTGCCACACAACTTCTGGGGATTGTTCAAGATCATAAGTATATCAGAGGCCTGCTGTGTACCAGGTTCCATCCACAAAAGGGGGCAGACAAGTGAAAACCACAGATGAATCTGGACTTCTGCTGTGCTGTGGTTTCTGTGTAGATGACACAGACAGCAAAGAAAGCACAGGAAACAAATGACAACCAGAACCAGCATCCTTTGACATCTAGATGGAGAGGGACCAGCAAGTCAAGTCTCCAAGGGAGGAGCATGCTGGTGTGTTTGAGGGCAGCAAGGAGCTCAGTGTTGTTCCTGTGGAGGAAGCATGGGGGGACGGAAGGGAATAAAGTGGATCTGTGGCCTCCTATTTGACTCCAAGTGTGCGGAGAAGGTTTGGAATGTTCTCAAGGCAAAGGATGATGGACACAGTGTCCTGTCTTTAGAGGGGAGGAAGAGGAGACGTGAGAAGGAGAAGATAGCTATGGAGTGTCTCAGAACTCCACAGAAGTCCCTCCTCTTGCAGCTTGGGCTAGCCTGTGCCTGGAGGAGTGACATAGTGTGGGTGTGTGCTGGGGAGGACCGAGCAGCTTGCATGTGTCAGGTGTGTATGTGAACAAGCAAGAAAGATTCAGGATGAGTCCAGATCCACTCCCCCATCCTCAACTATCTAAAGGATACTGCCTTAGTTTGCAGGACTGTTCAAACAAACCATTACACACTGAATGGCTCCGTTTGGGAAGCTGTAAATCCAAGGCAAAGATCAGCAATGTTGATTTAGAGGCCCCTGATGGAGAATGTGCCCCATACCTCCTTCCTTCCTTATGCTGATTTGCCGGCAATCTGGGAGGCACTGTTGGCCTCTAAACACATCTGCGGTGTCTGCCTTACACGTATACAGTCATGTCATTCACTCTGTGTTGGTATCTGTGGCACAGTTCCCTCTTCTGATAAAGATGCCAGTTGCTGAATTAAGGGCTCACCTAACTCCAGTATGCCTTCATCAAAAGTAATAAGCACACCGGCATCCCTCTTCTCCATGAAAGTCACATTCTGAAGAGTTAGGGATCGGGATTTCAGCCTGAGTTTAGGGAGCGGTTAAACAATTTGACCCATAGCTGTTTGCATTAGTAGATGTAAAGGTGTGGAGATGAGCAAACTAAGAAGCAGAGAAGAACCTGCAGACTTGGGGGCACGTTGAGTCTGAGGTATAGTTTAGACACCCAGGTAGAGGGGCCAGGAAGAGAGCTAGATAGGCGTTCTGAAGTTCTGAAGATGGACATTGGAAATCCAAAGATACTGGGAATATTTCAAGCCAAGAACCTAAATGAGATCATAGCAAAAGGAAGTCTGGCCCAAATAGACAAGAGTTCCAAGGAGATTGAAGCTGAGAGACCAGTAAAAGATCAAGACACACAAAACATATTGAGTAAAATCTCACATATGGCCTCAGTGGCCCAGGCCTCGCCTTGGACGTGCAAAGCCAAATTCAATTGCAGCACCACAAAAACCAAACGAGACAAAACCCACATGCACTTGTCATTGTGAGAAGGCAATTACATTTTTAATGATGATTTTACATGATATTCTAAATATTTACAGTTGCGGCTTTTCTCTGAAGTGTGCTCTGAGTCAGCCTGAGCATGGACCGAGTTTTCCCAGGCAGTATGTTGCAGAGTCGCTGGTGCTGAAATGGAATGTTTTGAATGTCATAAAGGAGTCAGAGGGCACTAATAAAAGTAATAAAGAGGACTTTTCTCAGGAGGAGAAATCGCTCTGGAGAACGCTGTTTCAATCGTTGATTTAAGAAGGCATTTTCTAGGAAGGCAGTCATGCTATGGTGGGTTGAGCAGCTGAATGTTTGTCCTTTCGCCTGTTTTTGGCAAGAGGGTTGCTCATCCACTGAAAAGTGTTCTTAGACAAATGTATATTTACATGATTTGACCAGGTTTTGGCAAACTTGCAAAGCAGAGGACCAACCATGATGACGACATGAACTTTGTGGGCACTTAGTGTATTTACTTTGAGTATTTTTTTATTTTGCATCTACCATTCACACTCAGTCAGAACTTGTAGAGTAGGGGTACAGCTGAGGCACATAGCACGCCAAGTCCTCTGCACATGTCCAGTGTAGTCTTCTTAAGTACCTGACGGTCTGCTTCCATTTCCCCTTCATTCTCATGTTTCACAACTCAACTCAACCGTCATACTTGAGAAGACATTTTCCTGACTCCACTGCACTGCCCTCCCCAGACTGGAGGGTTGAATCCACAACATAGCACCATCTTACCCTGCAGCAACACAGACACTGACAATGTGTGCCCCCACTAGCTTTGGGGCAGAAACCAAGGTTTTTGTATTTATTTCCTCAGTACCTTGTACAAGACTTATTGTTAAATCTTCAGTAAATGCTTATGGTCCATGAAGGAAAAAGTGCAATTCTCTACCTGCTCAAGACACACCCACCTAAGCTGTCACTCAAATATTGTTTCTCATCAGAATGGAAGCCGTTCTGTCTGAAGCATGCCACTAACTAACCCAGTAATGTATAAAAATGTCTAGAGACAGTTCCTCCTAAACAGCTTCCACACAGATGGTTGCCTAAAGAACTACCTTTGTGCCATCCTCCAAACCCTGCTAGTACATGTATGTTCAACATAATTCATTTTTCTTACTAATTTGAAAGAATACTATCAATACTAAAGCCAGATAAATATAGTATATATTTCAGGTATCTATCAATATAAAAAATAAAAGGCTAAAGTTTGGTTTTGGTTTTGCAAATTTATTAAATAACTTTTCTTTCAGTTTTAAGATTATAATTATATCATTTGCCCCTTCCCTTTCCTCCCTCCAAATCTCTTTATATACCTCTTCTTGCTCAAATTCGTGACCTTTCTTCATTAATTGTTGTTAAATGCACATACATACACACATATATAGATATATTTCAATATCATATTCTGTCTGAATAATGTTACTTGTAGTATGTATGTTTTCAGGGAAGACTTGATATTGAATAACTATTGGTGTGTTCTTCCCTTGAAAAAGGTATTTTTTCTGCTCTCAGTCTTCCTTAGAGGTACCTGTAGTTCTTTGAGTAGCTTTGAGGTCTGGTGGTTTATCCACTTTGGCATGTCTACTGGTGTCTTCCTCATTCAGCTCATGCTTGTACAGTTATGTTGGTGAGACTTTATGGGCATAGCTTCTGAAATAGTCTCAAGAACAGGAAAAGAAGGGAATGTGTTCATATGTGATTTTTCTTGCCTCATCTCTCAGTATTGAGAGACTTGGCTGTACACTGTTTTTTTTTTCTTAGGTGTACATATGTGTATGCATGCTTATGTATGTATTAGGTGAGTGTGTGTGCACGTGTGCATGCATATGGAGGTCACAGGTCAATATCAAATGTCTTCCTCCATCACTCTCCATCTTACATATCTTGATGTATATACTTCGATACCTTGGCAGGGTCTCTCACTCTGACTGAACAATGTGTGTGTGTGTGTGTGTGTGTGTGTGTGTGTGTGTGTGTGTTGAAATAGAAGCAGAAGCGGCAGGGCTGCGTCCCCGGCACCCGGCCGCCCGCATGGCTAGTTTATGCCCAGAAATAATTACATGGAAACTGTATTCTTTCAAACACTGCCTGGCCCGGCTAGTTCCAGCTTCTTATTGGCTAGCTCTTACATATTGTTCTAACCCATTTCTAATATTATATGTAGCCCACGAGCTGGCTTACCAGGGAGGATCTTAACCTATGTCTGTCTGGAGCGGGAGAATCATGGCGACTCCTCACTAAGCTTCTTTTTCCCAGCATTCTCTTCTGTCTACTCCGCCTACCTAATTTTCTGTCCTATGAGGGCCGAGGCAGTTTCTTTATTATTACAAGACCCACCTCCATCATGTGTGTGTGTACTTCTATACCTTTACAGGGTCTCTCACTAAACCCAAAGCTTTCTACTTTGACTAGCCAGCTTGCTCTGAGAATCCCCTTTCTCTGCCTTTGAGTCCTGCCTGGGATTACAGGGCCCTGCATTTATGTGAGTTCTGAGGATCTGAACTCCAAGCCTCATCCGTGTTCAGCAAGTACTTTTTCCACTGAATTGTCTCCCCAGCCTATGTGCCTACCATTCTTGATGGCATCACACACACACACACACACACCGTGATTTAAATGCTTTACCTTCATTTTTCTGAGTCACTCACCATATGACCAAAAAAAACTGAATTCCCTCAAGGGGCCAGGACTGTTGAAAATCTGGAATTCAACTGAACAGAACAGGAGATGTGCCATTGAGGTGAAGTGATTTAAATCTTTTAAATCTTGATTTCTTTCTCTAGCTCTACTTTACGAAGTGTTTCCACCGGATCCTCAAGACCTTCCAAAATTTGCCTGGTGTGTGGAGATGAGGCCTCTGGATGTCACTATGGGGTGGTGACCTGTGGCAGCTGCAAAGTCTTCTTCAAAAGAGCTGTGGAAGGTAAATGTTCATGTGTCCCCTATGTGTCCTCTCTGAGTGTCCCTTGCTTGCACGGTCCACTTTGCAGGTTTACTGGGAAATTATTGCAAAATGTTTTTGATGTAATCTGCCAGTAATGAATAGTAATGATACCTTATCTTAAAAACTACCAGAGATTTTTTTCCCCACTGAGCAGCGTTTACTGGGAGCCCTTGAAGTCACCAGCAGAGCCAGTCAGTCTGAAATGAGAATTCTGTGTCAGTGGGCATTCAGTCTGAATGTTCTAGAATAGCATTTTTCAGTAGTCCTGCAGAATTTGTCTTCTCCCTTTTCTTGGTATTTCTCTGCAAATATATGCATCTGTGGAAATTAAAATTTTAATATAGGGATGCAGATTTAAATTATGTGTGGCTCAGAATATTTCCTCAGCAACTTTTCAAACTCCAGGTGCTCTCTTCCAAGTCCCTCCTTTATTCTTGCTGAAGGTTTCCGTGCAAACACTATAAATTAAAAGTTTGGCTGGAGTTGGACGTGTATGTGTAGGCTAGCTTTGGCTTCTCTCCAGGTAAACAAGTACTTCTTAAGTCAAAATGGTTGCTTCTGCTTCCCTTTACCCTCACTGGCAAGCAGTCGATTAACATCCAACTTAGGCCAGATGGTTTTATTCATGCTGAAAACTGTCTGAATGGAGAGAGTTCTCACTCTTATTGGAAGAATTATTTTGTCGTTGACATTTATGTCTCTAAGAAGCTACACAGGAAGACCCTGTGAGGTTAAATTCTAGGGACCTTTGTGGCGAGCTGAGCTGGTGCTCTGGGACTTGAAGAAGCAGCATCCATGGCTCACCTTTCTTCTGCCAGAAGCCACATTCCTATTCCTAGTTCTGCAGTGTGAAGTTCCTTCACTCCTAGGTCGGTTTGATGTTATTTGATTGATACTCTTTTTTTGCACAGTTCTGGGATTGAACCTACAGCCTCATACATTTAGCCAAGTGTTCTATACTGAGCCACACCCCAGCCCAGTTTACAGTCTTAATTATCTTAGAGTCCCAGAGAGCAATGTAGAGTCAGTCATGGGAGTTGAGTCTTTCTTTCTCAGCGGATACATTCTTCCTACAAATGACAGACAATTCATCTCAAGCTGGCTTGAGCATAGAGGAAACCCGTTGGCCCCCAAGCTGGAAAAGTCATAGCACATACTTCGTTTTGTGTATGCTACAGTCTTAAGCCAGGCTGTCAGAACTCCTTGGGCCATTGGCTTTGTTCTGGCTCTAGCCTGCCCGTTTTCTTTTGGGCTAGAGACAGGGGGACCAGGCCTCCATTTAAAGTGAGTGGGTTGTTCCTGGTGGTTCCTATCAAGGTTGCCATGAAGCTGCCTCAGATAAAACTTGGCTCAACTTGCCACTCTCGTCACCATGGGAGATGCAGAGCCAGACAACCTGAGCTCCAAGACCCAGAGTTAGACAAGGGCATTGCCCTGAGGAAAGGCAGAGCCTATTACCAGAAGGAAGTTAATTTTCAGAAAATAGAAAAAATAGATTTTTCACAATACTAATGATATCAATCTGGTTTTCTTTCCCTAGTCACACAATTGGCTCAGTATAAGATGAATAGGTTAATGACTTCTGAAATCGTTCTCATTACTCTTGGCACCTTTTATCCTAAGATCTCTCCTTCCTCTTCTCACTAGTCAGTAAACTAAGTAAATGATAAAAAAGAACTTTGTGGAGAAGAGCAGGGTAGAGGAGAGAGGGTGGAGAAGAGCAGGGTAGAGGAGGGAGGGTGGAGGAGGGAAGGTGGAGGAGAGAGGGTGGAGGAGAGAGGGTGTAGGGGAGAGTGTGGAGGAGAGAGGGTGGAAGAGGGAGAGGGAGGAGAAAGAATGGAGGAGAGCAGGGTGGAGGAGAGCAGAGTGGAGGAGAGAGGGTGGAGGAGGGAAGGTGGGGGGGAGAGGGTGGAGGAAAGAGGGTGGGGGAGAGAGGATGAAGGAGAGAGGGTGAAGGAGAGGGGATGGTGAAGGGAGAGTGGAGGTGGGAGGGTGGGGGAGAGAGGGTGGGGGGGAGGGGGTGGGGGAGAGCAGGGTGCAGCAGCAGCAGGGGCCTCTGTGCTCCCACCGGCCATCACCCATTCCTGGGCCATCATGATGTCAGAACTCAGACCTGTTTCTTTCCAGAATCTGCCTTTTTTTCTGTGGAAGAAGAAAGTGTTTTAGGGATTCTGGCTTAGTTTCTATTAAATAGTCTCAGTGAAAACCCACCAAGAATTATTTTTGTAACTGGGATAAAAATATATGGGAAAAACCCAAATATTGGTACCTCATGTTTGTTTATTAGAAAGTAGATCATTTGGAGAGATGATGAAGTTTGTTAAGTGCCTTTTTAGACTATTGATATGGGGAGCTTTGGTGTGTGTGTGTGTGTGTGTGTGTGTGTGTGTGTGTGTGTGCTAAAAGGTGAGGGTGGCCATGCATCGCTGGGTAAATGTGCCACTGAAGCACACCCCAGCCCTAAGATTCTCAATAATAGAGCTTATTCCATTCTAAACTGGGAATTTGACTTTTCACATTCAGCTACGTGAAGCAAGTGTGGGTTTTATATTTGTGAATTTTGTATTTGTTTCCTGTTTTGCCCCTACCCCCGTCTCCCGCAAACCCAGACCTTACCCAACTCTTGTCATCGGCTCTTTGAATTTTCCTGAAAACTCTAGTTTCACTTGTCTCCTATCCATGTCAGCTTGGTTAGTAAAGGGACGATCAAAACATCAAGAACAACTTAGGTAGTCTCTGTGTGTGTGACTATGTGAAATATCACATGTGTGTATACATATACTTCCTTTCTTAAATGTTTGTTCTTTTCTGATTCTTTGATATCCTAAGCTCCTCTTAGACTACAACAGAGAACTCAAGGCAGCAGTATATGGAGGAAGCAGAGGAAAGGAGAGCCAATTAAGCTAAAAGTGAGCACAGTACCAAAGAACAATGAGGGGACACTATGCTAGAGTAGACAAGATGTCCAACCACATCCTGAGCTCCATCCCAGCTCAGGGATGCTCCTTGAGATGGTAAGCTCCTCCTAGGGCAGAGGTTCTCTCCACCTGTTGGTCAAGATCTCTTTAGGGGTGGCAAACCAGATATCCTGCATATAATTCATAACAGTAGCAAAATTATACTTATGAATTAGCAACGAAGTTAATCTATGGTTATGGGACTGTATTCAAGGGCTGGAGTGTTTGGCAGGTTGTGTTCTAGACTCCACAGTTCCCAAAGGGCATATGGGAGAGTTCTGTGGGAATTGCTTGCATGGGCTTCTCTGTTGTCAACTGGACTGTGTAGGGTTCCTGCCATGAAGCCTCTGTGGCAATGCTGGTTGGGTGGAGTCTTTGGGCGTTACACAGTTGAGACAGAACGGATAGTCACAAGTCTTTCAGTTTGTCTGTGAGAATTCTTTGGTACAAGATCGTCTTCCTAGAGAGCCCAGCAAGGCTCCAGCTACAAAGAACCTCCAAATGGATGTTTGGATAAGCACAGCAATGTCCTGTATGGCATAGAACAGGGGGAAATAGCTAGCTCAGAGCAGTAAATACCAGCCTGAACTAGTCCCCGAATTCCTGTTGGCATTTTAACTGCTGATGTGGGACTTCTAACTCTCCTTTGGGCTTTCAGTTCCTCAGTCCTACTGGAACTACCTCTTCCAGTAGTGAAATACTGTAACTTCCTCTTGACTGTGTTCTATGTGGTGATCCCCCAATGAGCAGAGCGGAGTAGGTTCCATGCTCTATTTTATAGCCTAACTTCCTCCACAGATACCTAGTAGATGAGCAGTGTGTAGGAGGTACCGCTCCCACAAATCATCAAATAGTTCCGAGGCTATAAAAGGGGGAGAGTTCATTACTAATAAGGTCAACTGGATTCATGTTTTTGTAAGCAGGCCTGCTAGCTGAAAGGTCACCAACTTAGATCAACAAAGTCAGGGGCCAACCTCTGTATCTCTTGAAGAAGGAGACTTATAAGTCTATATCTTAAAGTGAAATTGCCTTAAAGGCTTCGTTTCAGGTTAATGTTTATTTTTTCAAATACTAATAGACCCAAACCTATGAAACGGTACCCCATTCCTTTTGCATTTGCTTCATTATGCTTCTTTAGACTTATTGGCTCATGATTCCATATAGAGAAATGTTCAAAAGGAAACATTATAGATGACAAATGAAGAATTTTCTTTGTTCCTTTAAGAATAATGAGGGAACTGAGCAGGTCTAGAGGGAAGAATGTCTCATATGCTCAGGTTATCTCTGTGTGCTTTGTGTGCACTTGTAAGTCAGAGTGTAGGTGCGCAAGTGTGTGTCCTGCTGAGGGCTAAAACTGACCATTGTGCTTCAAAGTAGAGACCTCTAGTGGAGGAGATGCAAGCCAGTCTGGGAAGTATTGAGTAGTTCACATACAGCCCCTGGCTGCTGGCAATATGAAATTAAGGCAATGATAAAGCCAGGAAATAATTTAATGTCCATCAGATGTCTGCATTTAGTAATTTAAGATCAGCCTCGGTGTTCCCAGAATTGTATAAGGTTAATTGGTATCCACGTCCATTGTCACTGCCCCCTCAGGCAGGAAAGTCAAGGACTCGCTTATGCTTTCCCATCAAATAGTTTAAAGACTGAATTGACCATAGTCTTTGTTTTACCTGAAATCGGGAACCATAGGAGCTTATTATGTTTACTGCAGCATCTCCACGAACACTCATATATTAGTTTTTTTTTTCTTTTTTGCTATGATCAAATACCTGACAAGAAGGAGCTTACGGGGGTGGGTTACTTTTGGCTCACCCTTTGAAGGGATATAGCATGTGATATCTAGAAAGACGTAGCCAGAAAGCTGAGGTTGCTGATCATATAGCATTCAGTAAGCAGAGAGGGGCAGGAAATGGGGTTGAGTAAGAAATTTCAGAGCACACTTCCAAGTTGATGTGTTTGCCTATAATACATCTTCTCCCTCAAAACCTGTAAGTAGCTCTCATATTTCCATGAGTTAAATAAGATTTAGAACAAGTAAAGCAGAAAACAGGGGGAAAGAGAAAGAGGAGCAAGAAAGAGAAGATGAAGCTGGGCGTGTATGTGTTGCAGAGGTTTGCCCCAATCCCTTGGCAGAAGCTGCCCTCAAAGCTCACTTATGGCATTCTCATGACCAGTGGAGACACAATGTCACCTGCCTGCCCTGGTGTTCACGTGAGCAATGGAGAGACAGTATCATCTAACCAGCCATGTAAATAAACCTAGCTGAAGGAATTGAGGATATTTTCATGAGCAGCTTTGGCATATTGCCTACCTTTTCCATCTTAATGGTAGCCAGGAATTGTAAAAATAACATTTCCATTGCCACTAATAAAATGTTTGATATAATAAGGGGTTTCGTTGTTGTTCTTGTTTGGTTGTTTGTTTTAAGTGTGTGTGTGGGGGGGGTGATCAAATCCAGGTCCTCACACAAGGGAGCAACCCAATCACTTAGCTACATCCTCAGCTCCCAGCCTTCTTGAATCTCAGCTCCCAGCCTTCTTGAATCAAGATTTCATGAGCTTGAAAAGGAAACGTTTTTAGATCTGAACTTTCTAAGCAATTGTCATGACAGGGAAGATATCAACTCGTTCTGAATAAGGCCTAATGGTCTTGTTCTTCAACTCTTGCAAATACTAAATATTTACTGAGCAATTACTTCATGCTCATTATGACAAGAAGAATATTCTATTTTATCATCTTAATCCCTCAGATAATCTCTTGCAGTGAGTAGAACTGGCGATCCCTGTGTTCGAGATCTGTCCACGGAGGCATATATAACTTGTCAAAAGTTGCCCGAAAGGAAGAGGCAGGGGCTGAGATTTGAACCTCAGACAGCCAGGTAGTCTGGCACCCTACACTGAGCACATAAGATATCTTTCTCTTATTAAGATCCTTGGATCTTAACTATTTTTACTTTTTAAAAAAGTAGAGCAATAGCTCAGGCTTGAGTATGGGCACAGTATAATTTAATAGTTAGCCTGCTATATTCTAAATAATTAACTCCTACCCATTCCAAGTTGAAATTCTAATTTGAAATACTGTTGCCTTAATGGTAAAAGAAATTGGGCAGTCTCTACTCTTTCTTAAGGAATGAACCTCATATTTTTAAAATAGTCACCATTACCATCTTGAAGTAACTCTGTGACATCTTGATATTAATCTGAGAACTTTATGTTTCTATATTTCATTTCCTATGTATGATAAAAAATTATATGTGGTCTCTGAGAAGGCAGGAGGAAACATTGGGAGGAGGTCTTCCTCCAATGAAACTCACTCTTTAGCTGTTAGCTGTCTACTTTACACACACCCACACCCTCTAGATTTCCTGCAGTCTCACAGAAGCCCACGTGACTAAGGTAGGCCCATGGCCAAGAGGTAGAAGAGCATATTAAACAAAGACCCTGGGATCCAAGCATGAATAATGGAATAAGAAATCTCAACCTTTCTCCTGACCACAGCAACTTTGTATGGTGTTCCTTAGAGTATGTGTAGTGGGGGCAGCGTAGTGACTTTGTTGTTGCTTGTTTGTTTGTTTATTGTTTGTTTGATGTTGTGAAGTGAGGTCTAGTGGAGGGCACTGCCTTGAAGAGGAGGGGACAAGTGGGAAGGGACTGTGTACAATGTGAAGTACGGCCCTTCCTACATGTGGACTTGGCCCAGCACAGTGAGAGGGAGGCCTGACTCGGAAGTGAGAAGGGAAAACTGGCAGGACTTCCGGGTGGGGAGTTCTGAAGAACAACGGCCATTTTTGACAGAGACTTGAGAAAGCCACCGGTTAAGCAGTAGTTACAAGAGTGGAGTTTAGAACTACTGAGTACAGGGATTCATTCTCCAAAAGGGATGAAGTTGTCCAGGAAAAAAAAAAAGGCGAAGGGGCAAAGCCAAATAAATAAATTCTTTTCCTACTAATTTTTGAGAGTTTAAAAATAAACAACAGTTAGCCACTAGCTAGTTCACAGCCAATGAGCTTGAATAATAGAAAATCAGTAGCCACCATGACTGCTTGAAGAAGCATAGGAAGTTACATATTATGTGTATGTAGTACACGGTATTTGGGTTTTACTCAGTCACTTGAGTCCTTAGCATGAACTCCCCACTAAGCAGCTGTGTGATAAAGGCGTCACCAGCATAGATCCCAGTGCCGTTTTTATGGAACGCTACTTCCCACTCTGAGACTGAGCAAATAATTGACCGTCTGCTTCCTCTTCTATAAACAAAGGAAAATAAATCTTAAAGCATCTGCCTTGCCCGTCTTAGACAGAAGAAAATAAAAATGGGTACACATATGTTTAAGTGGCTTGAGAAACAATAAAAGATTGCTTCATAAACCTTGCTATTAAAAATGCCTTCCCATTATTTAGAACTCAACCAGTATACTCTGGTTATCAATAAAATAGAAACTATTTATGCAACAGTTTATTTTTGGACATGTTAAATACTTGTCGTGAAAGAGTAAAAAATATAGAAAAGCAAAGACAACTTCTTGTTCTTTCTAGATCATATTTCTGATTTTCTCTTTATTGTTTTTAACTGTATAAAGATTTATAAAATACACTGAAATCTACCTTTCCACTCTGATTGGACAACTTAGTTGTGGAATCAGCACAGAAGCAGCCTAGGTTGAGTGCGTTGTTTCCTATGATTCTCTGTGTGTATGTAGGATGTATGTATGTTTCTTTCTGGGTATGTAGGAACTGCATATGGTGTTTCCTATGTTTCTCTGTGTGTATGTAGGATGTATGTATGTTTCTTTCTGGGTATGTAGGAAGTGTGTGTGATGTTCCCTGTGTTTCTCTGTGTGTATGTAGGATGTATGTATGCTTCACTGTGTGTATGTAGGATGTATGATGTGTGTCTGTGTAATTTTTCTGTGTTAAGATGTGTGTATGTAGGATGTGTGTGTATGTGTGTGTGTGATGGCTCCTATGTTTCTTTGTGTGTATGTAGGTTGTATCTTTTAAGTTCTTACACGACACAGGCTAGCTGACCTTGTGACTTTTGTCTCCCATCTCACCTCACGTCTCACCTCCTCTCACACTGATGAGCACTGAGATGCTCGACCTGTGTTTACTGCACATGGTTCTTACATGGGCTCTAGGGATTTGAACTAAGGTCTCACATACGGACAGTATGAATTTTGCCTACTGCACCGTCCCCCAAGCCCACAGTATACTTTTTTTAATGTGGCCATAACATGGCATTTCTCCAGTAAACAGACTACACAAATGGATATTGCCATCACTGTGCAGTATGAATGGGAAGTGAGTAGGAATCTAAGGTATTAACAGCCTTTTAGTGGAAAGTTTAACTAAAAATTTCTATATAAATAATTTTAAGGGCGAAAACATGAAATATTTATAGAAATGCCACTACTGAATTAAAATCCTTCTAACAACCTTCCCTTTCTGTTTTTTTTTTTTTAAATTAAATGTGCCCGTGACACATCTGATTAGGATTTATTTAAAGAGTTTCAGTTACTGTAATTAACAATTAATGATACTTAAAATTTGATATATTTATGATGCACCTTGGAAATATCAAAATAACTGACCTTTGTTTTTTTTTGCCATCATCTCTGAGAACTGAGCTGTAGGCAAAATTAAGGGAAAGGAGAGCTCACACAGACACAGAAAGAAAGGCTCAGGATGCTGGGAAGTAAGGCAGTGTGTGCACGTGTGGGTGACGAGAAGACAGAAGGGCAGAGGACCCATAAGCTGGGACCGCATGAGCTATAGCAGCTTCTGGACATGCGATGTGCACCATCCTTCACACAGTACAGACTTTGGCATAGTCCTTCAGCCTCTGGGACGTGGGGCCACAAGAGCTCTGTAGTCTGTTCCCACTGATTAAAAGGCATAAAGACCTCCTGTACAGTGCTTGGCTCCCTTTTCAGCAGTCCACATGCTTTTAATCACACACACATACTCACACACGCATGCACACACACCACAGGTGCACACACTGCGCATGCACACACACCACACACATGCAAGCACACACACGCATGCACATACACCGCACGTGCACACACACTGCCTACACATACACACACTCTACACACACACATACATACACATGCACGCACATGTCTGTGTGTGTCTGTGCAGTGTGTGTGTGTCTGTGTATTGTTTTTTTGAGACAGGTTTCTCTGTATAACAGCTCTGACTGTCCTGGACCTTGCTCTAAAGACCAGGTTGGCTTCCAACTCACAGAAGTCTGTGTGCCTCAGAGGCCTCCCGAGTGCTGGACTGAAAAGTGTGCACACCACGCCCAGCAATAATCAGCTATATTTTGAGAATTATTCATGAAGTGGTTCAACTACTGCAAAAATCAAATGGAATCCTGAAAGATTTCATTTGTTTTTTAAATAAAATTTCTCACTTTTTTAACAATTAAATTTCTCACTGCAGAGCTCAGTTCACCAGGCTTAGAACACTGGTATAACAGACACTGACATTATTTCCTTCTCGGATTGAGTTGTAATTTATGGTAGTGACCCACAGGGAAGAAAAGCAAATTTAGAAAATGATCTTGGTGGGAATCATTAACCTTTTTTGAGCTATGAGCGCATTGGAGAATCGCTGTGTTCTAAAACAGAAAAAGCCAGGCAGCTGTGTCGTGGATGGTGAAAGAGCACACATCAGAGGCCCACGGACAGATGTTTCTGTCTCTGTGTGGAAATACAGGGTGGGCTTCCTATTCGGGCTGCACCATAAGGTATTACCTAAGCCCCGACCTGCTGTCTTTCTTATTATCTAGTATGCCTTGAAGCTCCACTCCAAAGAGAAAGAAATAAAAAGCATGTTAATCAACATTAATAAAATGTCTGTTTGTAAAAAGGTTTGATGAAGAAATACAATTTAAAATTGAGTTTAGATATTCCTCCAAACAATTTTCCCCTTTAAATTTCTGTAAATTAAATAGACTTTTAACGTGTATGACTACAGTTTCTTTGAATATCTCACGTTGTTAACTGAACCATAAAGAGAATGGGATCTCAGGTACCCTTGGTGCCCATACTCACGAAACATCTCCTTTTAATCCTTGACTCTTAAATAATGTTTAAAAAGTACTTATTTTAGAGAGAGAGAGAGAGAGAGAGAGAGAGAGAGAGAGAGAGAGAGAGAGAGCGAGCTGAACTGGCATGTGCATGCCATGCCATGCATGTAGAAGTCAGTTCTTGACTTCCACCTCGTTCGGCCAGGGCCTCTCTTGCCAGGCTAGCTGGCCTGCGCGAGTGATTCTCTCACCTCTGCCTAGCATCTCATCATAGGAGTGCTGGGATCATAGATTTAAAACACAGCATCTGGCTTTTAATGTGCGGTCATAGGATACAGGACCCAAATTGAGACATCAGGCTAGAGTTTTGACTGTCTGAGCCATCTCTCCAATACCTCTTAAGTAATTTTATAGTTATTAAACTATTTAAGATTTTAAATTAAAACACCGGTGATTGTTTTTAGTAATAGTAAGGTCACGCGCATTCTTTCCATCTGCAGTCATGTTTAGGACGTTGTTCTCAGTGCATGTGTGTGGCCTTAAAGAGTGAGAATGTCGTCGTGCAGAGAGGTGCGCTCTGGAGAGGAGGGTCTCCACACTTCCTCCTAAAGCACGCATCACCAGGTGGAGGCTTCCGTGCCCTGTGCTGAGGAGACATCAACTCTGTGCTTTCTAGAATATGTTGCACATAACCCACTCGTTGTCACTGAGGGAGTAGCTACACAAGAAATCAAAGGGTAAGGGAGCCCTGCAATCTGTCCTGTGTCACACAGATAAACCATAGAATGAATACTCTCTAAGATGCTAAGATTCCTTTAAGACCACATAACAAAATGATCCTGTCATATGTAAAATAGACAATTCGATATTCACTTATAAAATTCTCTTTGGAACACCGCTTCTAAACTCAGTCTGTTAAAGCTGAATGTTTGACAACTGCTTTTACTTGATTTTAATTGAGACTAATGATGGTATCTCATTTTTCTGATTCCATTTGTATTTACCCTGTTGTAATCAGAATTATAACCCCCAAAGAGGCCATGTTGAACCTCTGGTATCACTGAATAGTCTTTGTAATAGTTAATGATTATTAAATATAACCACGAGCCAAGCTTGAAGCGGACATCATGATTTCCCCCCACCTCTGTGCAATTTCGGTAGGGGTTAGATAGTATCCCAGTGTTCTATCAATTGGAAATCTCATATGTGCATCTAGTGTATCTTGAGCAAATCAACCCCATCCCCTCCCCTCCAGCGTCTTCACTTTTAAGGAGAAAGTTAACCAGAAGAATCGTTTCTCCCTGTGTACACGGTGAAGTACAGAGCCGTGGCCATGAGCAGGTCTTTCTGCATACACGCTCCTTCTTCATTTCTCTACATGACACATAACTGACTCCAGGTGTGGGGCACGATACCAGACATCCTGATCACTAACTGTAGAGTAGGATTGGGTGTCATTGGTGCTTTGGGGTTTGGAGATGGTGCATGGCAAGTGCCTGGCCCATGGGACACTGAGCAAATGATTACTCTTCAGGGCTGGGATTCCCCGTCAGGCTGGACCTAGGGCATGATACGCAAACCTTTCTACACAACTGTGTGTAGAAAGACCTATAAATGTGTAGAATGATCTATAAATATGTAATGGAACAATAGTTTTGTATGTCAGATTCTAAGTCCAGGCGGCCCCACATACACTAAATATAAAAGGCATATTGGAAGCCAGTAAGGGGTAGATCTGAAGCCTGGTGAGAAAAAGAATGAACTAGAATTGTAGACCTAGAGCCAACAGCGTTTCCAATTGTTCAAATATCTCCCTTTTGTTATCAAATACAGCGATGGATGACATTAAAAGCTGCAGTACTGAGTTATAGATGAGGTTCCACCACATGCTGTTAGGTGTGGGCACAGTTCAGAAGTCCTAAATGTTAGCTTTCTGAAAGGAGTACTTCCAACTCTAACTTGATACAAAATTTTGTCAAAATTCTGCTTATGAGGGCCTAAAAATGGAATAACTTTTTTTTTCTTTTAGGGAAAAAGAAACGCAGTCATTGGTTTTAAAAATGAGGCAAGGCTAAAGAGATGGCTAGTAGCAGAGGGCTTGTCATTCAGGCATAAGAACTTGAGTTAGTCCCCAACACCCACATTAAAGAACTGGTTCGGATTGGTTACACTTACCTGTAACTCCAGTACTGGGAGCAGGGTAGGAACAAGAGGACCCCTTGACTTGGCCAGTCAGCCAGTCTAGCCAGGTCAGTGAGCTCCTGGTGCAGAGAGTGACCCTAACTCAAAGAGTAAGATCGAGATTGAAGAAGACACAAGCTAATGACCTCTGGCACACTAACAGACATACACAGAGAGGGGACAAATATATACATACATAAATAAATACATAAACAAATACACACATACATACACACATGTGTTTAGTGCTGCTTAGTTTGAGTGCCAACCTGATGGAACCAAGAGTCACCTGGGGAAAGAGTCATCGTGAAGAATCGGCTAGATGATGTTGACTTATGGTCATGTCTGTGAAAGACCGTCTTCATTGTTAATTCATGTGGGAAGACATTCCCACAATGTGGGAGTACCATTACATGGCCTGAGTCCTATACTCCAGAAGAATAGAGAAAGCTAGCTGAGCAAGAAGCAAGCAACAGGATGTTGATTCTCTCTTTTCCATTGACTGTGAAAGCATGTGACCAGCTGCTAATGTTTCTACTTGTGCTTCCCTGAGATTAACTGTAGCATGGTGAGCTGGTTGGTCTTATGTCCCCTTAACACACGAGCTAGAGTCATCTGAAGGAAGGAGCCTCAATTGAGGAAATGCCTCTATACGATCTGGCTGTAAAGCATTTCCTTCCTTAGTGATTGGTGGCAGAGTGCCCAGCCCTTTCTGGGTGGTTCCTCTGCTGGCTGATGGTCCTGGGCTCTATAAGAAAACAGGCTGAACAAGCCAAGGAGAACAAGCCAGTAAGCAGCTCCCCTCCATGGCCTCTGCATCAGCTTCTGCCTCCAGGATCCTTCCCTCTTTGAGTTCCTGTCCTGACTTTCTTCACTGATGAACAGTGACATGGAAGTGTAATCCAGATAAACCCTTTCCTCCCCAACTTGCTTTTTTGGCCATGGTGTTTCCTCAGAGCAATAGAACCACTAAGACACCAGGAATTGCAAACTGAATAAACCCTTTGATCACAGCCACAGAAACGAAACTGAAAGGTGTTCAGGTTGCTCAAATATTCTGATTACACGTTACAGTAACACGCCCTCTCACAGATCGCCTCCAGGAGCTGGCCTCCCCCTGCAGCCTGTCTGGCACAGGTGTGACGTCATGAGTTCATGCTTGGGAAGAACAGTGTAGTGGATCTACATCCAGTTCTCCACGTTCAGTCCTGATACAGGATATCTGTGCATCTCTTTGTACCACCCAAAACACACAGGCAAATGAGGCATCACAGCTAACAAGGACAGAACTGAGGCTCGACCTGGAGCTGACGTGAAAGTCACTGCTGAAAGCTGATATAACAAGGGGCTCAGCTTGTGTGTGTTTGAGAACGATAGCAAGAGGCATAGACTTCAAATTACAGTCAATCTACACTGTGCATTGAAAGATCCATCTTTACTTTGCAAGTATGTATATGTGTGTGTGTAATGGGGGCGGCAGGAAGGGAGGGAGAAGCAGGAAAGAGGGTTCTGTACCCCATGGGGCTGGAGTTACAATGGTTATGAGCTGTGGGACTTAGGTGCTTAAAGCTGAGTTTGATTTTTCTGTAAAAGACATATGTGCTCTTAATCACCGAGCCACAATCGCGTTTTAAAGGAGGGTGGGAAAGCTCCTGGCGGTTTTTCTTAGAAAAAATAACTATAATGCATCCCCTCTCATCCTGATGAGGCAGGACACAAGTAAATACAAAGAGACCAGCTGTTGACCAAGAATGGTCATGGGCTGGTAATGTTGATTGGGGATTACTGTGGGCCCAGTCTTTAACCCAATGCAGCCTGTCAGAGCCCTGTGTGAGGACATGCTCTACTAACGCTGATTTTGTGCGCTTTCCCACTGCACAGAGGGACGCAGTAACTCTGACTTGTTCAGTTTCTACTCCTACAAAAAACAGTACCTAGTCTATCACAAGTGAGTGAACAAAACCAGGGCGCCATCAGTCCAGAAACTAGATTGCCTCGATGCCGTGTGCAGGTGCTAGAAACTTGCTTAAATGCCTGTCTTGTATTAGATCTCAGGGAATATAGCGTTTTAAATTCTAACAATGGCAGCAGATGGGCAGTTCTGATCTGTTGACTTGGGTACCAGTGGTGCACCGTAATTCAGCACATAATGACGGTCTTCCGCTGCGGTTTGTATCTATTGCTATTTCTAGGCCATTCTTGTGATTTTGATACTTACTTCAGTTTCACTTCTGTATTCATTTGTCGGACCTTCCCTTTGTCTGGTAAAATGACATTTTGTTGTTTTGATTTCTGGGGCATTTTTGGCTGATGGCTGATTTACTCAAAACTTCCTACATTCTTACAGATGACTTATTTAAGAAATAAAAGTCATTTTTACTCAACAGACTTATTCAGTAGTAAAACTTAGCTAAGGGAAACCATTTCTTTTAGGTTTGGGGAAATAAATAGCAAAGATAAGTCATTTCCACCCTTGATTTCCTGCTTAAGCAAGAATGCTAGAAAATACATATATTTGCAAGTAGAGTTGCTCATTTGAACTAGAACTACAGGAGTAGAAGAAGTGATGAGTCAGGAGAAGAGATTGTATTTGATGGCATTGGTTGTGCTCAGTCGTGACAGAGAAGTGACGTTGTGACTTCCTATTTGGGAGCCTCAGGAAGTTTCTACTTTTGTGGCATTTTGTATAAATGTAAGATAAATTGTCCAGGCTGGTGTTTAAGCTAGTATCAGCTTCGAACAATGATACTTAAATGAATGATACTAACAGTTTGGGAAATTGATTCAGAAACAGCTTACTTGCTTCTTGATAAAGACATCCACAAAGTTTTTCTTCATACCATGTGTTTTCATCTGTAATTTAATTTTAAAATGTAAATCATTTTGACTTCTCTATAAAAAGAAGGCAGAAAAATCCCATATCTTTGGGCTTTTCCCCAGTTTATAAAATCACTAGAGTGCCATGGCAGATAAACTCTCTGGACTAATACGTTCGTAAAAATCTCACGGACATCATGGTGGGCTCTTTCTTGAAGTAGAAATCCTTCTGGTCTATAAATTCCAGCAGTTTTAAATATTTTAGTTTGGTTTTTTTTTAATGTTCATGGAAGTAAGTGACAGTTCTGAGAATTTAAATATATTTCTATGTGAAGACACCTTCATAGAAATTGATTTCTGTATGTAAGATATAAAAACTTGATAAGTTCATTGCTTTTGTGTTCAACAGTGTGCCGTGTGACTGTATGCTGAGTTTCACACTGCTGGTATTTTATACTGATGATCAGTTAGACTGTGTTTTTTCAACAGATCATGTAATTATAAATGGGAGCGTGTCTTCCCAAGAGATAAATACAATTATTGAATTCAAGTTCATATGTGTTTTATTTATGGTATACCTAAGTCTTTAAACCAAGTTTCCAAAGTTTTTATTTTATTTTTAAAATTTTTATTATTTTTATATGTATGGGTGTTTTTCCTGTATATATATCTGTGCACCACGTATGTGCAGAGCCCCAGGAAAACAGAAGGCAGTGTAGCGTCACCAAGGACAGGCATTACAGACCATTGTGAGCTGCACTGGGTGCTGGGGAACTGAAAGCTGGTCATCTGGAAAAGCAGTTGGTGCTCTAACTACTGAATCATCTCTCCAGCCTCCAAGGTGATTTTGTTTCAAATAAAAGAATATCAACTCCTGCCGCATGCACGCAAACACACACGTGCGCGCGCACACACACACACACACAGAGGAGGGGTAGAGTTATTTAAAATATGTAATCATTTTCAAAAGATGTGACAGAGCCACTGTGACACTGGTTGTAACTCAAGTTCTAGGGGGTCTGACACCCTCATTCAGATATATATAGATATATATATATATGCATATATACATACATATATATACAGGCAAAATGCCAATGCACATGAAATGAAAATAAATAAACAATTTTTACAAGGATAACTCCAAGGTCCCAGGGTCTCTGGGGTGGAAAAACCACAGGACTACTCTGCTGGCTTTTGGGCTTGCAGAGGAACCAATTCGGTACTCCTGCATACCTGGCTGTCTGCCAAGAGATACATTACACCAAAAGAGGGAAGTGGGGAATTTTTCATCATGACTCGGCACAGAAGAAGAGGACAGCTTCAGTGACCAAATCTTAAGGATTATCAGTGATCCCCGAAGGAAAGCAGGCCTGGTTTTGAAGTGCTCTGTATCCTTACTCCAGCCACTAAATCTAACTTGTTTCACAACGGCAAAACAGTCCCGTGTCAGCAAGAGCACAGTATTCTCCCAGTTCAAAATCAAACCATTATTCTTACGGTTGTACAGCTGTATAAACCTGCCTCAAAACTCCGTACACTGTCCGCCTGCAGTGGGTATAATCTGTGGGTGTGAATATGCTGGAGTACAAGAGGTGGGAGGAACGCCGGAATCAGATTTCAGGGTGGTGGAGCTGTATTACAAATGCCTGGAGACAGTCCTGCAGACCGTTCTGCTTTTAATCATTCTGTTTTGAAAGGGGGTTGTGAGCCTTTCTTATGCGGACTTTTGAAAGCGTATGAAGTCGGTCAGTGAGTGCTCATTTGCTGTGGTCACCTTCCCTGCTTCTCCGCACTTCTTCCCTCCCCTCCCCCGTCCTGATATTTGAAAGGACATCCCAATATCCACAAGTCTTTGATGTGTATATTTAAGAGGCAGAACTCGTAAACATAATTATAATTTCTAATTATAAAATCCCATTATTGTTACAAGATAACTCGTTGAAAAGGCCTCTGTCATCATTTTATTAATGTTTTTATGTAATCTGTGTTCAAATAAAAATCTACACAAGCTCTATATATCTTCGTGTCACGGGAGAGTTGTGATTTTGAATGTGTTTTAATGACACACCGAGGTTATAGGACCGTTTCATGGTACGACACCATAAACAGTCGCTCTGGAGCTTAGTGCTCCTGCCCTTGAAGCATATCTGTACTTAGAGATCTTTCTTGCATGTGTTAAGTCACCTTCCTCAAGTCTGGCACAGACAGGCTGAACGACCTGGCATGAGGTATCTGTAAGCAGAGGGCTTTGTTCTTCAGTGCTCAGCTGAACGAGGCAGAAACCAAACTTACACGGGAAATTGCTCTTAGCTCATGGGCTGATGGTTAACCATGGCACTATTTAGCCACATGGGCCATTTATTCCAAAAATTTTATGTAGGATTATTTTTGTCTTCGAGATGGTTATGAAAGAATGTGTTAGTAGTTGTGATAAATTTGCTTCTTAGGGCAAAAGTGCTCAACTTAAAACGTTTTACAAACTTGTGTAAAACTATATTAGTTTTCTTTCTTCCTTTCTTTTTTAAAATGGGGCCTGTGAGACCGCTCAGCAGAAAAATGCACTTGCTACCCAGCCTGACAACTGAGTTCCATCCCCAGAACCTGTATGGTGGAGGGAGAGAACCAGCTCCTGTCAGCTCTCCTCTGCCCTCCATATATATTGCCTTCGTACTCACATATACACAAATCAGTAAAAATTAAACATAATTTTATGAAAATGTACTCATATTAATTTATTTAATCTAGACCTAACATTTAGGTCCTTATGTTCATTTGATAGTTATGTCTCTCTTCAAAAGCTATGTTTCCAGGTGTCAACTTGGAGCATTGCCCTGAAAAGAGAATGTTACTTAAGATGGTTAATTTGTGTGAAAACTGAAATACTCATGCATGGTGAAATCTCCTTGAGACGTCGGGCTTAAAGGAAAACCAGGTCCCTTTGGGCCAGTGTGGCCACCACACACTCTGCAAACTTGAGCTTCTTCTGTTCAAGGACACGTGTTAGTAATTCCTGTGGAAATGGCAAGGCTGTGCCGGCCACTTCTTCCTAATCCCCTGGCTGTCATTCAGCTAATGCGACACTGGGAACATGCATGTGCAGTTGAATTTAGCACTAAGGCTACGGCATAATCGCATTCTCTGCTCTTTACAAGGGACTTGAACTCTTCACACTGCATGGCTATAACTGAGCACCCAAGCTTAGTGAAGGCCACGGTGTATTTAGTTGGAGCAAAGCGAAGAATTGGACTGACTAGGGTATTTTTCTTTTAAGATTCTTAGTGGCACTTGGTTAAATTTTTTAGAAATACAATGCAGGCTGACTTCAGTTATAGAGAATCTGACAGCCACACATAACTGCCAGTACGCAGAGGAGAAGGGATCAGAGCTGGGAAGCAGAGCATCTCAGAAAAGATCCCTTCTCTGTGTGTCTGTTTTGCCCATCAGAGGCTGTTTCACCCTTGGGCTGGCTTCAACACCAGAGCTCTGTGCTTCTGTCCTCTGTCTACAGAAAGAGGTGAACTGACCCTGTTTTCTCGGAAGCCCCTCTAAAGCAGCTAAATGGCTACCTGGGAGCACTCACTGATATGGGAACTGAATTTTCCCTGCAGAACTGAATCCTTGCCTGGACTGAAATTGGACGTAGCACCCTTGAAGTACATTGGTTGTGTAGGTTGGGGTGGGAGGGAATGAAGGCAGAGTTCTGTGGGGAGGAAAGGAAGGTGAGCTGTTTTGGAAGGTAGGCTGCAGTAATAGCTGTGATGCCTCTAAATCTAAGCAGCTGATGAAAAGTCGTGTTTTCCATATTGGTTCAAGTGTAGGAGTACGGGGACGCAAACGCTGGTCCATGAACATACAGATGCCAGAGGGGGATTTTGATTTTCTGTTCTTCTCTGTGTTACTTGAGACAGGGGATCTCACTGGGCTAGAAGCCAGAGATTGCTAGAAGCTAGCGATCTCTCTGGAGCCGTCTATCTCTGTCTTCCAAAGCTGGGGCCATGGACATGTTATCCATGCCTGGCTTTTTACACGGGTCTGGGAATTAGAATTCAAATTCTCATGCTCACACAGCAAGTGCTCTGACCCAGGGTCATCACCCCAGACTCCTAACTTACATTTTCTTCTGCCTATTTAAATTGACTGCATTGACAACTATCACGTTAGAGTCTCTTTGCTTTGCTGTGGCAGATCATAGAACTGGGGGACCTGGGTTTCTCTACGGTATCTGTAGGATGCTGTGGGGTGAGAGGCTCGGTTCCAGACCTATATCCCATCCCTTTTGTCAGGAAAGCCAGAGCCTGGGGAGCGCTTGTTTCTTTAGACTTTGGGCTTCCAACAGCTGACCACATGCTGCGGCTTCAAGCTCATCTGCTGTGGTCTACTTTTGCAGGACTGCATGACAGGTTCTTAGCCTGCATCAGGCCTTCTTACAGAGCAATCTTCATGGATCCCTAAAAAAGAAAAAAAAAGCTCATCCTTAGGCTTTGACTTTTGCTGTAACTGTTAACCTCTTATGTCTCCCAATATTTTTGTTGGCATCATGCAAAAGTTGAGACTATTCCCTTCTTTTTCTCACCTCACAAAGTCCAGCGGCCTTCTGGTTCTCCAGACACCACTGTCACCACATAGGGCCGAATACAAGGTTGCCTGGATGCCGCCAGCCTGACTTGTTGATGCTCCCTGCCTCCAGAAAATAGGTTCTCTCAGTCAGTCCCCCTTCAGACATTTTAAAGCGGCCCTGTGCTTCCCTATACGGCAAACTGTGGATGTAAGGATGATTAGAGCTCATCAAAACTTTAAACACTGTTCATCAAAATGCCGTGAAGAAAATGAAAAAGGATGTGGGAGACTGGCTACAGTATGCCTGCAAGAGCCTAGTTAATAAAGTCTCTGTGTAATAACATTGTTGTTGAAATAGGGACGGCGGCAGGGCTGCGTCCCCGGCACCCGGCCGCCCGCATGGCTAGCTTATGCCCAGAAATAATTACACGGAAACTGTATTCTTTCAAACACTGCCTGGCCCGGATAGTTCCAGTTCCTTATGGCTAGCTCTTACATATTGTTCTAACCCATTTCTAATATTCTGTGTAGCCCACGAGCTGGCTTACCAGGGAGGATCTTAACCTGCGTCTGTCTGGAGCGGGAGAACCATGGCGACTCCTCACACAGCTTCTTTTTCCCAGCATTCTCCTCTGTCTACTCCGCCTACCTAATTTTCTATCCAATAAAATGGGCCAAGGCAGTTTCTTTATTAATAAGAAATCACTCCCACATCATTTCCCCTTTTTCTGTTTAAACAAAAAAGAAAGGCTTTAACTTTAACATAGTAAAATTACATATAACAAAACAGTTATCAAGTAAGAATTACAGTTACAATATTTATATCTATTTTATCTCTTATCATAACTAAGGAAAACTATAACTAACCATTCTTCAACTCCATCAAAGACTCCAGAAGGATATAATATTACCTATCAAACAAGAAATAAGAAAACTCTAGAAATGACAGAGACATCTCGCTGCCTGGACAGTCACCCAAAGTTCCTCTGTACCGTTGGGGCATCCATCTTCGGCCTACAGGCCCATAGTATCCAGCAGACATTCTCATCAAGCAAGAAATTCCAAAGACAGTTCAGTCACTTTTTGCTGTGTCCTGCAGAATGTCTCACAGACTCTTTCATGAAGCAGGAACCCCAAAAGGTCATCTCACCTTTAGGCAAGTTCAGCAGTCCTCTCTCTGCGGGTTCTCTGTGTCCAGTTTATGCAACAGTCCAGGCAAGAGCAGTTTCTTGCCCAAATGGCTATCAAACTCCATAAGGATTCTCTTCGATGCCCATCTTCCTCTTGAAATAGATTGGTGCTGCCAGGAGCAAATGTGTCTCATTGTCATGAAAAACCCTAAGTTATTAAAATATCTTAAATGCCATATTCTGCAGCCTTTGAAAGATATGAAGAATGCCTATCTAACTAAAATATCTCTCTATATATCTAGAAAATCTAACTAACATGACTACAAGCTTAAGTATTAGCGATGATTATCCATTAACAACCTATATTTCCTAATTATACATTACATTTTTAAATGAACTACACAATCACAATACCTTAATCAAGATCAAAAATACATATACATATAACAAAATTGACCATAAAATCCATACCAATGCAAATTATTCATATCTATATCATATCCCCCTTTAAATGTAAAAGAACATTTATAAACAATATTTGGGAACATGGGCGTAGTTTTTTCTCTACAAACTGCTTCCTGCTGAATAGGGGCGTCGTTAATTAGGTTGTTCATGATATAACCTGTATGCTAGTTTCATCTCAGTTGGCAATTGAGCGAAGCAATTTTTTGAGGGTATTCACAGCAACCTTTCAGGAGGGCGTGGTCTATCATACCAAATCGGAATAGATGCAATCCACAGGGTCTCATCCTCTGCAAAAACAAAAGAAGACCCTCTCCAAAGCATCATATCCTTAGACCCAAATTCTGAAATCATAATACCCTTATATCCATTTTGGTTTAGATTGGCAGCCCATGTAATGAAATGTCTCTCTGTACTTAGCTCCTTCACAGTCAAAAATTTTAAAGAAAACACAATGTACATAATCCAGACTCTCTGTGAATTTTCCATTTTTACGTGGCTTATATTTCTTTATTTCTTTTAATCTATAACTCTCTGTACTTCTGTACTCTGTCTCTTTAAAGACTTTACCCTTTTTCTTTTTAAGACATTAACTTTATTCTTTATATTCTTTTTCTTCTCTTTCCCAAGCCTACGTACATTTATCCAACAGTGTCTGAATCTGTTTTATTGTGAATCTGTAATTTCTTTACTATACAGGAGCATTTCTTAAAATGTTAAGCATTTCTTAAAAACTTAAGTTGCACCATTTACAGGTAATACGGTACTGCCTGTGTCCTGCCCAGTCTAAACCTTAACTGCACGGTTTTAAGGTAATTACGGTAGTTCCTGCCTGAGATCAGCACAGTTCAGCATGGAGCAGCCGCTCCTGCCTCAGAGTCATTTGGTGCCCCTGAACCATTCACAGTTTCAGGCACACAGCAAGTCCACATTGGAGCCGCACTCAGCAGTTTAACTCTGAGACTGAGTGTGCAGCACAGAAACTCTTTTCATCCAAGTTACAGCCAAATCTGACATGCAGAGCACTGCGCAGTCTGAAAATGCGTCTCTGTATAGCGGCAGGAATCCGCCATGCTCTTCCGCCTGCCTAAGCCTGATTCTGCCTTCTGCCCAGGTGCAGGCGGGGAGCTCTGAGCCATCTGCACGGTCTCAGAGCACTCTCCTCCGATCCCAAGCGGAACACAAACATCCAGTCCCATAAAAGCCTTGAAATGCTTTAAAGCCAGAGTTCATGCTGGCAGCACAGCCCCCAGGAAGCCGCGCTTTAAAATGATGTAGCTTATTTTTCTGCTGTTGTAGCTGAATCAGGAATCTCTCTACAGCACGCCACCAACAAAACAGCAAAAATCTGTGTTAAACTCTCTCTCCCTTATTTTTAAGCCTTCTCAGGTTTTTAAGTGGATTTAGCCCATCACGTCTGGGCGCCATCTGTTGAAATAGGAGCGGCAGGGCTGCGTCCCCGGCACCCGGCCGCCCGCATGGCTAGCTTATACCCAGAAATAATTACACGGAAACTGTATTCTTTCAAACACTGCCTGGCCCGGATAGTTCCAGTTCCTTATGGCTAGCTCTTACATATTGTTCTAACCCATTTCTAATATTCTGTGTAGCCCACGAGCTGGCTTACCAGGGAGGATCTTAACCTGCGTCTGTCTGGAGCGGGAGAACCATGGCGACTCCTCCTCTAACCTTCTTTCTCCCAGAATTCTCTTCTGTATACTCCGCCTACCTAATTTTCTATCCAATAAAATGGGCCAAGGCAGTTTCTTTATTAATAAGAAACTATTCCCACATCACATTGTCTCACCAGTCAGTGGCCGGTAAGCCAGGGTTTGTGCTTTATTAACATTTTAAAAAGTAGAGTGAGGAGAATATCAGAACTCTGCTCCATTTTTATTGACTGCAAATTATCAAAATTTAAAATATTAACAAAAAAAAACAGAAAAAGATGAGCAAGCAGACACCTGAAGATGACTGTTGATGAGCTACAAAAAGATCTTCGGCATCACCAGAAATCTGTAGCTCAAACTAAGGTTAGGTGGTATTCTTCACCTCCAGAAATTCACTGAGAGAGATAAATAAATCAGATACCTGCAGGATCTGTGTAGGTCAGCCGGATCTGTTGTGAGTTCATGCTGGAGTGGAAGACAGCCTTCGGCCTATTCTGCCAGCAGCCTGGAAAGTCAATATATTGTGTAAACACACATACACACATGCATGCACACGCATGCACACACACACACACACACACACACACACACACACACACACACACGGTAGATGTAGGATATACCTACCCTAAATAAAACACACAAGTATTTTACTCACAGGTGCTTCTCAAAGCATATGCCAACACTTTTATCCACATCTCTGCAAGGAATGTCTGTTGCACCTCTCTGTTAACATAGGGAATCTGCATATGTTCATACTTATTTAAGATTCCTGTCTTAAAATGTGGCAGGATAAAGAACAACTCAAAAAAAAAGTAAGTAGTCCTCCCATATACAAATGATAAAAGGGCTGAGAAATAAATTGGAAAAACATCACCCTTCACAATAGCCACAAATAATATAAAATATCTTGGAGCAACACAAACCAAAGAAATGAAAGACCTGTACAACAAGAACTTTAAGTCTTTGAAAAAAAGAAATTGAAGAAGACACCGTAAAATGGAAAGATCTCCCTTGCTCTTGGGTAGGCATGACCGGCATAACAAAAATGACAATCTTACCAGGGGCAATCTACAGATTCAGTGCCATCCCATGAAGATCCTAACAAAATTCTTCACAGACCTCAAAAGTACTCAACTTCACATGGAAAAACAAAAAATCCAGGATAGCCAAAACAATCTTGTACAATAAAGGAACTTCTGGAGACATCACCATCCCTGACATCGAGTTCTTTTATAGATACAGTAATGAAAACAGCTTGGTACTGGCATCAAAGCACACAGATGGACCAAGGAAATTGAATCAGAGATCCTGATATTAATCCACACACCTATGAACACCTGATTTTTGAAAAAGGAGCTAAAATTATTACAATGGAAATTACAATAGAAAGAAGAAAGTATCTTCGACAAATAATGCTGGAATAACTGATGTCAACATGTAGAAGAATGCAAGTAGATCCACATCTATCCCATGCACAAAACCCAAGGCCAAATGGGTCAAAGACCTCAATATAAATCCAGCTACACTGAACCTCATACAAAAGAAAGTAGGAAGTATTCTTGAATGCATGGGCATAGGAGACAACTTCCTAAATATAGCACAGACACTGAAAGCAACAATAAATAAATGGGACCTCCTGAAACTGAGAAGTATCTGTAAGGCAAAGAAAACAGTCAATAAGACAAAATGGCAGCTAACCGAATGGAAAAAGATCTTCACCAACTACACATCAGAGAACTGATCTCCAAAATATATAAATAACTCAAGAAACTAGACATCAAATAACAAATAATCCAATTTAAAAATGGGGTTCAGAACTAAACAGAGAATACCCAACAGAAGAATCTCCTCAAATGGTGGAAAGACACTTAAGGAATTGCTCAACATCCTTAACCATCAGGGAAATGCAAATCAAAACAGCTCTCAGATACCATCTTACACTTGTCAGAATCACTAAGATCAAAAACACTGATGATAGCTTATGCTAGAAGCAAACTTGTTCAGTGGTTTTGCCTGAGTGTAGGCCAACATAAGGATTCGGAGAGCAGGGAAGGCAGACTAGGCTAGCTTAGACTGTGCAGAGGTTAGGTGTGTCAAATGTGCCCCAAGTTTACTCTTCTTTTAGTTTACAGTGGGTTTACTGAAATTTAATCCCAATCTAAATTGTGGATTTTCTGTAACTGACCAGGTGAGCCACGAATGTGATAGCAGGTATTGGTTTTGTTTTCATTTTTGAACTTCACGCTGAGTAGAAGACACGAGAGAGCTATTGCATGAGGTCCAAGGAAGGGCAAGGCTCAAATTTAAGGTGATTGTAATGTATAATAGCAGTGGCCTGTTGAAATATTAATGCAGAAATGTTCTGATTTTAACTCAGGAAATTTATATTTGTCCAAACATAGTAACTTATACACTGAAATTTGTCTCAGTTCAGTAAAAGGCTTGGGACTAAACAGAATGCTGCTGCTAGGGAAGCTGTCCCGTAAACTTTAAAGGGTTGTTATTAACCCATGTGAGACTTTCAGCAAGGAATTTCACTGTGTGTTCTTTTCTACTTAGATGTATCTTTAGAAAACAATAAAATATTATTTTATCTAAATTTTACTAATATATTTTCTATTATAAAGTGTAATCATCTAAGAACGTCTGTTCTTAAATAGGCTTCTTGGTAAGACTATGCCCTTTATGAGTAAGTGACCAAGTCCTTGTCTGAGTTACAGCCCAGAATGTCAGATGTCTTGGCGTAGTGTAAGGCAGAGTGGACAGGTCAGGATTATAATCGACTGTGCCCGCCCCTGCTCTTGTCAGGTGGAATTGGGGAGGGGAGTATTTGGAGTTGTTTTTAGTGACAATATTTGGAGCTGAATAAATTTGTTAACTGGTGTAGATATTGGATGTTTCTTTTCAAATAGCTCTAATTATTTCAAAATTAGTCAACTTGTAATATTCACAAATTACTTGTAATTCATTAGAATTGGGAGTGACGTTGCTAAATAAACATTTGCATCCATTTCATCAGAGAAAAATTAAACTCCTACAAAATTCATAACACTGTTATGCATGTACTTTTGTAAACAAAACTGTGCAGATGAGGGATTTTATATTTTTTATCTATCTTTTGAGATATGATTTTATGTTGTTCTATAATGAATTCTTATTGTCAAGCATGAGCTCACATTTCCTAACACACGGGTAGGTGAACTCTGTTATAAACACGCGGCATTTTAGGCACTATGTTTATTTGTCATTCATCAGATATGTACGCTTGTGTGGCTGTGTGCAAGCCAGAAGAGGGTGTAGCATCCATCGGGGCTGGAGCAGCAAGCAGTTTGTTAGCTACATGAAGTGGGTTCTAGGAACCAAATTCGTGTCCTCTGGAAGAATAGTAAGCACCCCTAAAGGACAAGCCATCTCTTCAGCCCCCAGTTTTCTTTGGTTTGGTTCGGTTTAATAAAGACATTCAAGTCATTGCTTCCAGAAGCTTCCGTTTCAATATAAATGGCAGAGCTGAGACTCTGATTCCAATTGTTCTAGTCCCAAGTCCAAACACTTTTTCATCTAAAATTCCAAAAGAGTAAAATAAATAAATGATCTCTAGCTATGGAATATAAGTAGTTCTGTTGTGGAATTAGGGGCAGCCTCGTTTTCCACTGTCCCCCTGGGGTCATGCTAACTCACTGTTTATGACTAGAGAGAAACCTTTCTTACATTAGTGTGACAGACTCTTGTTCAGTGTCTGTTTGGAGCTGGATTGCATAGAAGGGCTCAGGAGAGGATACAGGCAAAAGTATGCTCTGTAATGACATGGGAAACACTTTGTGTTGACTAATAACATAGATATTTTTAATTTAAAAAATTCTTTAAATATGTGTTTTGCCTTAATCGGAAAATCTGGGTATCAGTCCTGTTTAATTTGCTGTAAGATGTAGCCTGCCTGTCCTGAGATCATACGTTCCTGCCACCTCTCTTGACTCTCTGCTCAGTCCCCCTTCTCAGTGAGTCCCATGGGTGCATTCAGTCACATGACCATCTTCCTGATCCCCATGCTCATCTCCCTGGCTCCTGTTCCTTGATTTCATGGGTTCATTGCCAATAGCATCTTACTGGGCCTCCTTTTCAAAGCATCCCCCATAGAGGTGAAAGCTGAATTTCGGAGCCTCCTGCACTCTTGTAAGTTCTTTGCAGCTCCTGCAATGTTGGTAGTGATAACACTGCATTTCAGGTGCTGGGGTTCCTGGCCTTGCTGTGGTTTGTGAGTCACCCCCCACCACCTTTGCTCCTCAAGTAACAGCAATCACCAAGCCATATGTGGTCCTCACTCAGCTCCCTGATGCTGTCTTCTATTTAGGGGCCTACCCTTCGTCACTCTAGACTCTTTCCTCCCTGAAGCTAACCGCGCTGTGGCCAAGGGTTCTTCGCCAGTGCTTGCTTCCTTATACTTGTCCTCTGCTCAGCAAAGTCTGACTTTGTCTGCTCTCAAATCACCTTCCACCGTATCCAGAGACCAGATGCTGACTGACAGCCTGACAGGCACTACGGGGAACACATGGACTCGTATAATATGCAGTCTGTGGCTCAGCCCGCTCTGGTCTAGTTGGAAAATTGAAACACGTGAAAACTGCACTAACAGTCCATGGATGTGCATAACAAGGGTTGGGAGAGTAACTCCTCACGTATCTTAAGCTGGGTCTTATGAGCAGAAAAACTAGGTTACCTTGAAGGCAGGGGAGAAGGGATGGCCAGAGGTTGGGGCGGGACACAGGAATGTGTGTGGCTTGCTATCAGTGTTTCTCTCTGTGGCTGAGTGTGTGCCAGTGTATAGAGCAGAGGAAACGGATGTAACGTCACAACTCACCTATTCATTTTTCTGTAATCCTTTGAATACCCTTTCCAGTGTGGACCTTTAAAAAAACGCTAGTCCACATTACTTGTTCCATTGTTCAATATCCCAAATGACTCTCCTGATGCTTTTCTCTTGTGCACGCCCACATACCTTTATGTATATAGACCTTATCACATCCAGTCTATTCCGTGAGATTTCCAGGGCCATAACATGTGATGTGAAGTGCTTGGTTACCCTACTAGCCGGTGAGAAGCTGACAGGTGCAAAGTGCACCATTGTCGGTAAAGAGCGTCAAGCCCCCCCAGACCCTTCCGGGGAGCATTCCAGGCAGCAAGCTGTAGCATGTTCTGCAGTAGTGGAATCTTATTCAATGTGTAGCTTGCATTTTGTGATTGTGAAATCGTGTTTTGTTAGTTTTCTGAAGGGCACCATTTGTAACACGCCCACACAGTGTACTGGGATTTCCCAGTCATTCCACCATTTCCCATAATCCGGTGAAGCCATCATGGGGCCCACTGCTTCTCTTTTCATCATCTTTTGACAGTATCCAGAATTGTAAGAACAGAGTTGCTTCTGAAGAATTGGAAGTTCTCTGCCTTCTTCTTAGCAGCATTCAGTAACCAAGGTCTATTTCTTCCGGGCACACATCGTAGGCGCGTAGAGTTCGCTCGTTCATCAAGTCAGCAGGCTTTTGAGTGCCTAGCACATGACCTCCTCTGAAGGAAGGAAGCTGTGGAGAATTTTAATTGTTCATAATTTCCACACTTCCCATAATTGCAAAGAACAAGAATTTATCATTTTCCATGATGTCTTATTACTCTTTTAGGTTGTGGTTATGTCTCCTCCTAAGATAATATTCAAATCCCAATGAGGTTTCATTTAATTTCAAGGCAATATAGGATGAGATTCCATAGATTAAAAGGCAAACAGAAGTCTTCTTTTCTGTTTCAACAATAGTCGTAATAACATATCTCCCACTTGCTGACTCGTCATGCTATGTGAGTCATACCTCTTCCCATGTTAACCCATTTAACACCGAGACATGTGCACAAGTCTTCAAGCCAAAGAACTCCAGTTCTAGAGAAGCATAGCACTTCTTTGTAATATAATTATTTTACCTTTGATTTAAATCTTGCACCTATTATAGGTTGCACTAAATTCTAGTCTCACCAGATGAGATAAACTTTCATCTGCTTGTTTTGAGAACGCTTCTCGCATCTGCTGTCATTTCTTCTTTCGCTTTCCATATTCAATTTCCCTTTTATTCATAATATTTTATGACATATTATGACTGGCAGTTAAACTGCCCTGAGAGTTCAGATCAGGTGTCATGGTTGAGCTGTATGCCTATTTCATGTCTCTCTACAGTGTGTGACTTTGGGGCTCTTGTTTGAGAGTTAGCAAATGGAGCTGAGGTTAATGATAGGTAGGAAGCTCAGGTAACACTAAAACCCGGAGCTTCCCTCCCTAAGCCTTCAGCCTTTATCTCCTGACAGCATTGTGCTGGGAGATGGAGGGCAGCTTCACAGTGCACATGAGGCATCATTCCAGAGCCTGTGTGTTTTAGGCTCATCTCATGTACAGACCCGAACAGATTTTCAACAATAATCGCGTCAGAAATTTGGCTTCACCCCTCCCCTCTGTCCATACATCCCGCTTGCTGATTCCTTTGACTTTCAGGATGAAATGGCAAAGGCCTCAGAGAAACATAGTCTATCCCCATAGTCTGAGCCATTTTCTTACTTACTGCTCCTCAGTTTGGGTTCCATGAAAAAGTGCTCCTTGGACTATAGGTGTTGTGTGTGACTGCCCCCAGTGTGTGAAAAGACGGCATCGTGGTTTCTAGAATGACAAACTGTCACAATCCTCCGTCGCCAGTGGCCTTCCACCTTAGTGATTTGCCAGCCTTGTGGTTGGTTGCAGTATTTCCTCACGTTCTGAAAAGACAGTGAAGAAGCTGATCGTGGACTTGATTCCAGGACATGTAAAGAATCTCTCAAACACAAAATAGGGCATGAAACCTTTTAAAAACTGGTTGACAAAGATTGACATAAGCACACAGTACAGAACAAATAGCTGATAGTCACATGACAAGATGTTCAACATCAGTAATCAATGAAGAAATGCAAGTTAAATCACTAAACAGGATTTTTTTTAACTTCTTTTGAAAAAAAAAAACAAATATAAACTTGCCTATTGTTGCTATGCAAGAAAAATTAAAATATTTGCCTACATAAAAATTATTTACAGACGTTCATGTAAGCATTTAAAAATCTAAGAAAAACATAAACCTAATGTTGATCAACTGGTAAATGTGTGTGTGCGCGCATTTGTGTGTATGTGTGTGTGTTGTCTATATAATGAAATATTATTCAACAATTGAAAGGAGCCAACTACCATTTCATGATGCAACATTGACTGATATTAAAAGCATTGAGCTAAGTGGAAAACCAATAGCAAAATAATATTATATTTCCATGCATATGAGATGTCCAGAAAGGCCAAAGAGACAGAACACATATTAGGAATCTGTTTTCTGCCAGTGGGGACAGACATTGACTGACAGTGGGGACAGACACTGCCTGTGGGGACATACATTGACTGCCTGTGGTCAGCAGAGATCTTTTGGAGGGAATAAAAATACTTTAAAACTGAATTGTGGTGATGTTCACGCCACACAGAAATTGACTAGTAATCACTTATTTTGCTGGAGCGGAGAGCAATATAACTGCTATGTTTTAGAAGAATACGTGGTTGAAATATGACAGGGAAAGGGGACTGTAGATGATTCCGCAGTTAAGAGCACTTACCACTTCTCCAGAGAATCTAGGTTCGGTTCCTAGCATCCTCATGGTGGCTCTGAACCCCCATAACTCAAGTTTCAGTGGTTGGACACTCTCTTACAAACTCTGTAGGCACCAGGCATGCATGTGCTGCACATAAATGCATGCATGCAATGCACTCATACACATAAAATAAAAAAATCTTTTTTTTAAATTTAGTAAAGAAAAAGTAAGATAAGTACCCCAATATGTTAACCAAACAAAAACAATTAAGAAAACCACTAGGCAAACATTTAAAGTGCTGTTGCTAGTTACAAGATGTTTCGATCTGTCCTATACCCTTTAAGATCTCATAGACTCTAGTATTTCCAGTGGTTCTGAATCTTACATCACTTATGTGATGATCCTGTCAACATATATGTGATTAACCTGTCAATATAGAATCCATTTTCACATGCATCTCCTCTTTGGATCTTGCTCCTGAAATGTGGTTTCGGTTTTGCCTCTGTAGTTTTATTTTTTTCTCATATTGTAACAATGTATTTTCATCTCTAAAATATATTTCTGTTCTTATGTATCAAAGACATAGTGGTAACTATGATAATATCTGTTGGGTTTTTCCTAGTGGCAAATTACAGTCTTAAACCTTCCAGGAAGACACTGGGCTCCTAGGGTCCTAAGAAGGGAGAAGCCAGTGTTGGTCCGTTTTTCTTTTGCACATGTCTGCTGGAGTTCTATGGAACCCATTAGAAAATTAAAACAAGCCAACCCAATTTACCTGCGTAAAACTCCTAGCTGATAACCTCTCCTAGCTGGAAGAGCTCTGCATCCTTGTTCCGTTCAAAGGTATCAGTGTGAACATGCTCTTGCTGATGGCTAGCAATGTTCAATACACAGACTGCAGCGTATCACACGGGTCCGCCTCTGGACAAGAGTGGTTCCCTTCCATGTCTTACCTCTCTCTTCATAGCTCTAGGCTTTCCCCTGCTTCATTTGCAGCAAGCATTCAAGTACAATGAGAGAGGGGGAACTTTAGACTATTCTAGGTTACAGGGCTCTGGATCACCTTCGGTGCCAGAAACCTGACAAGGGACAAAGAGAGAGAAAGATGGACTTGTGCCAGCAGAGACAGCAGCAAGCACACCAGCATGGGCACCCAAAAGACAAGCTGGAAGGAGGCGAAGCTCCATTGGTTGCCCAGAGTTACCATAGCGGAATCACACCGTTCAAAGGATCTCCAAATAGGAATGATGAACATGAGGGAGGCGTGGCTCATCCAGCTCCAGCTCGAAAACCTAATTGTTAGGTGCCAGGTGGGAAAGGTGACCCTGGAGAGGTGGGTCCTGCCCTTGTCCTGGGGACTTTCCACTTCGGCGACGTTGAGAGGCAGAAGCACTTGTCTGCATAGACTGACGGCCATCCATGACATTCCACTGGTTAACTCCCATGTGCATGCGCAAGCCACTAGAGCGTCATATTCCAAGTTTCCCCTAAGACTTTCGTATATCCCGAGCTGTGAGGCAGGGTTCTGACCTCTGGGAGCCCCCTGCAGAGGAATCAATGCTCTGCCCAAACCCTGCAGGTGCAATTGTGCTGAATGGGACTGGAATTCCTCTTTGCATATCTTGTGTGATTCCCACACCTTTCCTGGCAGCAGAGCTACCTGTTAACCTTGTCCTCCAGGCGCCCAGTTTGAGTTCAGCTTTGGCTCTGGGACGGTGGTTTCCAGCAAATCTGGCACTGGTAATAAGACTTGTGGCCACCACCAGGAACTTAGTTTGTGGTGAGCCTGATGCCCTTGAAGAACTTCCCTGTTGCTGCAGGCCCTGCTAAGAAATGTTTCCAAATACCAGTTGATCTGCATTCAAGATGAGTTCGTTGTCATGAAGACAGTTGCATCTGATAAAAGCTGGTTCCACAAAGCAAAGGTCTAGACTCATTATTGGTCTCATCTTCTTCTCGAGCCCTTCTTAGCTCTTGCTCACTGTCTGTGTTTACTTAGGCACGTGAATTGACTGCTCCAAGCCTTGGTGCTCTCAGAATCAAAATGGAGATGATAGTTGATAAATAGAACTATTGTTGTTGTTAAGTGAAATAATCTAATTGGTGCTTTCTGATTGGACATTGATGTAGATTGACGTCCAAATCTAGATCATTTTTATGGGACCTGAAAACTAAATGATTAGGTAGAGATAAGTGTGTGTGTGTGTGTGTGTGTGTGTGTTTCACATTTCAGTTTCACTGCAGCAGAGCCATGCTTACTTATTTAAAATTTTTAATTTCTATGTCAGGGTGTTTTGTTTGCACCTATGTCTGTGCACTATGTGCGTGCCTGGGGTCCACAGAGGACAGAAGGGGGCATCAGATAGATACCCTGCAGTTACAGATGGCTGTGAGCCACCATGTGGTTGCTGGGACTCTAGCCTGGACAAGAGGTCAGCGGTCTTAACTACTGGGCGAGTCTTCCATCTCTCCAGCCTCCGTGCGCTCAGCTGAAGCAGCGTCAGTGCCTGTGATATGGCAGCGGCCTAGCTGAGGAATTATAATAAAAACCATGTCCCTCAAAGTTTAAATGTTTACAGTTTGAACTTAACTCAGACTCTAGGTCCTAGAGGGTGAGTTGTGCCTCTTTTAAGCGGAGGAAGAAGGAGGAGGCTGATTTGTCCTGAAGTTCTCCTGTGGGTGCTGTCGCATGCCAGGGAAGACGGAATCCACAGTTGCTTTAGGCAGAGATCTCCACTCACGTGCTGCTGTGCCTGCTGCACGGTAACACATCACCTCAGCCCTCTCCACACTGTTCGCTCACTGCAGGAGGAGCCTGGGTGACTCCCATCAGCTGCCCAGCACAGCCACCACTGGCACACAGGGGTTCATGGGTAAATGCCTCAAGGGCGTTTAGTAACATTTACAGTTTAGTGAGCTGGAATGGCTTTCCAGAGAGCTGTGAATTGCTCTGAATGTTTGCCCTGATCTCCACGAAGCAGCAGCTGCACAGAGCAGCAGATTCCAAGGGCACAGGGTAGGGCAGAGCAGGGACAGCCTTCTAGGTCCTTCCCTCCCCTTTGCACGCCCTACATAAACTTTCTGTTATCTATCTGAATGCCAGTATCCTGGATTTGTTCTGAGTTCTCAAGCATAAAAATAAGAGTGCCAATGGTGGAAGAAACAGAAGGGTAGGTTCCTGTGGGGTCATGCTTCCACTTCCTCTTCTGGGGCAAATATCCCCTTACTCCCTGGCCGCACCATGCAGCTCCCAAAGGCAGAAGCCCCGTCCTGCCTGCGCATGTCCTTCCAAGGTCCTTAATCTGATTTCTCCAGCTTGAAACCCAGCCTGCAGAGCTGTTTTGTTTGGCTGGGATTTTTTTTAATATGCTTAAATGAGTTGCCAGTGTTTTAAAGCAAGGAGATTTCAGACACTGGCCCCTCCCGAAGCTTTGCAAGGTCTGGCAACTGATGAGGCTGCACTGCAGCCTGCAGCTGGAGCTGCTGCTCCTGCAGCCAGATTCTGTGACACCCATTAGCCTCTGGATTCACCCTCCCTGCAGCCCCCCGACTCTGCCCTTCTCACTTAGGCGGCTCTTGAGGTCGGATAGCCACCTCAGCTACAGGTGATTTGGGGTTCTCCATCTTGAAGACGAAGTGATCTCAGAGGCATGTGCAGCCACTGTGACCTTGCCCACAGTTTGAAAACCTGAATTTGGTCCTGTTTTATTTTTAAGGGCAATGGGATGTCTCAGTAGGAGAACATTTTCCTACCATTTTTGAGGATCCAGTTCCTTCCCCCAGTACCATGGGATAAAAATACCAGAAACAACTCAAATTGTGGAGTCTGGGAGTACGACTGTTGTATTATTCTAATTTTCTCTCTATTTTTTCTAAATTGTTCTTAAACACAAAGGAAAGTAATAAGCACATAGCTAACATAATGGCCTCCCAAGCATCAGATCTTTCATGTGTGTCAAGGGGCAGTGACTAGTGGTTGGCACCAGTGCTGCCTGAGTGCTGGGCAAGCCTCTGCCATCCAGCAATAGCCTCAGGGTTCGATTCCGTAACCAACAGCAGTAGTTGAAGTCTTCAGATCTCCCATTCTGCTAAGTACTAACCATCCCTTGTGCCTTAGGTATGCTGAGCTTTTCCTTCACGATAGTGTAGCAGGCTCGTTCGTTTGTTTTGAGACAGGGCCTCACTGTGTGCTCCAGGTTGGCCTCAAACTTGCAATCCTCCTCCTTGGGTCCTGCCAGCACTGACACGGCCAGTAAGCCGTCACACTCAGCTAGAGGTTATGTTTGTAGGGCTGAGAGAAGGAGATGACCCAGGAGTAAAGCAGCTTCCGGCCAGTGAGTAGCAGTTTCTCTGCAGCTTGGTCTCTTCCTTTAAGTCCAGCTCTTTCCATTAGCTCTGTAGCCAGCGTAAAACCAGAGCTGGGGATTCATTTTCTCCCTAGCTCTAAAATTAAAATTTTCCTAACTTCAAAACAAGCAGGGATAAAAGAACTCATTTTCATTAATAAGAAACAAAAAGTTTCCATTCAATAATTCAAAGTATTATGAAGTATTCAGATTCCAAGAAGCATGGCACCCTTTGTATTTACCTTTTTCAAATTCAAGAATAAAAAGGCTTACAAATTGAAAAGGATTCCGCAGGCAGCGTTGTGACTGCTACTTGGTGCGGTACTCACTACATGACTTTATGGAAAAGAATTGAGTCAGGTACCAAAGATCTCATTTGCACAAGTTCTGAGAACCTTGCACACTCCATTTGAGAAAATTTACTTTAACTTCAGTCAGAATTCTACTTAAACAACTTAGAGTAGTGTTTTGTTTTGTTTTTGTTGTGTTGTCTTGTTTTGGAGACAGGGTTTCTATGCTTACCCCTGGCTGTCCTGGAACTCACTCTGTAGACCAGGGTGATCTCAGACTCAGAGATCTGCCCGCCTCTGTCTCCCAAGTGCTGGGATTAAATACATGCACCACCACCACCAGGCAATTTAGAGTGTTTTTAGAGAGAATGACTGTCTCGAATGTAATGTCTTCTTAAAATTCTAGCCAGTGCTGACTTAAAGGCTGAATACCTGGGAGGGACCTTACCCTTGGAACCTCCTCTGCCGTGAAGCTGTGCTTTCATTTCCCTGACATCAGCACATTCCAGTCAGAATATTACAAACATTAAAGGGGAGAACGGACCCCCAACTGAGTTACAGTTGAGTCTCAAGTGTGCAGAGAAATCCTTCCTCACCGGGAGGCCAGTGTCTTGCTCTTTTGTGTTCTGCAGGCTTTAGCATCACGTTTTTCTAATTTTGTGATTTGAATTGCCTTCTCTTGTATTTTAAAATTATTTTTGTTCCACTGACTTTAAGATGGATTCCATGTGCATCTGTGTGTGTAGTTTGTACAGAAGGTAACCATGCTATTTGCCAAGGCAGCCATGACCTTGCCTACAAAGGAATCTGCCAAAGCAAAGGCTGATTGTTACTTTTCTTATTGTCATGATCAATACCTGAGAGGAAACAAGAAAGGAGGGTTACTGTGACGTCTGTAGACCGTCTTAGACTTCAGAAAGGCTGCAGCACCTGAGGCAGCTGGTCACATACCTCTGGAGTCAGGAAGCCCAGAAAGAACAAGAAGTAGGGCCCAGACACACAAACAACTCCAGACCCAATGCTGGTGCAGTGCCGCAATCCCCCCCCCAGCAAGGCTCCGCCTCCTAAAGGCTCCGCCTTCCCAAACAGGGTGCCAAGTTGGAGAGTGAATGTTCAAACACAGCGGGTTTAAGGGGGACGGTTCACATTCAAACTGCAAGTGTGCACCTTCTCCCTTCCCGGAGAAACTCGGTTTCTCCCTAACAGCCCAAGGTCTGGGCAGCTGTCCCATTCGCCCCACATCTCACCTCCGTTTCTTTTCACTCTGACTTCCCAGCCCTTTCTGTGCATTCAACGGCACAGCACAACAGTGCGTGGGCAATTAGGCATCGTTCTGTGAGCTGGCAAGCAAGGCGGTTCTGAGTACCTTTGTGTAGAGGCAACATGAAGTGTTCCATCCAGCGGGTGCCTGCAACATGGAGTGGAAGCTGTACCACTAGAAAATTTCTTTCTCATCACAAATGGATCCAAAGAGTAAATGTTGGTGCAACGAGAACCTATTTTTTCCTCTTATTGAAAACTACTAAAAATCACCAAAATGTACTTCTGATTTTCTTTTCCTTGCAAATGATCCGTTCTCTTTAGATAGGCATGTCCTCCTATGCTTCCTCCTCCACCCTTGCTATATGATGCTATCAACTTTTATACGTCTGACAACTTTGCTGAGGCAAGGTTTAATAACAGTAAAGTTTTCCACTGTGGCGACCAGGCGCTGCAAGGCTGGGCCATGACCTCCAGAGATGGAGTTTCAGTTGAAAAGGAAGGGACAAGGTACTCTGCCTGTGGAGGAGCCCGTTGCTAAGCAAGAGGGCCAGAGTGCTGGGGAAAGCCCTCCCCAGACTTAAGAGCAAAGGTGTAACTATGGGAGACAGGTGCCAGGCGCCAGGGGCTTTGTAGGTGCAGGAAGCAATGTGCCTATTTGGAAGATACTCTGTTAACAGCCAGAAGAAATGACTTGCAAACACCCAAACTGCACTTGGAGAAAGACATCATAGTTCCCAGAAAGAACTCCTGAGTGCAGCAAAAACAACATGAAATGGAATTGCTTGAACAGCACATGGTATTCAGGTAAAGGTTACCTAAAATAATACCATCTTGGTATTACCAAGAGTACCAGTCTGGTATAGTGCTCGGTGATGATAGGTGGACTTCCAAATTTTAATTTTTGGAGGTGTTTCAGAGACAATTCTTTCTGTCAGGGAAGCTTTAGGGAAATTTGACTTCTGTGGATTTTAGACTGAGTGTCTTGGGCTTGTGAGGAAGGATGGGAAAGTCTCTACCCTTCCTCTCTGGACGGGAGGGAAGACTTTATGGCTCTCAGTGGCTGGAGCATCTGGGACTTAAACACCAAACTCTGAACTCCCATTCGATTATTCTGATTATGATAAAGCGAAGTCCATCAGAGAGCAGCTGGACCCGCCCAGCTAGATATGCACAGCGGGTATCTGATGAATGCTGTCCACCTTGTTTTGACAGGTGGGATACAGCGCTTGCTAAAACGAGGTTATTTTGGGCCGACGAGCTGTAGTTTGTTTATCTCCGTCCTGCTTCATAAGTCACAGTGTTTCACATAATTTTATCCGAGGTGTTCACTAGAGACCTTTTTTCTTAATATTCTTCCAGAGAAGTCACAACTTACCAAGTACGATGACCTCTGATTTTTCTGTCTAAAATAAAAATCAATGCCTTACTTTTTCTGGCATTTTTTGTGTTTTATAATTGAAGTGTAAAAATAAATAAACATACAACTTCCTTAGAATCTTAAACAGTGCTGGAAGCAAACTTCCCACCTCTGCATTATAGTATCGTCTTAACTATAATTCATAAACGTAATTTCTAGATCTGTTTTGAGATTGTACTGTATTTGGATCTGAGCAGTAGGGAAACCAAAGACTACTAATGGCACCCATACATTTGGGGCTAACCCATGAGGCCAGCCACACACTTTGGGTCTGGGTGCTAGTATGCCTGCTCAGAGTTAGGAGGAAGGTAGCTGAGAGCATGCCTGCGGCTCAGCACCCCTGCCTGGGGAAGTAGCTGGATCAGTCTGCTAGGTATACATGGAAAGGAAAGCATGACAGATTCCCACTACCATACATGGAGACATTTCTGGGCCATGCAGCATGCTGCATGGCAGACTTAGGTTTTACTCAGACGAAAAGGGTTTATGTGCTGCACAGTGCCTCCAAGAGTTGAGGTGGTGAGCACGGCTCCCACCCAGCAGTCCTAGAGCTGGCGGTGAACACAGCTCTGCCATATTGAAAGGCCAAGAGAGGTAGAGCCAGCATCCAGGACTGCTGCAACCACGCTGTTTACCAGTTTAAAATGCTCTTTGTCAGAAAGGATTTCATATACCCAATAGGATAGATTCAGACATAAAAGACTTCCAAAAGACACAAAGTGTATTTAAAAATGTACATAGGCTTGGGAGGAAGAGGGGGGAAAGAGTATAGACAGTTATAAAAAGAAGTCTTTAAAGAGACAGTAAAAGTAATATAAAAGTACAGACAGTCATAGATTAAAGGAGTAAAGAAAAATAAGCTACATAAAGATGCAAAATACACAGAGTCTGGATTATGCATATTATTGTGTTTTCTTTGAATTTTTTGACTGCAGAGAGACATTTGGATTCTGGGAGCTGCTAAGTTAAACCAACATAAAGGTATCTTGACTTCAACATTTGGATCTAATGTTACTTTAGAAAAGAGGTTCTGCTTTTGTTTCCAAAGAAGATGAGAACCTATGGGTTCCATCCAGGCTAATGTGGTTTGATAAAACAAGAACCCCCAGAAGGTTGCTATGAACCCCTAAAAATACTTCACCCAATAAACAGCAGGGAGCAGTTTGAAGAAAACTATGCCCAAATTCCCAAAATGATTGTTTATAAATGCTTATTTTCACATTAAAAGGGTTGATTATAAGTGATTAATGGTCATGGTCAATTTCTAAAAAAAAGAAATCAGGGAACTATGACATAGAGATGGATACTTTGCATTGGTATGGATCTTGGTCTATTGATGCAAATTCAAGGTCAATTTTGTTATTTGTATTTCTGTTCTTTTTTTACGGTATTATGTTTACATAGTTCCTTTAACATGTAATATATAACTGAAAATCGCAGATTAATATGTAGTCATTTATAATAGTCAACCTTGTAGTCATGATAGTTAGGTTTTGTAGATGTACAGGGATATATTTCATATGGATAGGTATTCTTCAAATCTTTCAAAGGCCTACAGAACATGACGTTTAAAAGGTTTTAAAAATTTAGACTTTTCTCAACAATGAGATATGTCTGCTTCTGGCAGCACAAATTCAAGAAGATGGCAGCCACTGGAAAGGCTTCTTATGGAGTTTGCTAAGCCATGTGAGCAGGAAACTGCTCTTGTCTGGACTGTTTAATGATTTGCTGTATGAACTGGACATACAGGACCCACAGAAAAGTGACTGTTGAACATTCCAAAAGACAGGATGGTTGTCTGAAGAGTTCCTGCTTCAAAAAAGAAACTGCCAGACATTCTGCAAGATACAGAAGAAAGTGACTAACAAACTGTCAAGATAGGCAAAACATCCTTTCAAATTTCCTGCTTCATGGAAAACTCTGCCAGATACTATGGACCTGTAGGCTGAAGATAGATGCCCTAATGTTACTGAATAACTTTGGGTGACTGTCGAGGCAGTGAGATGTCTCTGTCAATTGTAGAGTTTTGGAAATTACTAACAATGTACTTCCTGTTTACTTAGGTAATATTATATACTCCTGGGGTCTTTAAAGAATTGAAGACAGATAGTTACAGTTTTCCTTAGTTATGATAAAGGATAAATTAGATATAAAGCTTTAGATTCTCAAAATAGAATAAATGAGTAAATATTGTAACTATAATTCTTGCTTGATACCTATTTTGTTATATGTAATTTTACTATGTTAAAGTTAAAACCTTTCTTTGTATTAGACAGAAAAGGGGAGGTGATGTGGGATTCCCCTCTGTATGCTGTGAATGTTTTATTACCATTGGTTAATGAATAAAGCTGTTTTGGCCAATGGCTTAGTAGAGCAAAGCCAGGTAGGAAATCCAAACAGAGATATAGAGAGAAAGTAGACAGAGCCAGGGAGATGCCATGTAGATGCCAAAGGAGAAAGATTCCAGCCAGAACCTTTCCTTACTACCTTTCCTTACTGGTAGGCCACAACCTCATGGTGATACACAGATTAATAGAAATGGGTTCATTCAAGATGTAAGAGCTAACTAGGAATACGCCTGAGTCATTGGCTGAACAGTGTTGTAATTAATATAGTTTCTGTGTGATTATTCAGGTCTGAGCAGTAGGGAAACGAAAGACCAGTCTCCGACTACAGTACTGTTGTCACCATTTAGCTTTGAATACCGTTGGAGCTATTAAAACATGTGTCTGAATAGATGTATGCTCACAATCTACTCTTCTCTGTTGTAGCCTTTTTCTTCTGGAGTATATTCCTTGGGAGAATTTTCAAATAAGTAATTGGTTGTATCTTTCGCTGGCTTTCTCACCAAAGTCCACAATGACCGTTTATTGATTCTCTTCACTGACGTGCAGTTCTGAGAATCCCCTGGGAGAAGGGGTAACACTTGTGGGGTCTTGAGCAGTTTGCTGAGTCTCTTTGGGTACAGGGAGTATTTATAGAGGTCATAGAATACAACTCCAGTATCAATGCATCACCTAGTGATTATACTGATGACTTTGTGTCTAAAATAGCTTGTCTGTTCTCAGGGCAGAAGCAAAGCAACCAGAGGGGTATGGGCAATAGAGGTCCTGGCATCTCTCCATTTTCCAGATGAGAGAGGAAACAGGCTGCCACTGGATTAGAACTGCCTGCAAGTAGTGTACAAGCATGTGTATATGGAAATAGAATGATAATATATTGGTGTTTATAGATAGAAATTATTGTTAATTCATACCTGTTATATTCAGATTTTTAAATTTTCATACTATGTTACTGTGCTTTCAGCCAATTTTAGGACAAACAGGACTAAGATCTTGAGGTGAAGGGACATAGAGCACTCTCAAACTGTGGTTTTGGGGACGTTGCCATGGAGATGACAGAGCAGGGAGGCAGGAGCAGGGTATCAATTCAGGCATACAGTCAACTTGTTGGAGTTCTGTACCTACTATGGTTTAAGGAGGTTAAATAAGTATTGCAAAGTGCAGATGCAAAAGAAGCTAGGAGAGTAATGTGCACTCACTGTTGAAGAAAAGCTTGTCTTCTCTCTTTAGGGATTTGTCCATGGAAGACTGACAGGCAAGGGGAAGCATCAACTCCATGATCTCAGTACACTTGACTTGCATCTAGTTCTATCCTAGAGAGACTATGAGACACTGAGCCCAAGGCAGGCCTCTTCCAGCCTAAGACCTGAGGTTAGACGGCGGATGGAAAGGCAAAGAAATGAACAGCCTGGCAGAGCTGAGAATAAGCAGCCCAGCTTCTAGCATCCCATATATACTAACGTCCTAAACAAGTGTTTCTCTTGTGATAACATGAGTGCCATGCTAACAGGCAATCAAAGCAAATACGTATACTTTTTATGGTAAAACACACTGGTATTTGTAGGCTCTTTGTGATGGGTTGTAACTTTTTGAGGTAAAAAAGCATATAATTGCAGATAAACTAAACTATGAAGTTTTTTTTTTTACTTTTTTCCTGTGAGAGATGTAGAAACAATAATCTAAAAAACAGGAAATAAATATTTGGAGATAAAGGTAAGAATGGGCCACAATGGAAAAGCCTAAGATATAGGCTGGATGGACTCATAAGTGGACCAACAAACACGTGGGATGTGGGCAGAGGGGTCACAAGAAAATATAGCCCAGGAGAAACTCCTGCTGGCTTGGGCAGGACGTCATGAGAGTCTTGAGGGAAAAGAGGTGGCCAGCATTTAGTCTTCAGCAGATGTGACTTAAGAAAGGCAGATAATATTCGTTCCAGTCTAGGGGGACATGAGCTGCTGCTAGGAATTCTCCTGTAAGATGAGATAGCAGAACTGGGCCTAGAACATGGGAATAAAACTCAACCTTCACTCCCAGAATCAAACTGAGCTACAAGCATAAGTCCCAGGAAAGTGGCAATGCAGAGGGCCACCACAAATCTTGACTAGAGGCCTGAAGGTGGGCCAGGCTGGACAGGACTGCGTGCTACGAGGGGAAACATGTCTTGATACAGAGAGCGGCACAAAATCTCTACAAGTGACTAAGCCCAGCAAGGCTAAAACCAAGTGTAGGCAAGACTTTTCCTTGGGCAGAGCTCTGCCCTACACTGAGGTGCTTTTAATGTCTGGGCTGTGGCTTCAGGAAAGCAGTCCAGATGTGGAGCTAGGCATTTTAGATACAGGGTAACACTTAATCTTTATATGCCCCTTGAGATAAGTTTAGTGACACTAGCTTTACAGATGAGAAAATATAAGGTTGAATGGTTTAGTCAACACTATATACTGGCATTGTATTACCTGATAGCAACTGTCTAGCTGTCACCTGCGCGTCTGATCCCAAGCCCATCACTGCCGTATGAATTAGATGAAGGCTCTCTCTCTAACCTGAGTAAGAATTAATTTCTTTTTATGAAAATGTCTTTATTCAAAGCCCTTTAGTCAAGTGATTACATTTGCAATTTTATAGCATGTGGGTACCAATCCTTCATGGAACATGAGAGCCAGGCGCTTCCACTGGCGTGCAGACCAGTACTGCTTGTGAGTAACTTCTCAAGTGAGAATGGGCTTTGTCATACCTGGGTCTGGGTCCTGCCATCACCGCTGTCACCAAGGACATTGCTCAGGAGAGGACACTGTGACCTCTCAACAAAGCTAGCTAGCACTAAGTATAATAATGTAACTTTCCCAGCCTAAAAGCCTGAGCAACACAGTTTGTTCTCAATAAATATGAGCCCTCTTAATTTCTATTGCTTTGTCTCTCCTGTTTCCATGACTACAGCACTTATGTGTAATCTGGTCTCTCACCCTGCCCACCTGCTCGTTCTCAGCCTGACTTGCTTTACAGACAGCGTAGTCAGCAGTTTCTGAGTCTTCTCCTCCCATCCTCTCTACTGTCACTCCAGTCTGGGATGTCCTTGCGGCCTGCACAGTAATAAAAGTCTCTGCTGAGGGTGCGGGAGCTGGTGAGGCCCAGAGGGAGGAAATGGAGTCCTGAGGGCATAGCTCCAGAGAGAATTTCCACATCTCAGTTTTTTTCTGTTTTTCTCTTTGGTCTCTGGCTACTATATTGTGAACAGGTCTCCACCATGTTGCACTGTGCAGCCATAAACCAAAGCTGCTGTTTCAGCAGCCATGAACTGAAGCCTTCTTTTTCGGAGGGGGGGGGGGGACAGGATTTCTCTGTGTAGCTTTGGAGCTTGACCTGGAACTCACTTTGTAGACCAGACTGGCCTTTAACTCACAGAGATCCACCTGCCTCTGCCTCCCAAGTGCTGGGATTAAAGCCATGCACCACCACACCCAGCAGACTGAAGCTTTATTTTTTAACATACCAACCACAGTTTCCCCTCCCTCCTCTCCTCTTGTTTCCTCCACCCACCTCACTTCTATCCCCTCCTTCCGCCCACTCCTCTTCCATCTGCATTCAGATGGGGTAAGGTCTCCCTTGGGAATCAACAAAGCATGGCATATCAAGTTGAGACAGGACCAAGTTCCTCCCCCCTGCATCAAAGTTGAGCAGTGGGGCTAAAACCTGCCCCTGATGCATGAGCTGGCTCTTTGAAACCTATTCCCTATGGTGGGATGCCTTGTTCAAACTGAGGCTTTTTAAACTGTGAGAAGCCAAAGCCAACCCTTTTTTCCTTGAGAGCTGATGGCCTCAGACATTCGTTCACATAGTGAAAGGTTACACGTTCTCATCCGAGTCTGTCAGCTTCATGTGTCACCAGAAGGAGCATGCCGTGGCTCCAGTGTATGTGGAGTATACTTCTCTACTGCTTTTCCTTGATAAGCATCGGGCTCTAGATTCCAACAGATGTGGGTAGGACAGTCCTGCTTCTGTTGGGACTAGTGGATATGCTAAAATGTTAAATCAGAAGATTGCTGCTCTAGACTTCAGCAGGCCATGTAGGACCACTGCCTAAGAACGGTGGGACCAGGGGGATGAACAGAACGACTTGGAGTGGTCAGTTTAGAGAAGGGAGGAACACTGACTTAGAGAACCAGAAGGAAATGATGCAGGATGGCGGCAGCCTTCCTCATTTGAAGGACAAGTGGCTGTCAAGGCACGGAAGATGCAGCGTCTCAACGTGTGGGTCACGACCCTTTGGGAGGCCTTTCATAGGGGCCTGGGACCATCAGAAAACACAATGTTTACATTTTGATTCGTACCAGCAGCAATATTGCAGTTCTGAAGCAGCAGTGAAAATAATGTTATGGTTGGGGGTTACCACAACATGAGGAACTGTATTAAAGGGTCACAGTGTTGAGGAGGTAGAGAACCACTGGTTTAGAGTAAGAAGGCAGCCCAGATCAGTTCATTGTGAATTACTTTTGGTGAGTTGAACCGGTGCCTCTAATATTGCCCCAGGAAATGTGACAATCAGCAGTAGGAGTCACCTGTGCCAGCTTCCCTATTGCTCACTGCTCAGGCCCAGACCCCACAGCACAGCATGTCCTCACAGACTCACATTTATCTCTCAGTTGCCGTCATACTCAGCGTCCCCACCCCGACTTCATGACGCCTTCTTTTAAAATATATTGTGTCTCTTGTTCAAAGCTCCTGGTTCCCTTTATATCCAGAAAAATGTTCTTCAAGGTACAAATCTAATGTTCTTTTCTTCCTGTGGCCCTTCCTTGTGTCTGAGGCAAAGATAGTTCCTTCCTCCCTATGTCCTTATAGTGTGTACTGTTCTTGGCCAGGGTTTAATCTGCTTAGCAGCCACCATCTTGTCCTGAACCTCCAGTGCCCCCCAGAGTTCCTGTCTAGTCACCTTTCCACCAAGAGTTGATCACAGGAACTGACATGTAATAGCCAATCAGAAACCCTTTGTTGGGTTAATAGAAGAACAAGAAGACACACTAAACTAGCAATGCATCACATCCCAAACAGAACATATTTACTGTGGTTTAAAAAGCATATATCATTTAAAAAAGAGTCTCAGGAGGATACCATGAAGATGATAATAGTGTTTGCTTTGAACTAGGGGTGGAACAGAGGGGAGGGAGACATTTTCCACCATGTGGCTTCTTGAATTTTGTTCCCTCCGTATGTGTTACTCCGTGTATTCCACACTGGTCCAGTTTAATGTGTACATGTCAAAGACTTCATGACAAATGCTTTCATAGGGTTTGAGTGTTTTCTCTTCTTTTAATATTTAGATTAAAATAGATGTCTAAGAAATAGTTGTCTTCTATTACCAATATCAACCTTCATCTGAGGCTCACAGGATGATGGCCAAAGGGACAGAAGAGCACCCACTAAACTGTTAAAAACGTACCAACACAAACAAACAAAACCTTCATGCTTTCAAAGGTTATCCGAAATCAAGGAGCTTGAATAAGTGTCCCTTTCAATGTTCAAAACCACAGGCAGTGAGCTGACCGGGCTTCGAGGAAAGTATCTGAAAGCTGACTGTGGAGAAATCAACACAGGGCTTTCCACTCCTGCAGTGCTGTGCTCCTGTACCCTCTGAAGCTTGGGGTACTGAGGTTCTTTCAGACCAGGAAAACTTGGTACACGTGCCAGTGTGTGAGTTAGCGACCTTTGTGTGGTGTCATTAGAATTGCAGTACACCTGGATTCTCGGCGTCAGCGTGTTTAGTGATGGTTTGTCTCCCTAAATCCTATACAAAACAGCCTAGACTTTCACTATGGATTCTGTCTAAGTGCCACTTTGCCCTCTAGGTCTGAGTGTCTTGAGGATATATCTAGTATGTGTGGGTTCAGAGAAGAATCTGTATTGTAATAGAGCCTCAAGCATGAATAACAGGTAAAGTAGCTGCATGGTTGAGTCTTAATTGGCAAAATAGAGACAGTCTCATTGGTCTCAAAATTCCCTCACAACAATTGAAAATAAAGACTAAAGTATATGATTTTTAAAGCACTTATCCACATGAGAATTCAACAAATGTTAGTTCTCTCCCACTACCCTGAATACTTTCAAACTTATCTCTACAACAGATGTTGTTGTACAGTGAAGTCCAAAGATATCAAAGTCTTAGTAAGAGATGCGAATAGGTTGTAATTCATGCCTGGGAAAAACACACACACATGCACACTCACACACGCGCGCACACACACGTACACACATGCACACTCACACACGCACACACACACGTACACACATGCACACACGTACACACATGCACACTCACACACATGTGCACACACATACGCACATACACACATGCATATTCACGCACACACTACTATTTTTCTTGTTGGAACTTCTCTTACCATCCGTCATGACAACTCTTTCTTTAGGCTAAAAATCTTCCATCATTTGGATTTCTTCATATATTTACCTTTATTATCTTTTATAAGAAGATATTTAAAATCTAAGTCAGGATAATGAGCTCTCTCTTTCTCTCTCTCTCTCTCTCTCTCTCTCTCACATACACACACACACACACACACACACACACACACACACACACACACACTGAAAAGCTAACACCTTTCACTTTAAGAAGGAGTTTTATCCAGGAACCTTATGTTTACTCCCCTTGGTTAAAAACTCCTGAGCCATAAGCCCAAACCTGATCCCCACCTTAAAGTCAGGGTCCTGAAAGGTAACTTTGAAAGGGCTTGTTTCAAGGTGGCAGAGACAGCCTATGATGCTTTCCCCTGGAGTTTTAAAGCGGGTTAATCCAGGCTCGCTCATAAAAGCTCAGCAGCAGGGGATCATTGTCCATTGGTTTATTGTGGGCGGGCCAGACTGGTTTGAACTGAGCCGAGGAAGTTAATTACCTGGTGTTTTACTTGGCTCTGGGAATGAGTAACCAGTTCTTGCTGCTCCCCACCTCAGCACACTGGAGATGGCATGGGGGATGGGAAATCGCCCATCAGAATCTACAGAGAGGGAGTTGCTGGGACTGCCCTAATCTCTTCTCCAGGTTGTTTGAACCAGTTCAAGAGCGGTTAAACAAGGTTATGTAAGTGACATGTGATGGAGCCCAAAATAGTGACCGCAGGCTTGGGCTGCTGTTGCCGGGCAGTTGTCAGCTGGAAGAAAGTCCCTCAAGCAGGACAACAATGAGCTGTCCAAAACGAAAATGAGATTTAAGCAACAAATTAATTTTAAAAAGGGTTTAGTTAAATTGCCTTTCTGGAGTTGAGAGTGAATGCTGGTTTTGAAAATGAACAATGTTGCTCTTGAGGTCTGGGCATTGCCGAGTAGCCACGGTGGGAAAGCAGGAGACTCATCTCAGAGTAGCCATGGTGTGGTAGGTGGGAGGGCTGGCCATGTCAGAGTACCCACGGTGCTTGAGTGGGATTCTTCCTAGTGAGTCTGGGAGCATGCTTTCGCTCTTGGTTCCCGTGTTTTAATGAATGGCACCAGCAGCCCAGCCCTCAGATTTACTGACATTGAACTATAACAAATTACATATAATCGTTCAACTGAATATCTTAAGTATTAAACTACCTTGTGAATGGTTATCTTTTTATTAATCTCCGTTGTAGCCTTAAGGTAGGAAAAGAAAATTCTACTTATTTCACATAACACAATAAACATGTAAACTAATATAAAAGAAGACGATATTGGTGGTGAAATCTGACAAGGTTGTTGTTTTTTAAAAGGACAACCCAAACGACACCAGAAAGGGCTTAAGCCATGCCTCAGCTGTAAAGAGGCTTGAACCCTAAGTCTCGCGTTCCCACTGTAGCAGGTCTATGGGGACTGGAACCCAAAGTGAAGGGGACAGGAGCAGAGGACACACTGCAGGATCCTGTGGCAGGACTCGGGTTTGGCCAAACCATGTCCCTTGTTCCGATGGGACTCCAGGAGCTCTCTTAATCTCTAAGAGACTCATAAATAGTGCTGTATTTCCCCACCCAGACTCCGGGCAGACGGGAAAACAAAGGAGTGGCTTGCGGAAGATAAAATATCAGCCTTTTGCGAGGCTAAGTAAGTTGAAGGATAGGACTTAGTGGTGAGAGCAAAGAGAATCTGCAACCTGAGCCTGGGAATTGAGACACAGGCATGGCCTCCACTGTGTCAGGGCAGACCTTCCCAGAACCCAGGAGGTGTGTACCTACTCTCTGAGAGAGGTTTCTCCTCAGAGGGAAAGATATGGACAATATGGACGGAGGCAAGCAAGCCAGATATTCTCCTTGAATCTCCTTATTCAGAGACCTTAGGTGTGACACCATGCATCTTCCACCCACTGGAACGAAACGTGAAAGGTGTAGCACAAGGGTTCCCATCTCTGGGATTCTGCATGAGGTCCCAGTCAGTTACAAGATCAGCCTTGCAATTGTTCAGTATTCTCTCCCTTCCTGCAGCTAAGCCCTATGTGTAAAGGGTAGTAATGTACAGATGGTGGCTTTTCTAATGCATGCAATTTGGGACCTTTTTATCCAGTGTGGAATTGCTTCGGTCCCCTGCTTGGCTAAGTGTCTGTTTGCAAGCGTCAAGACCAAGCTCCCCCGACTCCACGAATCCAAAAGGTGTTTGTAGTTGTAGATGCTGGCATTGAAGCTGCTAGAATCTGGGGTGTTTATGTCTACTGTCCCCTGAAAATTTCATTCTTTATTAACGTGTACCACCTTCCTTAGAAGCCAGGCTTACTGAGGAGCAATGAGTCAAGCAGGACATGGGTAGGACCGAGGCATGTGTCAATCCACAGATAACTGCTGAATAAAGAATGAACTCATCCAACACAACTGCTTCCCAAAGTCAAAAGGAAGACATGGGGAAGATCTGTCACATGTATGGCTGGTCTCCGGCCATCTTTAGCTGGGGTCAGAGGGCAGGATGGTTCAGGCTGCACACTGTTCCACCCGTCTGTCATTTGTAAACGTCTCGGAGTTTGGGGTGTATGATTCAGTATCATTCAGTATCTGAATGTGACACTAACTTCTGATGTTTTCATGTTGTTAAAATAAGTGACACATACTAATAATAGTAGAATTGAGACACCAAAAGTTGAAGCAGCAATAAAAATAAGTTAGAGTCATTGGGGCCTATGTCTCTGATCCAAGATGTAGCTACTGCTGCTGACAGGAGGGGGCGTTGTTGAGCATGCCTTTGAGCTTCTTCCGTCCACCTCCCTTCCATGTTCCTGCAGGGCTCCCTCCCCCAGTAACCATAGTGCTTACAGTCTTGGTTTGGAGAGTAGCTCGTATAGGACCTTGAAAGGCATGTATACAAACAATGCCAGGATCCGATCTGTGGTCCAGAGCGTCACTGTACTAAATAAATCTTATAACATAGATACACTTCTGTGAAGGCTCATGGCCCAAAGGGTCTCGGGATGTCCAGCAGAATCTCTCCTGAGACAATGCCAGAGACCAACAGAAGACAGCCTTTTTCATATTCATTTCAACCAAAGAAGCTCTCCTTTTGCTTTTGTGTGTGTGTGTGTGTGTGTACCAAGGTCTATAGAAGAATACATTTTTAAGTTGTTTCTTTGTTTGTTTGCTTTTGAGATGGGGTCTTTTTGTGAACTGGATGTCCTGGAACTTACTATGTATACAAGGCTAGCCTCAAACTCAAAGAGGTCCACCTACCCTCGCATCCCAAGTGCTGAGATTAAAGGCCTATGCCATTATGCCTAGCTAAGGTGCTGTTTTTCTTGTTTTTAAGCTTAGAAAACATTTGGTGTAGAAGAGGGACATTGCAGACAGGTGGTCTAATGCCAGGCATCGTCGTGGTAATAAGCAATACTAGATGGTAATGTCTGCAATGAAAAGAGTTGGAGAGGCCACACAGGACTGATGATGAACTGACAGGCTCTGTGATGTCAGACACATAACTTGAACAAGTTCAAGTCTGAAGTCCCACCCCAACCAAGAAGCTGTTTGTGATTGGTACCTACTGGGGCAGGGAGTGTCAGTGATCCTCAGTGGAGTGACTAGCAACCATATTCCAGGGCAGGCCCTGTCCCCAGGAATAGTTGGCCAACACAAAGTTGTTTTTTTTTTTTAATGTGATTTTCTTGTTTTGATTTGGTGGGGTTATTTTATTCCCTCAAACTTCTCTTTAATAAGAAAGAGAAACAAAACATGAAGTTGAATACATATAGAGGAAAATATCTGAGAGGAGCTGGGGGAAGGGAAAGAATATAAAAAATACATTGTATGAAATTAATTACATTGTTTGAACATTTTTAAAAATAAACTCAAACTAATAGTAATTTTTAAAAAACTAATAGCTGGAATGATGATGGCAACAATAACTGTGTCAGGCATTCATTTAACCTCTGCGTGCCACCCCGGGGCCACGTGGCCTCTGTGGCATCCTGGTCTCAGGACAGACCATCAGGTGGTCCTTCCATAGTCCATGTAGCAGATCAGGAAACAGAGGTGCAAAATAACTGTGTGAAGGCACTTCATGCAGCAAAGCTTCTCACCTCTGTACCTTAGAAGTCAAGCCAAGAGTACCTGACCTAACTGGAGAAAATGCGAGTAGAGATGACGGGACTCAAGAAAATCTCCAAGGGAAGAATTATGGGGACACTTTTACCAATCAAAGATAGAAAATGGTACCGAGGAAGGAGAGTATAAGGCAAAGGTTGTTCTAGGAGTTCCCATGTAACTAATTGTAGTGTTAAAATTGTAAAGAACAATCAAGGGGAAACTCTAAAGTTTGAGGAAGACTTCCTGGCAGATAAGGACAATCACTTGGTTCGTGAGTGTAGTAGAGTTGGTTTTGGAGGCAATGAGTGGGGGTTACTGAAGTTTCTGCACCCCAATAAGCCTCTCTGCCAATGCAACAATCCAAACCAGACCAAATCAAATCAAATTAGAAAAAAAAAACCCAAGTTTAATGAATAAAAACGCTCGCAGATGATTTTCCAGCCCTCCTTCTCCTCCCCCCAGAGAGGAGACAGGAAAAAAAGACCAGAAAACCACGTGTTTGTTTTCTGGGGGCAGTTTAAATACCATCTCTAGGGGAGAAGGTCATCATTTAGCAGGCTTTCTGAGATGCAGCAGGTTTGGAGAAAGATGGGGGAGGGGGCTTGAGGTGGTGCTTCCACTTGAACTTCCCAGACTCTGGGTATTGGATGCCAGTGGCTGGGGCAAAGCTTCCACCAGAACAGGTACATGTGTGAGTCTGAGATCCAAGAGGATATAAGTCTGCTTTCTGTGACCATGACAGAATATCCAAGGTAATTAGTGTAAGAGAGAAAGACTGATTTTGGGCTCATGTTTTATTCGACCTCAAGGGATTCAGTATCTGACCTACATACCCTCTTACACTGAAAAGTATTGAGGAATAGTAGAAAACACAGTTGATATCAAAACAGCAACTCAAGGAAGTTAGTACTTTCTAGAACCCTCGGGTCCTGGGCCCGAATTTCCTTCTTATCCTAGCTTCAGACAGGTGGGAGAGTTGGACTTTTGTCTTCTGTTTACTCTTAGGATATAGTTTAACACTCTCACTTCCTTGTTGGCTTTTGGAGGAAGGTAAAACTTGAAGATGGGGTCAGACGTGAGTAGTGTTTGTCAAGTGGGACCTTTCCACCTCAAGGCCAGTCTCGGGGAGATGCTCTGCCCTGCAGCGAGCGTGCTGCTCACTTATATCTAAATAAGAGATAGCTGCTGTTTGAATTTTCTCACTTTACTAAAAACAAAGGGGGGGAAAGCTACCCAGAGCAGTGATGAATGACAACTCCACTACCATTGTTTAAATTTCTTTAATTTAATCTTTTATTGAGTCTCTGCTGCAGGCCGGATTCTTCACTTCTTATTGATGCATTTTTTTGTTTGACCCCACATCACCATTCACCAGGTTGTCACTGGTGTCTCCATGTTATAGGTCAGGAAGCCAAGACTCCGAAGCGTGAAGCACTCTAGCGCAGCTCCTCTGTGGCTGAGGCAGCCTCTGAACCCTGGCTCTGGCTATACCACTCTCCTTGCTTGGTCCTCCTTGCTGCCTTCTGTCTTCTGCTTCTCTCTTCTTGTGTTATCGAGTCTCTGAGACCCTCCTATCCCTCAATCCTCCTTTCTCATTTGGCACCAAGTCAAGAATAGCACAAAGTTGGTTCTTGATTTTGTATTTTAAAAAATGCCAAAGATAACTTTTGTTGCTTTCAGGAATTTTTGAAACAATATTTACCTTTTAAACATTTCCCAAATTATCCTACAGTTAAAAGCAATTTTATAGTTTGAAACAATACAGAAATAACAAAAGCTTGTATTCTGTTGTTTTTGAACTCAGCTTTGTGATTTGCTTTGGTTTCCTTTTTGAGCTCTGTTGGGTTCTGGTTTTCCAGGCAGCCTTTGAATTTGTGTTGTCCTTGCCTCCTGACATCAGCACATTGGTGTTCTGTCCAGAGTGCCCCTCACCTTGGAAACCTCTGGAACCCTTAACGGCTGTTTTTCCTCCCAAACACTGCCACAGCCTCGGGCAGCACAGACTGAGCAATTCTCCTGGGAGATCAGCAGTCTCCATAAACACTCAACAACAGAAAGCTGCCTTGCTGACTTCGTTGAAAATCCTCAAAACTTGTCTTCTTCCTTCCTCCTTCCTTTCTTTCTCCTTCCTTCCTTTCCTCTCCCTTCTTCCTCCCTCCTTCCTTCCTTTAAACAAAGAAAGGACTTTAGGCAGAGTTTCCTATTGCCTAGGCCGACCTCACACTTGCCCTAAAGAGGAGACTGGATCCCTTTATCTCTACCTCCCAATGCCAGTATGAGCTTCCATACTTCCTTAGAGCTCTTTGCATTATTGGATACATATGGGGGAGCTCTGGGGTGGAATGCTGGAAAAGGAGCAAAATGTATTTGTATCTGTGGATCATTTGTAAGCCGATTACTTAGGAGTCTTGGGTGAACATGCTTTACTCTGGGTCTGTGTCTCCACAGCATACTGCATTAACTTGCAAGTTCCATGTGCTGTGTGCACGTATTAGCCTAATAGTGCAGTATTTGTTCATTGACTAACTCTTCCAGATCTGTGGGCATCAGTGTTCCAGGCTGTCTGGTGTCTGCATCTCTACCTTCTTCATTAGCATACGGACCATTTCCCTTAGTGCTTGGCAAAGTACTATACTATACATTTTGAACAGAAATCTACAAGGGAGCATTTTGGAGTAGTCAAATCATGGATATATATATATATATATGTGTGTGTGTGTGTGTGTGTGTGTGTGTGTATCATTTTAGAAAACCCATATATTTCTACGTCATGGAGGAAATAAGTTGCTATATATATATATATATATAGTCTTCTACACTATCTATTATGAGCTATCTGACTAAACAGAATTTCCTCAATTTTATGAGAGCTAAATAAAATCTATTAGAAAACTACAGGACTTTTGCATTCTCCTATAATTTTTTAAATTATTTGTCTTGTAGATGTTCTTGAATGTGCAGGTGTGTATAGTGTATTGACACTGGTGGAACAGGTTGTGTAGGATTACAAACTTAGTTGGAAATCATGGGTTATATTATTGATTGAAATAACCAGTGATCTTTACATCTCCCTCAACAAAGAAGTGAATTTTGCCCACTAGTTACTCTTAGTAATAGTTAAAAAGTAAAAAAAAAATAAATAAAAAATTAAAAAACAACGCACTGCGTAAATAGCCTTCAACTGTATAAAACTCAATTTGGCAAGATAAAAATCAGTACACTGAAATGGTCACAGCTTCTGCTAGAACTTTCGTTCCCGAGACTGAAATCTGTGTGCTCTCTTCCATATTCCTGAGGACCCCACCCCCTACCCCGTGTGTTTCCCACTCTTGCTTCCAGTTTCTGCCCCCTCCGGATGGGAACTGCACTGATAGATTTCCTGAGTCAGACCCTACACTCTCACCTTGAGACTCACAAGGTGCTCTGTGGTACTGGATTGAGAATAGCCTATTTCCAGCTCCTACAGTGGCCTGACATGAATCAACAGAGGGACAACTGGCTTGGATCTTCCTAGGTTGCTTATCTCTTTCTTATCATTTATTATCTCATGGTTTATTTATTTGGAATTCAGTTTCTCTTTTCTTCTAGTTTCTACAAGTAGATTCATATCTTTCATTTTATATGTTCCTAGTTTAAGCAGATAAAGCTAAAAATATTCTCACTAAGTACAGCTTTAGTTGGATCCAAGTTTTTGTTGAGCTTCCATTGTTACTAAATTTAAAATATTCAGTTGTTTACCACGTGGTTTCTTCTTTAACTCATACTTACTTATAAATTTGGTGCCTTATTTTCAATGACACCCAGCTCTTCCTGGGTGTATACCCTTGAGTACGTGGCCATCTGCAGCCAACAAGAGCAACTTCCCAGGGGCCACACTTAAAGAAAACTACCCCTCCCTCTCAGAGCAGCTGTCAGTCATCAGTAACTCTGGCCGTAGTCTTTCCATCAAAAGCAGTTACCCCCTCAGCCTTGTTCCTCTTGAGCATATAGTTTCGCCACCAGATCCAACTGGTTTTACGAATTTTACCTTTATATTTGTGTTTCAGACATTTGACCGTGTCATGCTTCAGTTTTTGTTCCTATCTAACTTTTGGCACTAAGAAACTAGATTAGAGCATCTTCACACGGTTTTCTGATCTGACCTCTGTTTTGCTCTGAGACTCTAATTACACATGCATTAAGTAACTCGTGTTGTCCCAGGTGCCGCTGATGTTCCACTCACTTATTTTTAAATTATTTTCTCTTTGTGTTTTAGTTTAAACAATTTCCGGTTGTATTCATTTAATTTCATTTGATCCATTCTTGTTGAATACCCAGTATTTTGATAATTCTAAATCCTACACATTTCCGTTCTTAGCTTTCACTCTGTTTTGTTTTACTGTCATCTGTCTGTCCGTACTGTTTACACCTCCATCTCGCTGACCACACCTCTTTACCCCTCGAGCCATCTCTTGTGTACACTCCAACCCACAGGTGCTTCTAGTTCCAGCCTTTAGGTAATTTGTGAGGTTCTTTCACTTAATTCTTCTTTTCTGCCGACTTTGGCTAATATTTTTCTGTCTGTGTGTTCCTATCATAGTCTGGCTTATTCCAAAGATTCTGCATTTTGTTATAGTTCCCTGAAAGATGATTAATTTTAATCTAGTGGATGTGGGATTTCCTCTTCATGCTGTGAATATGTTTTGTTACCATTGGTTAATAAAGAATCTGCTTTGGCCTATGGCAGGGCAGAATATAGCCAGTCAGGAAATCAGAACAGAGAGAGAGAGAGAGAGAGAGAGAGAGAGAGAGAGAGAGAGAGAGAGAGAGAGAGAGAGAGAGAGAATAGTCAAGGAGATGCCATGTAGCTGCCAAATAGGCCACAGCCTCGTGGTGAAACATAAATTAATAGAAATGGGTTAATTTAAGATATAAGAGCTAACTGAGAATATGCCTAAACTATTGGCCAGTGTTGTAATTAATATAGCTTTGTGTGATTATTCAGGTCTGAGCAGTCAGAAATGAACAGACAATCTCTGGTTACATCTAGAAGTCAATTAAATCACTGGCAATCACCTTGAACTTGTAGAGCCTTTGTTTTATTTGCTTTTCACTTTTAGGGAATCTATTTTGCCCTAACTGTGGGATACAATATCCCATTTGTAGGGCATGAACCTTTTGGGGTCTCGAAGGAAAGTCAGAAATCGTTGTGTCTCCTTAGTGTTGTAGGATGCAAGTTGTACTCCCCTCTGGTGGGCAGCTACTGAGATATACCTGCTCACCTCTTTCATCCTTAAATTGTGCTTTACACTGAATTGGTGTCCCGTGGTCATTTCTAGAGTCTCATACCCCTCCTATACCCTACCTTTTCATTCGATCTCCGTAGTCTACAACAGTTCCAAAGCCTGTGTTTTTGCTCTGGTAAGATTAAGGCTTGTTTGCTTGGCTTATTTCTAGCCATCTTATACTACATGGATCACAAGGCTTTGGTAGAGGGGGTTAGGGGAGCTAGTCAACCACAAGACCTTGCCTAGAGTAGGCAGTTTCCCTGCATTTGATCACTCCTAGGCACCTTTGAAGTTTTTGCCACAACCCTTTGCCGCAAAGTTCATAAGTACAGATATTTGGCTACTCTAGGCTGTTATGTCACTGCTCAAATGCAGAACTGCCCTCACAATTGCTATGCAGCTCAGTAAGAAGTCACGTGTGTTTTCTTAGCCACTTAGCTTTCTTTTTAGCCCAGAACTACCCCTCTGGTTCTCTATATGTTGACTGCTATACAGCTACTTACTTTTGCATAGGCATTTCCCAACTGTTGTGGGGACCTGTAGCAGTCACCCCTACTTCCACTCACATAACCTTAAGATTTAAGTGTCTGAAGCATGGATTCTGATTGTCTGCCCGTGTTAGTATGTCTGTCGAAATTCTTTGTCCCACATAGCCTGCACTGTGACTTCTTCTGGATTAGCTGCCTTAGCTGAGAGAACAGGCTTTCAAAGAGAAATGAACAGGACGGAAGCCATCCAACTCCATCCTCGTGGTTTTGGTCTGTTCTTGTTGGTGTAATAGGGACTAAGGTGAAGCACAAATCACGCATTTGTATCCTTGCAAGTCAGATTTTCAATGTTGGAGCTAAAGAGATTGCTCAGTGGTTAGGGGCACTGACTGATCCTCCAGAGGACCAGGGTTCGATTCTTAACACCCATATGAAACCACAATTGTAATTCCGGTTCCAAAAGATCCAGTACCATGGGCACACGTGGAACACAGATAGATATGCTCACAAAACCCATGCACATTTTTTAAAATTGTAATTAAATTTTACAGATTGCCAACGTTTGCACAACTAAAAAGTATATAACAGAATTGTCTGCCATCTATTGTAAGATGTCTGCAGTAGTTTTCTGCAATTCTCCTGTCCTGTGCAACAAATAGAACATAGCCCAGGAGGGAAACCATTCTGCAGGTGTTATAGGATCCTGTATCTTTAAAGGATACTGATCATAAATTCATCCTGGCCTTTGAAATCCACTCCTAAAAAGAACAGCCAGAGAAAATCTTCTGTGCACATGGAAGATGGAGACCATTTCTGGCTCAGTCTTATATACCAATGAGACTTCTTTACCTTTATCACCAATCTATAGAAATGAGAAGAAATTTGCACCCCATGAGACCAATACCTTATGCAAATGTCTTACAGCCGTAAATCCTTGGTGAACTGAAATAAATTAAAATTACATTTCATCATTTCTTCGGACTTTGAAGCTGACTCAGTTCCTTGTGAGGCGCAGATGAAGCCCGTGGCTGCGCACTCGCTCTTGTGTGATGTAAAAGGCACAGAGTGCCAGGCGCCGGCAGAAATCTGCCTGGTAGAGCAAGGCGCTTTGCTCAAAGCACGCTCCACTCTTTCTTACTTCCAAAGGGCATTTTTCTAGTTGGTTCGTCTAGAATCTAAGTCTTCAGCTCAACAACTCAGCTGATCTAAGAATCTGGAATCTGGCTGCCTTTACCCCATCACACTGACCCAAGCCACTGTCTTCCTTCCCCTAAATGTAACAACTGCATCCCATCCACATAGATCGCCAGCCTTTGTCCTCAATCCACTGCAGTCGGTTTTCCATACAGCAACCAGAGTGGCCCTGCTTCAAGTTCTCAAGATTTCTCCTATCGCCCAGAGTTACAGCTAAAGCTGTTATGATACTGTGGCCTCCAAGGCCCTCCAAACAGGCTCATGATAGCCCTGGACCGCCATACTCTTCTTGAAACCTGCCCTGCCCAGTACCCGTTTTCTGCCTTGTTTGTTTTCCTCTCTGGCAGGGTGTCCCTGCACGTACCTTGAAGGACCTTTACATTTTTGTTTAAAAATAACCTTGCTGTGAGGACTTCCTGTGTACCCTCCCCACGAGGAGAAAATGTCCTTCCTCTGCCTCCCAGCACACACTGTCTTGTTGCTGTTCATTTATCTGACAACCACATCTGTTGTCTCTTCTTCCCCTTGTTGGATGAAAGTTAGCACAGCAGAGTCTTCTGTCTACCTGATTCCTTGTAGTATCCTCGGCTGCTTTGAGAAGTATATGGTGCCTCCTGGACATCCAGTCAATGTTTAAATGAGTACTAGAGCTAGGCTACTATTCCATGTTCTGCCAGTAGGTGTCCCTCTGTGAGGCCGTGCTGTGCCCACATGGGATTTGTTTAGTTCAGGTGGGCTCCCACAGAGAAAGACCAACATTTCCTAGTATGATTTCTTTTTACACTAGGAACAGATATCAAGTATAATTAGAATTACAACCAATATAAATAATATTAAGCAAGGAATGTATGCTAAATGTTTTAATAAACATTCTATCCTAAGGAGTCTAAGTCTTGTATAGGAAATGGCTTGGTTACATCATAAGAGGGCAGTCATAACTATGACTATTTAATCTTCAACCCCATTGAAAGCCTGAGAAGGGACATAATATTACTTGAGCAGGCAGAAAGTACAATCAAGCAGCTTCCAAAGCGAGCAATATATGACAGAGACAATTAGCTACCTGAGCAATCACCTAAAGTCTCCTTTGCAACGTTGAAACAACCAACTTTGGCTAAGGCCTAGTGTGACTGACTGACCATTTTCAGAGGCAAGAAATTTTTCAGAACCGTCTTACCCTGTCTAGGCAAGATTTGACAGTCTTTTCCTGGTGTCCTGCTTATCCATCTCTGGATATCATGTACTTTATCAGTGGTTGAGGTATTGTCAGTTCCTTGCCCAAAGGTCAGTTGTGCCAAGAAAAAAACAAACTCCAAGTATAGTGATTTTGGTGCCCAACATTCTCTCAGGAATTGGTGCTGTTAGGAGCAATCGTGTCTCATGTAACAGAACCCTAAGTTATTTAAATGCCATGTTCTACAGATCCTTGAAGTGGTTGAAGATTACCTAGTGTGATTTTGAAAGTCTTTGTAGTGCAATTGTATACATCAGTGGTAACAAGGTGTCTTAGTTTGGGTTTCTATTGCTGCAGAGAAAAATGTGAGTTGGGGAGGAAAGGGTTTATTCAGCTTACACTTCCACATCATTGTTCATCACTGAAAGAAATCAGAACAGGAACTCAAGCAGGGCAGGAACCTGATGGCAGGAGCTAAGGCAGAGACTTGGAGGATGCTGTTTACTGGCTTGCTCCTCATGTCTTACTCAGCCTACTTACTTACAGAACCCAAGACCACCATCCCAAGGATGGTCCCAACAATGGGCTAGCCTCTCCCCTATCAATCACTAATTAAGAAAATGCCTTACATCCAGATCTTATAGAGGCATTTTCTCAATTGAGATTCCCTCCTTTCAGAAAACTTTTTGTGTATCAAGTTGACATAAGACCAACCAGCACAGTGGGCTTTGCAACTCGAAGCTGCAATCTGGCCTATGCTTATAATGTTGGATGGAAATGCAGAACACATGCAGCCGTTAACAAAATCAAATAGTGGAAGGAGGCAGCTCCTCTTCCTGTGGAAGAATCTGTTTGACATAGAGTGTCAATACAGGGAAGCCAAGTCTTGGTGGTGTTAGATTGCCAGCCTTTTGCCTGTATTCTCCACAAACCCAGTTTGCCCTGCTGTGTTGAGGAAGAAATGTCAAAGCAGGAAAGAGACAAGAACCCTATTCTGATTATACTTGCTAGCATTTTATTCTAGTCTGGTAGTTGTTATTTTAACATTCTTTATTATTAAATCAGGGCAACACAACTATTTATGTGCTGGAAGGAATGACTGCATCATTGATAAGATTCGGCGAAAGAACTGTCCTGCATGCAGACTCCAGAAATGTCTTCAAGCTGGTATGAACTTAGGAGGTAAGTGTCATGGGCTCAGCTTGATATGAATTGTAACATCAGTAGACTCTGCATCCTGCTGGAAGCAAAGGTGGCCTAATGTGAATTAAAGTGTCGAAAGAGTCACAAAAACTAAGTTCTGTTCTCATGGTGACATGTTTTCACGGGGAAATATTTCCTGGCTGGAATTTAAAGGACATGACTATAGCTTGCTAAGGTTCAAGAATTGGATCTTGGGCCAAAACCCAAACAAAAAGATTCCTTTTTTTGCACAAAATTATAGATGATAATCATCATCTCTGCCTCCTTAGAGACATATAGAGAGATATATAGGAATGGATTCTTAATGTCAAAAGTAACATATATAAGAGGAAATCCTGTAAAATGGTAGCATTTCACCACAAGAAGTGGAAAGAGTAAAGGACTTGGAACCAGTAGTTTTCTGTTAATAAAACCGAGTGAAGTTTGTATGCACTAATACAGACCTACCTCCACCATGTTGTTCAGCAGGAACAAACTAAGGTTGTAAAATAGGGTATGTCTGGATTATGGATTGTATATCTATTTTAGAAAAGCAATGGACTCTACAGTAGGAAGACCGGGTCACTACCACATATACTGTGTGCCTCAGAATTTTTTAAAATATTTATTTATTATGTATACAGTGTTTTGCTTGCATGTACACCTACGTGCCAGAAAAAGGCACAAAATCTCATTATAGATTGCTGTGAGCTACCATTTGGGTACTGGGACTTGAACCTCAGGACCTCTGGAAGAGTAGCCAGTGCTCTTAACCACTGAGCCATCTCTCCAGCCCCCTGTGCCTTAGAATTTTATGCTACATCAAAATCCTGTATTGTGTGCACATTCCGTATTTAAAAGAAATAAAATCGCTTCAGAAAAATGTAATAAAGTACAGCTTTATTCTCCTTTTATCTTGGTGAATGAGTTTGCTCCTGGCTAGTGTGACGTGGCTGCCCATATGACAGAGAAACTCTTAGGAGTCAGGAAGAGGGTGATGCTGGCCAGGGAAGATGGAGAATTTGAGACCATGTCACAGATCCTTACCAAGAGCTGGGATAGAACAGCCACTATGAGAGGGATGACAGAAACCTCTGTCCCACGTGTCCCTCCTAGTCTTGTAGCCTCAGGCATGTTACCCCAGCCTATGCCTGTGTCCTTTTCTTCTGCCTTTGTTGAACACTGTAATGAGACTTTTTTGTCAGACTTTCCTGGACTGTCAGCCCCCAAATAACAGCATGGAGATGTATTATTAATTATGGAAGTTTGTCCTCTAACTCAGGCTTGTTCCCAATTAGCTCTTAGAACTTAAATTGACCTGTTTCTATTCATCTGCACGTGACTTTTTACCTGTCGTCCACCTCGCTGACGTCTCTCATGTGCCTAGATTGACCTGGAGTTCTCCTGTTCTCCCAGAAGTGTTGCCTAACCTCCCTTGCCTAACTGTTGGTCATTCACTCTTTATTAAACCAGTCAAAATAAAACAGAGTTATCAGATATCCTGCAACATTTCCTCCTTTTTTGTCTAAATATAAAGGGAAAGATTTTAACTCTACCATAGTAAAACTGTATATAATAAGAACAGTTATCAGGTAATAATACATTCACAATGTCCTATTCATTTGTATTTGGCAACTTTGGAGAAAGTACTCTATTATCTATTCTACCTTGGTGAGTTCAAAGTTTTGTACCTAAATCATTTTCTACAATAACTTGGATTACCATACTAAAAATATCATTTTAGACCTTAAAACATTTTCTTAGATAAAAACTTAAGCTTTTATGTCTCTCAACCTTATTATCTTACATTTTACATCTCTTTTGTGAGTTTCTTCTCTACATTTGGTAACAAGGAAAACTGTAACTACAGCTATCTAGTCTTCAACCCCATCAGAGACCTGAGAAGAGTAAAATAGCACCTAAGTAAACAGGAAGTGCAAAACAAACAATTTGCAAAACTTTAGAAATGACTGAAACACCTGTCTACCTGGACTGTTACACAAAGTTCCTCTGCAAAATTGGAGCATTCATCTTTGACCTATAAGCCTAGAATACTTGACAAATTTTCCTGTAAAGAAAGAATTCTTGAAGGACTGTTCTACCTTTTCTTGGAAAAGTTTGGCAGTCAACATTTGTGTCCTGCTCATCCAATTTGGACAGGATACTGTCAGCAGTCAGGGCCAGTATTTTTGCCCAGTGACTAACTTTTCCAAAATGAAAACAAACTCCATGTAGAGGTTAATTAATGCCCAGCATCCTTCTTTGAAGTAGAGTAGTGCTTCCAGGAACAGACGTGTCTCACTGTCATAAAAAGTCTTATGTTATTAAAACATCTTAAAGGTCATATTCTGTAGATCTCTAGAGTATTTGAAGATCACCCATCTTTGTAAAATATATCTGTTTGACCTTGAAAAGATACCTAACATGACTATAACTTGATTGTTATAGGTGACTAACTACTAACCTTTATTTTTAATTACCCTAAGTAGTTTATAATAATAGCTTTTAAGGACTAGAACTATGTATTACATTTTAAATGAACTGTATCAGTATACTACCTTAAACAAGAGTGGAAACATATACAGTATGTTAAACAAAAATAACCTTAAATTCGTATCAGTATGCAAAATATCCATACCAATGTAAAAATGTTTGAGATTAAGAGTTTCTTTTTAGTTTGAAAGTAGATTCTATAATACCCTTTTATCCTGCCATCACTATATCTCCTCTTCTTTATCTTTTCAGAAAAAGATCCCTTAATCTAATCTGCTTTGTTTAGTTTCCTGCCTGACCATGACCAATAACAACTTTCAACCACCCCCCTTAAATGATGATAAACATCCATAATCCACTAACTGACCCCAAACCACCCACCCACCTCTTAGAAATGTGGGTGTCAGATTCTCTAGGCTGCTTCCTGTTGTCTGTGAGAGATGGCGTCTTTAGGGGATCCTGAGAAAACTGAGATAATGGTCAAGTCCTTGGAAAGCTAGCTGTTGTCCAGCCTCTGTGTGATGGGAAAGTGCAGAGTTTATCTGAAGTCCCTGTCTAGAATAGTCTATGAGGCTGGACCATATCAGCTAGGTGCTTTGAAATCGTTCTAGACATAGATTTTTGAGGAAACAGTATCAGAGGAATTCTGTGAGGCTGGATCACCTTGTCTGCTTGTCTTCATTGATATCTGGTACTTTTCTTTCCTGAAAACACACAGACTTTTAAAGGTAACACACATATCTTTATTAACACAGTATGGAAGCACAAATCAGCTGAAGATAATACTCTGTTCTATGTTTGAGCAGGTAAAAGATATCTGTCAACTGTATACGTCCAAATGGACTTCATAACCAAACTGTAATATAAACCTCTATCCATGCCATATGAAAGGATGGCACTTAGTAACTGATACCAACCATTGGCAGATAGGATTCAATGATGCTAAAGAACTATACAGCAAGAAGACAATCAAGTGAAAAAATTGCCTGTATAATGGACAGAAAAACTTGCTGTGTATATGACAGAAGATTAATATATCGAATATTTAAAGAACTAAAAAATGCAATAGCAAGCCAAAATTCAATCAGTAAATGAGCCAGTAATTGACAGATGATTCTTAAAGTATCTAGTATAAATGTCCAGTGAGCATGAAGGAAATGGTGTGCCATTTCCTCTCAATCCCAATGCTGTCCAGTCCATAGACAAAAGGGAATCCTGTTGATAGAAATGCAAAGGAACTCAACCACTGTGGACAGCAGCATGGAAGTCTCTGGAAAAGTTAAAAGCAATCTGATATAGGATCCAGCCGCAATCATTCCTGGATATTTATCTGAAAGATTCTGAGTCAGCATAGTAGAGATACATGCACAGCCATGTGTATAGCTGCACTTTTCATAATAGCTGAGTTGCCCATCAGTGAAGCAATAGATAAGGAGAATGTATGTTAGTATGCATACAATGAAACTTTCCTACAGCTATGTCATTTTCAAGAAAGTGCATGCAACTGGACACAATCGTATTAAGCAAAACTCGTTAATCTCTTAGAGATAATTACCACATGCTTTCTTTCTTTGTGGATCCTAGATTTCATGAAGATAGATGAAACCCTGTATGTATATGTCATGAAAATCATAGTAAACTGTGTAGAACAAAGAAAACTAATGGACGGGGGAGGGGGATACAAAAAGAGGCAACATGCCTAAATTAAATTACGTGTGGCAATGCAGTGGTTATACAGTAATTAAATGTTGTTAAAAGACAAAGAAGTAAGCTTCTCCATCACAAATCAACCAATCAGTGGAGTGCATGAAGGACAATCACAAAGAGAACAATCAGCAGGGGGAAGGGAGAGCCTACAAAAAGGAGAAGATACTTGCTAACTGTTCATTTCACAAAGAGTTGCTATCCAGAACCTGAACATTTTAACAATAAGTATGTAATCTGGCATTTGGAAGGGTAAACCATTTGAATAGATACCTCAAAAGAAGTAATTCAAAAGACCAAAATATACATGGAAAAATACTCAGTCATGATTATTATTATTACATATCATAAAAATATTATTAGTCATGATGAAATTACAAATCAGAAGTAAATTACAGTAACTAGCATCCTAGTAGATTGGGTATTTAAAAATTTGGCAAAGCTGTAGAAAAAATTGAACTTTTATATAGTGTTGATGGGAATGTAAATTGGTATGACTGGTATGACAACTGCAATGAACAATATGAAGGTTCCTCAAAGTGCTAAAATTAGATCTCCTAAGTCGGGGTGTAGCTCCATGGTGAAGCACCATAAAGAATGTACAGGCTCTGTGCCCAATTCCTAGAACCACAAAGATAGACACAGATTGATAGATGGATAGAGAGAGAGAAAGAGATAATAGATGATGGATGGATAGATACATACATACATACATAGAAGATAGATGATAGAAAGATAGATAGGTAGATAGATAGATAGATGATAGATAGAGATAGATAATAGAAAGAAATATAGATAGATAGGTGATTGATAGATGATAGGTAGCAAATAGAGATAGATATATAGATAGATATAGATAGATGATAAATAGATATAGACAGATGATAGATTATAGATAGATAGAGATGATAGATAGACAGATGATAGGTAGATAGATAGATGATAGAGAGATAGCAAATAGAGATAGATATATGATAGACATGATAGATGATAGAGAGATAGATTATAGATGATAGATAGAGGTGATAGATGATATATAGCAAGTAGAGAGATAGAATGATTCAGAGATGATAGATAGATGATAAATGATAGATAGATAGCAAATAGAGATAGATAGATATAGATGATGATAGACAGATGATAGATCGATCGATGATAGAGATGATAGACAGACAAATATATAGATATTGATGATAGATAGAAGATAGATAGATAGTAGATAGATGATAGACAGATAGATGATAGATAGACAGACAGACAGACAGACAGATAGATAGATAGATAGATAGATAGAATCCTGCATGGTAATATTTACGGAGGAACTGCTCCGAATATCTAAGAAATAGAGTCTGCTTAGTTGCTCATCAACAGACAGTGAACAAAGAAAGTGTGGGTATTTTTCAACCATAAAGAAGAATAAGATCCTCTCATCTCAGCAGAGTGATGAAGCTGAAAGATATTATAGTTAAGTGGAATAAGCCAGACATGGGCAGATGTCACACATTCTCATATATGGAATCTACTACCATGAGGAATAGAGTAATGATTTCTAGACATTGAGAGGGGAGCGGGGTGCAAAGAGGGGTCTGGATTTGATCACTGCGTACTATATGTACGTGAAATTTCACACTGCACCCTCAGCAAGGTGTGAAGGCAGTGCATATTAGTAATATGGAATTATAGAACACGTCCTCACTATAGTGATAGTCGTTTTCTGTCACCCCTGGGGGAATAAAGGTGGAGTCACAGATGTTTGCTGAGCACTTGATTTGCAGGTTGAAAAGGAACGATCTATCTTTTGACATGGAGCTTCTTAAAAGCTGAAGTAGCAGAGCTAATAAAAGTGGCTCCAGCAGAAACACGGCTTTGCTCTTCTAAAAGGTCTGTTGACGAACATGGTCAGCATTTGGAAAAGACCCTGAAAATAATGTTTTGAGTCAATTTATTTCTCTTTTCCTTGACACACTGATGTACTCTTACAAACATGGCTTCATGGTGTTGTGTCTCGGTAAACCATGGCTTTGAGGATCTGAAAATTTGTAACCACATGCTACAAACATGTGGATTGCATGTTTGTCTTCAGAGACAAAGGTGGGCTTCGAGTAGTCAGAAGAGGCACTTGGCAAGACTTTAGCATCCCGTGTTGGCAAGTCAGGCTGGGAAAAGAATTGAGAAAGTGAGGGGGGCGCTGTAGATGGTTCGTCCTCAAGAGCTGCAAGATGGCGACTCCTGAAGTCAAGCCTGGTGATCTAAGTTTAATGTCATCCCAGGACACACATAGAAAGAACTGCTCCACAAAGCAGTCCTCTCACCTTCAAAGGCATGCACGCCCTCCAGATAGACAGGCAGTGTGGAGCTGCCACTCTGTGTCCTCACCCTGAATGCTGGACACAAGGAAACGTTTACATACTTAGAGAGGCGAGAAGGAGCAGAAGGTGGGGGGTGACCGCCTGTCCCTACCTACCTAGCCTTGGTCACAGTAAGGGCCAAGGGGGATGAATGGCTTGCAGAGTCTTCTGAGTCCCTGAGTAGGTTCCCTAGGCTGTTTGTTCCCCAGGAAGTAACCCCTTGACCCACTTCTCCATCCCCTCTCAGCAGAGATGGCTGAGTCACCTCACTAAGCTTTTTCAGATGCTACTGGTCATAGGATGGTTGGCTTTGAACTGCTTTATAAGGGAAGGGGGAGAAATCCTTCTCCATCTGTTTGCTCGAAATGCTCTGGAGTTGAAAACCAGATCCAAAGCAAAAGGAGAAATTAAAGGAAGTGTTCGCTTGATTGACTGACTCAAAGTTCCACTTTGCATTTTTGTTTTGTTTTGGTTTTCCTCCAATTTTTAAATTTCTTTTTTCTTTAATGAAACCCGAAACCTCCCTTTGGCTTAAGGTCATCATGAACAGGTTCCCCAGACCAAGCACATTGCCGGTTTGTTTTCATTCCCCAAACACACATCCTGTCCCTGCCTTGCCCTCTGTAGGGCTCTGAGTCATGCCTGAGAACGGCCCTAATTCTGTCACCGGTAGCCTGGACCTTCCACATAGGCAGGGCCTTCTCCAGCCCTCATGGCTTTGTCTCCACTGTTAGGTGCTGTTTCTGCTAAGGTAACATGGATGAGTTGAGGGATGGAGCCGTCTCAGTCAGTTCCAACAAAAACTTCTCATTTGCTCCAGATGCATAAGAAGGCCAAGAGCAAGGTACTCAGATTCCTATGTGTATTCTCTTCCTATTGCTGCAACAACGAGTAACCACCAGGTTATTGATTTAAACAAAATTATATGAAAATTTATTTTCATATGAATGTACAGTTTAGAAATCTAAACTGGGTCTTACTGAGCTCAGGTCGGTGCAGCAGCAGGCTGGCTTCCTTCGGGGAGGCTGGAGGAGAGAACCCGCCTGCCGCCCCCAATTCTTGGTGCTTCCTATGCTCGCTGGCATGTGGCATGTGGTCCTTTCTGTTGCCATGTGAGGTGACATCCTCCTGGGCTCCGGGGATCAGAAAGAAATGCCTTTAAAGCACCATATTAGTTCCTTCTGCGTGGCTTTGCCTGAAAGGCTTGGTGTGATAAGGAGGGAAAATGTAGTTGCTCATGGTTACAGGAGTCTCAGCCACCGTGGTGGGGACGGTGTGGCACAGAGCTCTTGTTCAATGGCAGCGGAGCGGGAAGCAGAGGCTGTGTAGGTCACAGCAGTTCAGGACTCAGACAGACAGCAGCAGGAACCAGGAGTCTGGCGCACTCTTCAGAGAAGTATCCATCTTCTGCTAGCCAGGTGCCACCCCTAAAAGCTCTACAGCCCCCCAAAACAGTGCCACCAACTGGGGAACAAGTGTTCAGAGACAATTATTCTACTCCACATAGTTTGTAATAACTTTCTTCCCACTAAAACTTGTCACCATGCCGACTTTGGGGTGCTTTCCTGATTCTAGTCCTCCATGTCCTTGCCTCACCTCCACCACTACACCCTAACACCACTCTGCTTTCCCTGGAGTCCCTATGAACTCTTGCACACCACCTCCTGGCTATTCCTCTGGGCACACAGTCTAAAATGGCCCACACGATCTTCCCCAGTGTGGATATGTCTCTGCCACCACCCCAAACCCTGCTCAAAAGAGCCCTCACTCCTCAGATGGTTTCCACACGGGGAGAAATGTCCTTCTTTCTATATAACTTAGTAAGGCTGTGGTTCCTCCGACAGAGCGGCTGGTCCCGTCTGGCCTTCCCAGGCTCTGTCTCAGCAGGAGCAGGCTGGCTGTAGTTATTTGTTTGCAGGCGTTCATACCAGTGGCTCGCGCACGCTGTCAGGATGGGGTTGCCCTCTTCTCCTAGATCCAGTGCTCTCTGGTGCAGCATGAACACCGGCTTAATAAACGCTACTGCGTGAGTAGACGGAAACACGGTTCCTTGCCCACAGGCTACGGAGATAAACCCAGCCCCCTCCCAAAGATTAGTTAAATAGTTATTAAAAGCAAAAGGTATTTGATGTTTAAACTAGTCTTGTAACATATTCCAAAAGAAGTACTTTATCAAAGTTCTATGACATTGATGTTCATCCCTTTATAGGAGTGGCTCTCAACCTGTGGGTCACGACCCCTATGTGGGTATCTACACTACAATTCATAAGAGTAGCAAAATTACAGTTACGGAGTAGTAGCAGAATGGTTTTATGATTGGGGGTCACCACGGCATGAGGAGCTGTATTAAAGGATCACAGTAGTAAGAAGATTGAGAACTCTGAAGTCCAGTTTCCAAAAAGTCTGTGTCTTGGCCTGCTATTCACATTAGTGTAGACCAGAGATAGCTTAAAGATAATATGTTGAGTAACAGGCTAGCCCCTCCTCTTTCCATAAGGACGGGTTTCAGGTGATGTGAGCTCCTTCACCTTGTTGCGTCTTTGCTGTAGCTTCTGTCTCCATCATGGAGGATGTTTCAGACAAACTGCTGGTGTTGCCAATGAGGGAATTCCAGCCAGGTCTGATAGGTTCTGCTTAAGCATTAAGTTTAAGGTGAGAAGTGGTGGTGAGTTAAAATAAAAGCCCAGATAAATTAAATCCCCCCAAAAAATGTGAAAAAGAGAGGATGAAGTAGGGTGGCTGTATCACAGCACTCACAGAAACAAGCAGGGATTTTCAGTGCAAGGCCAGCCTGATCTACATAGCATGTGCAGGCCAGCCTGATGTACATAGCATTTGTAGGCTAGCCAAAGATGCATCGTAAGAACCTGCCTCAAAAGTAGAAAGAGCAAAGGTTCTAGAAAAGGAAGCTATGGGGTAAAGCAAAGCCAAGCTGAGCAGACACAGATGGAGATGTGGCTGAGGAACCAAGTGGAATAAAGGCTTCACTCAGTCAGAGTCCGCGGTTTCCTGACAGATCGTCATCCAGGTCCAGTGGGGAAGGGTAGTGAGTTCAGGTGGGAAAATCACCTGTGTTTGCAGAAATTCCAAGACTGACAGAGATCCTCAGCCCCTGTCTCGGTGGCCAGGCAAGAGTGGGGTAGTAATAGGCACACATATCTGGCCAGGCTTGAGGACGGTTTAGACAGAAATGGACACCAAAGCCTGTAGGTGGAGCATACCGCAGGTGGGACTGCACCCAGTAAGGTAAGGTGGCCTTGGTGATCACCATGGGTGTCTCTGTGTTGGAGTCAGTTGTGAGCATACACTGAGCAGGCCGGGCCCGGTGCCCCCACTCCTGGGACAGGATCAGAGGTGCCCCTGACAGCTGATAAGTGCAGGGCTGTGCACCTGTTACCCCCAGGTGGTGGCATCAGGAAGCTGAGCCTGAGAAGCACCCCGGCCGCACATCTGGAAGGAAGAGCTGTGAGCTGTGGGAAGGCCGTCTCATCACAGGAACAAATATTCCTTTTACTAGATGGCTGCTAAAGAGCCTATTGTATAAAGCCCAACTTAGGTTTAATGTGAGAGCGAATGTTGAAATCAGCCATTACTCATTTTTTATGAGGGAGGCAGCATACAGGATGTGTGCTTGTCAGCCCGTGTGCACGCCCTTCGGGTGTGGCGAGCACTTGGCTGTCTCGCTAGTAGTAAACTTGATGATATAATTATCGTAACCTGGGGACTCTTTCCAGGGGCTGTGCGTGCCCAGGTTGCGTACTTTTGTGTGTTTATGTCCCTGATAGCAAGCTGGAACCCCCAAGAAATGATTAAGTTTAGATATAAATATGTTCTATTGTTCTTGCAACATCCCTGGCTTCTTTAGGGAAGTTGGTCAAAGCTCACCTGCCCTGAAGCACAGACGGTCCAGTCTCTAATTGAGTGAGTGACCGCTTCTCAACTCCAGATATCTGTTGTCATGAAGAAAACCAGCGAGGATTGCCAGATTTTAAGACTGTTGGAAATACCATTTTCACCCGCTGTCAGGAAAGCGGTAGATGTGCGCTGGATTGGCATCCTCCCCGGTCAGCTCTCAGGTGCTTGTTGTCTGTGTGGTCTAGGGAATTTCCTCTCACACCTGCCCTCTCTTCTTCTAATGACCTTGCTTAATGTAGACGACTGGTTCTCGACCGGGGGTGGTCTTCCTCTGGAATGGATGGACACTCAGTGCTCTGGAAACCTTTCTGGCTGTCACAGCTGGTGGCTGGGGGTGGCTGCTGGTATCTAATGGGTAGAGGACTATGTCTGTGGCTGAGCATTCTGTGACACACAGAATTGTCCCCACAGCCATGAATTATCCAGTCCAAATGATAGTGACATGGAGGAGACCAAATCCTTAATGTTCCTCCTTTTTCTCCTTCCTCCTTCCCTCTCTTCCTCCCTCTCTCCTCTCCTCTCTCCTACCCTTTCTTTCCTTTCCCCTTCCCTGCAGATCTCTCCCTCTCTCCTCAATCTTGCTCATATTCCCTCTGTTTTTGCTTCCTTCAGACTCTTGAGGATGCTGTCAGTTTCACATGCAACAAAATAGACACGGGGCTGGAGAGATGGCTCAGTGGTTTAAGAGCACTGGCTGCTCTTCCAGAGGACCTGAGTTCAATTCCCAGCACCCACATGGTGGCTCACAGTCATCTATAATGAGATCCGGTGCCCTCTTCTGGCATAGAGGTATACATGCAGATAACTCACCATATACACGAAATAAACAAATCCTGTTTTAAAAAAGAAAAAAGAAAAGAAAATAGACACATGAGAATTTAAGAACAAGAACCCCCAAACCTCCACTTACATTTTTTTTTTTTTTTTGGTTTTTCAAGACAGCGTTTCTCTGTGGTTTTGGAGCCTGTCCTGGAACTAGCTCTTGTAGACCAGGCTGGTCATCCACTTACATATTTTCTGATATGGGAAACTTAGGCAGCCCAAGCTTCTGCATGGAGAATTCACCCCTGGGTCTTTGCAAGGATGATGTGGGGACCACATTTGAAAGAGCAGGATGCTCAGCTCTGAGCCCATGCTTCTTGTCTTTACATCCTTCGCCATGAGTTTTCCTGTTAGATGCTCTTGCTTTTATGATGCTGTGCAACACACAAAGCTCTTAAGCAACATTTGTGTCTCAGAAGTTAAAATGCAGTTGTGGGTGAAGACTGAAAACATATGTCATTGTGATGTTTAGCTCTGGCTCCTGGCCCAAGTAGCTAAATAGTATATCCTATGGTGTTTTCCCAGAATTTCCAATTTCCTCCATTTTTGGTTAAAATCTCCTATGTAGACATAAGGATCCTTTGTAGTGGCTTCCTTCAGATACAAAGTAAAACTTTTGATTTTATTCTGAGAACAGGAACAAAATAAAAGGGGGGAGGGGCAAGAGAGAGAGAGAGAGGAGAGCACTTACCTTATATAGCTGATGATATGGAGAATCCGTGCGAGATCTTTCTTGTTTTAAACAGATGTGGTTTAAATATTGTGAACTATTAACTCTCAAAGGTGACACCAGGAGGGTGGCTGTAGGGATTGTGAGAGCTGTCTTGGATGCTGTCTGGAACATGGAACACCGTAGTAGCTGGCTTTGTCTCATGAAGAATTTTTATTGCATATGCTTTTGTTACTAGAGTACTGATTGTAATACAGAGTATTTTCGTTGTAGACATTAAACATCTTCTTGAAACGTAAAACTAAAGGCTGATACGTGGCACTGCCTGGGCGAAGCATCAAGGCCTCTATGGGTATTCTGTTACCAGATCACAGATGTCCTCCCACGGGCACGGGGCATTCCAGCCTCGTACAAACACTGGTGACTGTAAGGAGTCTTTCTCTGCCCCACCAGCCAGCTCCCAAATAACAACAGGGAGACTTACTTACTAATTCTGAAAGCTTGGCCTTATCTTAGGCTTATTTTTAACTATCTCTCATATAACTTGTTAACCCATTTCTATTTGTCTATGTTCTGACACATTCTGCCCATCCTGCTTCCTCTAGTTTTTCGTGTGTGTGTGCATGCATGTGTGTGCATGCGTGTGTGTGTGTGTGTGTGTGTGTGTGTGTGTGTGTTGTCTGTGTGTGTGTGTCCTACCTCCTCTCTCTGCCTGGAAGTTCTGCCTATACCTCATGCCTAGCTATTGGCTATTCAACTGTGTATTACACCAACAACAGCAATACACCTTAACATAGTGTCCACTCAAACACCTCACCAAAGACCACTTGACGGCCAGCTGACCAAGAGCCCTGGAGATGTTTAGCCTCCAACTTCAGCAGCTTCCTGTTATAATTCTAGAAAAACTGTATTTTACCAATCTGAATTCTGTTTGGATATCAGGCCCCTGGCTCCCACACTGCCTGACCCTCCGCTGTTCTACCCACGCTTTCGTGGAGGACACTGACCTGATTTTGTTCAGACAGGCTGGGTTGAACCTTGGCTGGTGTTGTTTTCCAGCCAATGCTGGGGCTGAAGATGAAACCAAGAAGCCTTGCTTGATTCTTCTGAAAACCTTTCTTAGAGAACGGGGCTGCAGTGGTCACTGCAACTGGTTCGAGACAACCAGAAAAATGTTCATTTGTTCATCTTCTCTTTCCGCCCCTTTCTCAATGAGCTCTGGTCGCCATCTGCTGTAGTCTGCACAGCAGAATGCTCGCACGGAAACCACGGAAAGAGTTCAGAATTCACCGTGATACCGGGCAGAGCTGCACGGCCTACCTCCATGGCCATACAGTGAGGGGAGATTATACCCAAGAGGGGATTTCCTAACACTAACTGTGGGTCCAAAAAACAGGCATTAACAACTGGAAATTCTCTAAGAGAGAGTTGCAGGTTCCTGTCAGCCACATTCAAATTGGGAGGTGACGATTTAATTTAATGAATTGGTGACTACAGATTATATTGAGGGTTAAAACTTGCCTTCTACATGGTGTGTAATTTGAATCTTTTTGAAACTGTAACATGAAGCTGGCCTTCATCCAAGTCATCCATGCTGACCTGACTCTCAGTTTCCTTCAGGATCCCCTTCAGAGGTGGGGTGACCAGTCACCATGCCTCACCTAAAAGAGCTTTTTTGAACACTCCACCCATGAATTTTCTGATGACGTAGGGGTGTGGCTATCACTATTTTCCAGCTGACTTTGGGATCAAGGGAAATCTACTTTGAAAACAAAAGCAAACAGTAAGGAGGCCGTGGTGAGGCAGGCGGCAGAAAGAGAGAAACAAGATCTAGGCCTTTCCTCACCGGGAATGTACTTTAAAGAGTGTAAGTGAATTGCTCACAGTTTCTAATGGAAGCTGAGATTCCCCAAGAAATGCTTTCGGAAAGACCTACTTTTCCTTCAGGAAGTCCTTAAAACTGCAGCAGGTCCTCCTGTGGGCCCCGCACCTTCGTGGCTTCCATGCAATCAGAGCTGTAATCCCTTATTTCCACAGAAGCCTGTGATCCCATTTCGTGCCAGATAACAGAAACGCCGTCAGCGCCTTGGCCTCTGGCTTGACAAGAACTCCATCTATACCTTGCTCTGCTGTTGCTCTTGCTTTTTAGTTTTCTGTTGTGAGGGAGTTGTTGTTTGTGTGTCTGTTTTGGTTAATTGGTGTTAATGTGAAGAATACTTTAGAAGCAAAGACTCTTAAAGGAGTTTTTGTTTAGCCTGCAATGCTGGCCTGGTTTGGAGGGAGTCTCCAATGCTCTGGAATTTACACTGTGGCAGAAGACCAAAGGACTAAATAGAAGTAAGCCTTGTAAACAACTGGGCAGGGCAGGCCCTTGCGGGCGTGGTTCTGCTCCCAGCCCAGCCTCGGGTCTGCAGGCTGACCCCTGTGCCCAGGAGCGCGGGAAGGGAGACCAGGGGAGCCTCTGCAGGCTGCTACTTCGCTGCTCCAAAACAGGCCAGTTTGCTTTGGCTCCACTTGATCTGGGAGTTTTCAGACCAAGTCTACCAGTATCCTGAAGAGAACCCAGCCTAGAAAAATAACTTTTTTTTTTCAACTGTATGCATCATTGGCTACTATTAATTCTTAATTTAGACCTCATTCTGATAATGTCAGAGGAATAAAATGTGGAATAATATTTATTTTAAAAGCTGTAAACATTGGCCTTTGTTTTTCCTTTCCTCAGACCTGCTTAGTCCCCTCCCTAGCCAGGGTGCATCCTGGGAACTCATCATGGCGTGCTGCCCCTGGTGCTCCGGCACGTTAGTGCTAGCTTGTCATGAGGAGATTTTTTTACATGCTGTCTGGCGTCTTTATCTCGTATTCCTCAACTGTACTTAACAGCAGAGCGGCAGTCTTCAGAAACGGTTCTGTTTGCAGCCGTCAAGTTTTGTTCCGTGCTGATTTCTGTCCGACTAGCTGGCCTTTCCATTCCTGCTGCTTGTGGACAATTGAAATGATTTTTAAATCATAATGTTAATGTTGTTTAATATTGTTAATGTGAATTATTTATAACAACTAGTGTTAGTTAATGATATCAATTTGTTATTTAATCACAACATCATTCAGGACAACTTGCTCAGTTTACTTTTCATGTAAATAGTATAAAAGATTACTTACAATCTGGTTCAAATTAAGGTGACTTTTTTTTCAATAAAACATGCTTCCAAGTAATTATTCTTGAAAAAATAATTAGAATTGCAGTGATAAAACTATGAGTAATTATTTTACAGAGACAGTGTTGAACTGAGGAGGACTAAGAAGGAAGAACTCTTTTTCATGAGAATTAGCATGAGAGAGAAAACTGGGCTGGTCTTTGAGTCTGTGTATTTTTTTCATTCCTCATTGAGAGTTTTTATGTCCTTTACCATCTTAGATTTCTTTTTATTTTGTGTGTGCATGCCTTGCCCACCTTTATGTGTGTATAAAATATATATGAATAAATTCTATATGTGTGTATACACACACAGTGCATGCACCCGTGGTGCCCGTGGAGGTCAGAAGGCATCAGATCCCTTGGTGTTGGAGTTACGGATGATTGCAAAGGACAGGTCCTGGGAACCGAAATGGATCCTCTGTAAGAGCGGCAAGTGTTCTTCAGCACTGAACCATCTTCCCAGCCCAGTTTTTTATTTCTTATGCACAAAACCATACAGTCTTGCTTGCCAAAAGCTCTGAAATACATTGGAGTTAGGCAGCTTCCTCGCGTGCCTCAGAATTCTCTGGTATGTGCCGTGTTTAGGGACCCGGGATGCTACTGAGGAAACACGGAGACTACTGCAATCAGGGAGCGACAGAGGCTCGGCAGAAGAGCATGCGCGAGCTTGAGGGGAGCACGGGCAAGGGATAAGTGCAAGGAGATGGCCACGCATTGGGCTGAAGGTGACCTTTGTGCGCTTATTGAAGAAATTCTGTACTGAAATGTCATAAAGACGACACTATTGGCTAGGGTGGTGCTTCCCTTTCTGTCGACTCTTGAAACCCGGGGTCTCCTGCATACTCAACATGCTTTCTGCCACTGTCCTCTACTCCAACCCCAACTATTCATTGTTCCCATATTTGATTTGTATAAGGTAGGTGTCATGGAGTTAACTACCAGGATGAGGAGGTCTGCACAGGACAGTCCTGCGGGTTTTCTCCTTAGCCAAGGGTCCTGTTCGGTCTGAGCTCACCAGGGTCCTGAGAACGTGGGAGGACATAGCCCTTGGCACAGTCCATGGAGCCGGGCCCAGGAGGCATTTCCAGGTCACTGCCTCCTGCCTCCTCCTCATGGCGCGTCCAGCTCTGCAGCCTTGTTACAATAGCAATACTTCTTCAGAAACCGTTCCTAATGAGTCTGTCTACCTGGCAGGCCAATGAGACTGCTCCATGTAATAAACTCTGCTCGTGATGTGCCAGAACAGCAGCTGTGGCAGCTGTTAAAGAATTTGCCCTTTGAAGGAGGGGTCTTTTCCTGGATGGCCATGGCAGTTATTGTGCTAGTTTTTCTTAATTAATAATGCAATTTTTTAATATTTCTGCTTTTTGAGAGAGATTCATACTCTGTAGCCCAGATTTGCCTTGAACTCTCTGTGTAGCTCAGGTTTGCCTCCAACTCACTGTAACCAAGCTGGCTTTGAGCAGGTGAAAATCCTCCTGCATCAGTCTCCCAAGTGTTGGGATTACAGGGATAGGCCACTACACCTAGTTTTTCCCCTTTAAAGTCAGTAATATAGAACTACTGAGATATTTTACAAATAAATCAGTCTCCTACATAGTGATCCTCAGAGAACAGAATTTTTGGAGATCGCTGTCTAACTCTCAGAAGATTGTAAATTTCATTTAAAATGGGTGTCCAGAGAACTCAACTATCAATTGCAGTGTGGCTTTAGGGCTTCAATTCTTGGCAAAACACAGGTTCCTCCTGTGGTGAACTCTAGATCCTAGACAAACTGACTGGTTTGCTTCCTGCCTTTTAAGAACTGTCTCCCAGTGAAGGTGACATAGCCCGGAGCAAAAAAAAAAAAAAAGCTTGTCTTGCTTGTCATGGCAGCCACAGTGTGTGGTTGGCTGCACTGTCCTGGGGACTAGAAAAGAAAACAGGCAACAGGCTGTGACCTGGTTGAGGTGGCCACGGGCCTTCTGTTTAACAGACTCACCTGTCACTAATGGTGACCTTGCAGACAACTGAACTCTAGATCCTGCTCTGACCTTTGAGCCTCCTGCTTAGATGTCTGCTGTAGTGTAACCTGGAGTTTCCACATCGTTCCCAACTCTACAGTTTGGGGTAGAATCCTGTCACTCTGCCGGTCACTTTGTCCTCTGAACAATGGTGGGAACACAGCACCCACCTCCTAGGGTGCAGTGTTTTAAAGAAAGGCTAGCTTTGAACTCACCTTGCATGTAGAGCTTCAGTTACGCTCTGCTGCCACTTCCCAGCTCATAAACGGACTCAGGATTAGGAGGAAAGAAAGACTGTATTTTAAATTTGGAGCTGAGCAAACAGCGCTTTACCTTATGATGGGGAGTCTGCTCTTTCAATGGATAGGGTTTAATTTCATAACACTAAACGTTCTTTCAAGCGTGTAGTCTAAAGTCACAGTATTTGCCCGTATGCATACTTTGAAAAGCACTGCTCAGATTAGTTCTAGCCACACTTGTGGGGATAAGGAGTTTAGTCCTGTGTTTCAGACAAATCTAAACTGGAAAGTACATGAGAGGGTCTCCCGACTTCCACAACAGGGCTCCAGATCTCCAAAACCCGTTCAATCTCTTGTTTCTAAGCTGCGCTCGAGCCACAGGAGGCCTGACGCCAGACCACAAGCTATTCAGAAAACAGTATTACTGCACGTTCTCTCAGGCAGTGCATTCCAGGCTCTCTCCATAGCACGGTCCAGGATGCTCAGAGAAGATGCTCATGCTCTCTAGTCTGAATCCCCTCTTGGGTCTGTAAGGCCTTTGTGTCCTATCTCATCCTCGGTGGAAACAAAAAACGACACGGACAGCATGATTCAGAAAATGTCTCGGAGTTTTCAAAGTGCGACTGGGTTGGAGGGGGATGACACATGAAAATAGAGCTCCGGGGCCTCTCGTCAGCCCCTGCACAGAACACGGGGTGAAGTCATCTTCTCTCTCGTCTTAGTTCTGTGGATTTGTGGGTGGGTTCAGTGCTGCACGCTGATGACTTCCCCAGGGCTGCTCAACACAGCTGTCTAGGAATGACCACCACACTGCCCACCCCTTCTCCACAGACCCTTGTCCAAAGTGCCAGAGGGAACATTAGAATTAGGAGGTAGCTTCAGTCCCTGCTGTCAAAACTCTCCTCCTTTCCTCCTCCTCCCTCCCTCCTCCTCTCCCCTCCTTCCCCACTTCTCCCCTCCCCCTCCTTCTAGTCTCCTCCTCCACCACCACCTACTTTTTTTCATTCAGGAAGAGCAAAAGGTTGAGCTGAAGACAGTTCTGGACACCTCCCCATGCCTGCAGGTGAGCACAGAGGGGTTTCCCGGACTTCCAAGGCCCTCTGACCAGCATCTCCTACCTGGCTGCACTGAAGATCTGTTGTCTTTCCTTTAAAACCCCAACCCAAGATGGAGCCTTGTTGGTGTGTGTGTGTGTGTGTGTGTGTGTGTGTGTGGACATATTCCTGACCCTTACTAACATTAAAATTATAAAAGGAATAAGAAAAAGACCAATGTAGTCATAGAAAATAAAATGCCGTAGACATATCTATGCCCAGACCTAGGAGCAACATGTAGGCATCTCCCACAGGGAAGCCATAGTGCACAGCCTTGTTTTGTGGACTCCAAAGCCCGTTCTTCCTTCCTGGCATTCCCTCCAGCATCGCCACTCTGCTCTGCTTTCTGGTCTGAAGGAACTCTACTCTTGGGTGGGTCAGAGTATTTGATTATGGATGTGTCTCCTACAGGAATGTGGCTTAGTTCACTTTCAGGTCACAGCCAAAGCAGATCTAGGCGGAACGACAGGCAGAAGGGACAGCAGGGATGAGACAGCTGTCTGCCATTGTCATGGTACCCTCACGCGGAACTGAACCCTGGCAGCTTGTATAACCGTAATCAGTTTTCAGACTCAGCTTCCTCATACCGGTTCTCTCTTGTCAGGGCTAAGATTTCCCCACCAACTTCATTGTCCGCAGAACAGTACTCACTCCACAGTCAGTGGATGCTAGTCGCTCGCTGAGTTCTTGGAAAATGTGACCTGTGATAATAGCAACAAAATTATATTGATCATGGCTGTAATGTTACCCGGGGGTAACTTTACACATTGGAGAATTCAGTTGGAGATGCACGAGTTCAGAATTTCTTACAAAGTGGTGAACAGTTGAGTTTTCCTTCACCATAGTGCATGTCCTGAAGAATCAGTAATGCGTAGTACTTTGTTAATTACGAAGAGGTATCTGAAAATATGTATAGGTCCTTTTGAAAATCCATTTCAACCTTCTTAACTATTGCAGGAGTATTTGGAAACAATCAAGAGATGCCACTTTATTTTCCACTGATAAGCTAATTATTTATTCATGAAGGCCACCTGCCCTTAGCCCCTCACCCCATCCAATTAGCATGTGTTGCCTTAGGAGCCATTTAAATGCCTTTTTTTTCCCTACTAGTAAAAATTAAGATGATTTTGTTGTATAGCTAGTCAATGTGTAAAAAGGTGACATTTCTTCTTTTGGTGACATGACAGAGAAATGCTAAGTTGTCCCTGACTTTGCATTCCTCCTCTGGGAACTAAAAGAAAATGAAGTCTTGTACCAAAAGCATAATCATGTTTATTTGGCTGAAATCAAGACCCTAAGAGTCAGGCAGTGCTGTTATTGCCCTGAGATGCAATTTCATTTGGCCTGTGAACCTTCAGAAAGGACAACAACAATAATGATTTATAATTATAATAATAATATCCCTGTACAGCATCTTTAATATCTGCTGCCGAGTCCTCATTTTCAACAGTTCGCAATTTCTAACACGGAAGGAAGGAAAAGTCATGCGTGCAGCTGGAGAAGCCCTGGGAGAGGCGAGAATGGCTTCATCTCTAGGTAGCCATCATATAGTCAGCCTAGATACTCAGAGTAGCACAGACCACCGGAATCCAAAGTGGTTTGTGCTACCAGATCACACTGGGAAGTATCCCCTGATTTGTGGGGTACCACGGAAGTACTCCCAGCTTGGTGCTCTGGTTATTTGCCGGGTACAGGAAGCAGGGCCTTCCACTGCTAGATCCTGGAAATGAATCCATGGAGAATCTATGGAGTTCTGTTCATAGCTGGGCAGGAGATAGTAACTGCCAAGATGTTGCCAGTAAGGCCCTGGCACTTGCAGGGAAACCCCTGAGCACACAATAGTTTCTATAAAATCCAATATGGAAAAATGAAATTCCTCTTTTAAGTGAGTCTAAGTGGAAGTGGGAGACATTTACAAGCATGAAATATCCAGAGAGGAGAGAGAGAGAGAGAGAGAGAGAGAGAGAGAGAGAGAGAGAGAGAATGGGTATACTACTGTTGGCTGACAGTTAAGATGAAGTGTGTCCTTGGCTACTTGACCACATGGGACAGTGAGATTCCCCAAGCTCAGTGGCCATTCATTCACAAAATTTAGAAAGGAGCCCTATCCCAAAACCAGGTTCACTTTGAATAATAGACACATATTGATTGAGGATCTTTAGCCAAAATCACCGCTGTGTAATTAGCAAACATCCTAATTACGCAGTTGGATTTGAAGCTAAGCTGGTGCTCTGGCCCTGAGGAGGCAGAGAGAATGGATTAGAAGAGAAGGCGCACAGAGTGGCAGTGGACATCAGGGCCGGGTTCCCTGGCTCACCCTGACATTCACTAGCTCCGGAAGCTTGAAAAGGTGTTTCTCCTTTGGTACCTCTGCTTCTTCATCTGAAAAAAAAAAAAAAAAATAGCAGTAATGCCTGATCTCAGGTCCCGGTGAGCACCGGACTTCTGAAGCTATAGAAAGTCTGTACTCAGTAAGTGTAGCTTAGTACTTCAAATACAACATTTTAAGAGTGGTAAGTTCATAGACGGGTCATTACACAGTAGAAATTTTGCAAAGGAGTAATTAGTGACTCAAAAATGTTATCTGAAAAATCTCAGAAGCTTGTCTACATTTCTCACAGGGAAATAAACTGGGGCTTCATGTATGGGATGCACTGTACAATTTATTTATGTTTAAAAATGAAACAAATTTATTCAACAAACATTTGCTGAGAATTTGTGAGTTAGCAAGACAGTACACAGTATGGTTACATAAGAATGCATGCGACATTTTCACCATACCCCTGGGTCTTCAAAAAAGACACCAGATGCATGCCTGTGACTGAAGAATTCATACTCAGTTTTGGTAAAGATGAATGACCCTTCAGTTCCAAGTGCCCTGGTGCTCACAAAGCCACAACATGTATGAAGTGGTATGCTGAAGACAATGCTGGTAACCTGTTTCGCAGCTATGCTACCCATGAGAGCCCAGAGACAGCATTCAGCATTCTTTTTGATATTCATCAAATCAAACATGAGAAATCAGCACAGCAATATAGACCTAGAACATAAAGCAAATACAAATTTTATAATTAATTTGCAAGCAGATATCCCTTTTAATAAGACATGAAAATATCAGGCATTGCTGTTCCTACTTAGAGTATGTCTAGCATCAGAGTCTCAGGAAATATGACAAAATGTTAATAAACTCGTTCTCAGTTTTGCTTTCAGCTTTTGGAGATAGAGTCTCATTGCAGTTCATGATAGCCTTGAAATCATTCTGATAGCCAGGATGGCCTTGAATTCAGTTTCTCTTGTCTTAGTCTCTCAAATTCCAAGATTATAGACCGCGTGCCACCACAGCGCCTAGAATCTTTGTGTGTATGTGCACAGGTATGTGTGCACATCGGTAGAAGCCAGAGATCTGCATGATGCCTGCCACATTGCTTTCCACCTTATCTCTCAGATGGGGTCTTTCATGGAGACCCGTTATCCAGGCAAACACCTTGAGACTCAGAGAAGTTTCTACGGCACAGAAGCCTCATGGATCTGACTGCCAGTATGTCCCGTGCCTGCTCCAGAGGACTCCTGGGCTCCTCCAGGGCATTGGTGATTATTTAGCTGTTTGGCTTTCCTCGAATCTAGTTGGCCAGCTGCTTTGTCGATACATTCCGGTGTGTCTTCATTCACAGTCCCCCTTGAAGCAGCCTGACTCCACGTACCACAGTCAGCAACTTCCACGTAGCGAAGAGACACCAGTCCTTCAGATGGCACTGCCAGAATCCTCCCTCCATCTCCAGTCGCGTCCCTTAACAAATGATTGAAAATTTTAAACTAGCTTGTTAAACTTTTTATGGGCAGAAATTATGTCGTAGTTTTCCGTTCATCCTAGTGCCGATGGTTAATGGCTGTGTAGCAGATGTGAGGGCCCTGCTCTTGGGTGAGGACTGAAAGCTGAGCTGGTTTTTTCTGTGGTGAACGTGATAAATATTAATAGCTATGCTTGTAAATAGAAATGATTATGTTTTACATCAAGACCATTAGTGTGGTATAGCTAGTTCTGTGTTCAGCGAGGCTGGGATTCGCGTTAGGATAAAATCAAAGCTGTGTCTGGTTCGTGGAGAATTTTTAAATCAATTGAAAGCATTATTATAATTGCAAATCTGTAACTGTCGCAGCCCTAAGCTCAGCCTCAGAAGCTGGCTCTTCTGAGTCGGGAAAGTTCTTTCTACCCATCCTCTCGTGTGCTGTCCCAATTACCTTTGCCTTCTCCTGTGCCGATCCCAGGCTGTTGGCATTTGAAGCAAATGCTTTTCCTCCAAATGCCATTTCCTGTGACTGGACAAACTCTTGAATGCTATTCTGAAGTGAGAATCATGGTAGTCACTACCCAAAATAATTGTTAAATTGGGAATTTTGTGCCTGCCATTTTAGAGTGTGCCTGGCATCGAGCGTTTTGTTTATATTTGTTATTTATTTTCATGGACCCTGCTTGTTTCCTGCAGTACAGTTTTGGGTCCTGTTCTGTGGTTCCTCCTCCCTGTTGAGAGAACAGGATTAGGTTCCTGCAGTCTGCAGGTATGTGCTGGTCTAGGTGGGCTAGAAGGAAGGACATGCCATGAGTCACGGGCAAGGAGCCACTGCTAGACGCGTGCTCACAGTAGCCTGGGAGCTTTGCCATTTGCCTTGGGAAAGCACTGCTTGTGGCACAAGACTCCCTTAGGAGAGAGTAGGCATGGAGCAGCTCGATGGCTGGGGGACGTTTGCACCACACTTCCGTGTTCCTTAGGAATCTTTGCCCTTATCCCTTCTGCTTTTGTATTTCACAGCTCGAAAGTCAAAGAAACTGGGCAAGTTAAAAGGCCTTCACGAGGAGCAGCAACAGCAGCCCCCACCACCTCCTCCACAGAGCCCAGAAGAGGGGACCACATACATCGCTCCTACGAAGGAGCCATCCGTGAACTCCGCACTGGTCCCGCAGCTCACCTCCATCACGCGGGCACTCACGCCGTCCTCGGCGATGGTCCTGGAGAACATCGAGCCCGAGATCGTGTATGCTGGCTATGACAGCTCCAAGCCAGATACGGCGGAGAGCCTGCTCTCCACGCTCAACCGCCTGGCAGGCAAGCAGATGATTCAGGTCGTGAAGTGGGCCAAGGTACTTCCAGGTAGGACGGCGCAGAGCTCGGCTTGATACTAGCGGTGCCTTGGTGTTTGCTTTATGCAGCATCCTGACATGTCTATCATAGACCCCAGAGTGGTGGGAGAATTCTGGATACTGGTTCATTTCTTTCTTTCCAAGAATACAGGTTTGTGGTTCTATTGTTTCTAAAACAGGCGACGGCTGGCGTTCGCAAAAGAAAGGGATTATTTTGTCCCCAAGTATTAACGAGGTAAAAATATATTCTGATACTGAGGTTGCACTGAGTTAGCCTTGGGCAACACAGTACCCCAGTTCATCTGAGTGCAGACCCAAGAAACTTAAAGCCTTGTAAAGCATCCTGACCAACTCTTCCTGGTTGAAAAAAAAAAATCAATCCTGCTCGGGATTCAAGAGATGGTCCTTGAAGATCCTTAGAACTGTCACTTTTATTTGTGTGTGCGCATGTGTGTGTGTGTGTACACATACATATCCCCATCCCTGTCTTGCAGGCCTGTAATCCCAGCACTAGGGAGACACAGAGGATCTCTGTGCTTTCAGGCCAGTCAGCCTAGCTCCAGATTCAGGGCAAGACCCTCCCTCTAAAGATAAGGTAGACAATGATAGGCAAGCCAACCCCACGTGGACCTCTGGACTCTCCGTATTGCACACACATGGCCACACCTGCACGTCTATGCGTCACATGCATGTGCATGATGTACACCAGACACACAAAACTTCTCCCTTCTTTCAGCACCCAGAAAGCATCCTAGAACTCTCTACCTCGTGTTCATGTTTGGCCAGGCAGCATGGAGGGATGCTCTCACCTTGCCTAGACCAAACCTGTGGTTAACCTGTAGCATGAAGCAAAAAGCCGGGGGGGGGGGGGGGGGGGGGGTTAAACCAAAGGATAACACCACACAGCTGGGAACAGGAGTGAGAAAAGCATGGGACAGGGCTCGGGAGGCTAGGGCAAAGATGCCAGCCCTGCCGCGGAGCCCTGCCAACAGCTCATAGCCCGAGCAACAGGGAGCCAGGAGTAAGGATTCTTAGGCACCCCAAAGACAAAATGCCTAAAATTTTTCTGCTCCTGCACATATGCAAATGGTGACAGTTAAAGTCCCCTTTAAGCTAGTGCCTTTGGTTGAATGGGAATGAAGTGAGTCTCACAGGTGAAGACGCTTCTCCCAGTGTGTTGCTATCAGGGCGGAGCCCCACTGGACACGCCCCTCCCTGTAATACGCCCCAGCTGCGCTCCCCCTCCATCCCCACCCCCACCCCAAGCACATCCCCACCCCCACCCCAAGCATTTCCTATGAATTTCAAATGAAGTCTTGTGGGGAGCCAAGCGCGTGTCTCCATAGATGTCTGCCGAACTGATCTGAGTGTGTTAGGGAAAGGCGGGATTCTTCCTGGAATGTACTCACATGCTAAGTGTCTTTCTGTGATTAATTGTTCTGTTCTCTAGGATTTAAAAACTTGCCTCTTGAGGACCAAATTACCCTCATCCAGTATTCTTGGATGTGTCTCTCGTCATTTGCCTTGAGTTGGAGATCGTACAAACATACGAACAGCCAGTTTCTCTATTTTGCACCAGACCTAGTCTTTAATGAGTAAGTACCTATTAATTTGCCCTCATAAAACAAGCTGCAGAATTGTTTGTTATGCTGTTATTTAAAATAATCTCTAAGCCAGATGTACAAGTGTGAAAGAATCTACTGAAATGAGCATTTAAGAATTTTTAGAAAAAAAAACATTGAATTTAAAAACTGAAAAATCACTCTTTACAATGGTGTTATACACACAAGTCTAAGTATCAATTACTCAGTATATGTAACTCTTACATCATATATGTGGGAATTGTCCCAAAAGAAAGCAGATCCAGTTGGCTCTGAGGCCTCACCTGGTACAGTGCCATGGTTAATAGAAAGCAGTCTCTCTGCTATCTGCTCCAGTTGAAAAGAAGCTCATTTCTAGGAAATGTGAATATTTAAAGTGCCAGGTTTGGAGCGCATCACAGAATGGGTCTTTTGTTAACTGTACACAGCTGTGCGATGTGTTTTCACGACAATCATAATTACCCTTCCTTCCAATCATAAAGAAGCCAAAGCCTTGTTCTGCAGCGAAACATTTTTTCATTTTATGATGCGTTTTAAAAGACTGAACAACTTTGAGTGGATTTCTTTCTTTGGCGATGAATGCCTTCCCATTTTAAGTTAGTTTTATTGCTGTTTGCACTTCACATTGGCACATTGCTTATACGTTCCTACCCAGCAATGCCTCTTTGTAATTGTTGGTCGAAAATATGTAAAGGGGAGCACTGAAATTACGACAGTAGCCACAGCCGTCTCCTGACAGAAGTCTCCCTCTAGAGACGTGAATGCAGAGGCTTCGAGAATGAGGGTCTCAGATGGCAAATGATGGTAAAGGAGAAAGCATTATGCCAAGATACACAACCAACTCTGGAGTCATCTGCTGAGGGGTCCCAGCTCGCCTCGGTGCTCTGGCACCACACCGATTCTATTCCAAAGAAAGTGTAAGGACATTGCGGGTTCTTGAGACAACCCCCCTCTGGCAAGTGGTCAGAATCACCCTAGCATAAATTTTCATCAAAAGCAAAGCCAAAGAACGGACTGCACATTTTAAATTTTCTTGTTTTCCTTAATAACCCACTGTTAAATATATTGTTAGATAGTAAACCCGTTTTTAAAACACACTAAGGGTGGTCCTTCTAACCAGAAGTGTGGGAAAGACAGAACCCCGGATGCCCCCAGAAGATCTTCATTTGATTTTGTACGGAACAGAAGAGTGAGCTGACCTGTCTAATCCTCCCACATATGTGTATCCAGTTTTCATAGCTGTAAACATTTCATAAATTTGCCATTTAAGTTAAGACTTTGACATGTGTGCTATTATATAACCAGCACCAGCTCCTTTTCGTCATCCCATGCTGATACCCCAAATATTTTGGGTGATAATTCCTCCTCACTGACCCTCTCTAATGTCTATGGATCTATACTTTATGAGCTTGCCTGTATTCTAGACATTGTGTATGGGTGGAGTCATACAATATTTGTACTTTCATGCCTGGCTTATTTTCACTGAACATAATATTGTATATTTTACCCACATGGAACCATGTCTTCAACTTCCACTCCTTTTTATGGCTTAGCAGTATTCCCTTCTTCGTATGTTCTCGGTCCTCATTATTTATGCAGTCTCTGCCTGTGGGTCTGCCTGCTGGTGGTTACATCCAGTTTTAATCTCACTACGAGCACACAGTGCTTAGCAGCGTTCACAGCACATGCGGAAGGCAAACTAAATAACTAAAGAGTGCACCCTGCAGTAGAGACCAAAAGGGCTGTGCTCTGCCTCTTTGGTTCAGCTCTGAGACTGTATGCCAGCTTCCTTTAAGCTTTCTGTTTTTTTTGCTACTTTCTGTGCAGTTTTATGCTTTTCTTGGTGATGTCCCTGCTTCAAATGGCGAGAGTGCCATGCTGGTGTGCAGTCCTGACGCCACTGAGCTCAGCAAGGCTGGAATGGTGCCAAGAGAAAAGAAAAACACCATACAGTCGTGAGCTACTTTGCTCTTATGGCAAGTTCTGTTTTAGTGATCCAACAGTATGCATTAAATAAAGTCTCTGAATGCAATACACACAGAACTAGACTGAGTTCTGCGTGGGGCCATTTGCCGCCTTTGAATGTAGTAGATGGTGCAGCTGTGGGCATGGGTACACAAATGCCCCTCAGGATGTCTGTACCAGGCACTTTACTGTGGCTATGACCACGCTCCCTGATTAAGATAACTTAGGAAAGGCAGAGTTTTTTTGGCTTATGGTTCCAGAGGGACAGAGTCCATCCTATCACGAGGGGCATGGTGGCAGAAGGAAGTGGATTGACATACAGGCAAGGAGAAAAGGGATAGGAAGAGGGGTAAGACTTCAAGTCCGTCCCCTGGAGACACACTTCGTCCAGCAAAGCTCCAGCTTCTAATGGTTTCATAACCTCGCTAAACAAAGACACCAACTGGGGATCAAATAGGAAAACACGTGAGCTTCTGAGAGACATTTCTCATTCAAATCCACAATCCCCTGTTCTAGTTTTCGATTCCTTAGAATATATACCTCGGAGTAGACCCTCTGGGCACATGCTAATTCTGCACTGAAGAATTCTCAAATGGTATACACAGAAGTTGTAACGCTTTTACAGCCTACCAGCTGAAAGCAGGCTTCCAGTTTCTCCATGTTCAGGCCAATACTTTTTCTTTTGACTATTCAACCTGCTGACTATGATCATTCATTAGTTACGCTTTGCGTTTTTCTGGCAGCTGGGGGTATTGAGCAATCTTGACTGGCCACTGACGTATTTTCTTTGGAGAGGTGTCAAGCCAAGGCCTTTTTTTATTTTTCTTTACTTTGGTTGTCATATCATTCTTTGCTCGTGGTCCTTTATCTATTCTGGATGTAAAATCTTTATATGATGACTTGTAATTATTTATTCACGTCTGTTCATATTTTTCCCACTTTGTGAAAGTAGAAAGTGATTTTTTTCATTTGTTTATTGTTTTTGAGGTAGAGCTCATGTAGCCCAGGCTGGACTTAAACTTACTGTGAGCCTAGGATGAACCTAAACTCCTGGGTGCTAGGGTTGTAGACACACCACCAGTTTATGCAGCACTGGCCCTGGATTCAGGACTGCATGCACACTGATGTGTGCTGTACACCTGAGCACAGGCCCAGCCCTCAGGACTACATGCCTACTGGTGAATGCTCTATACCTGAGCACAGGCCCAGCCCTCAGGACTGCATGCACACTGGTGAGGGCCCCTACATCTGAGCACAGGCCCAGCCCTCAGTGCTTTGGGAACCACAGATGTTCTGAATTTTATGACGCTGAATTCACTTTTGTTTCCTTTTGTGTCATTTGCTTCTGATGCCAGATATTAATTTTAAAATGTATACAGCATCAGAAAATAAAATGTCCAACAAAGAACCCAAGAAGATCTCTTTCAACACATGAAAGTCAGGGGGAACACACCTTATGTAGAGAGTTTAGCTTGTCCATTTTGGTTTCAGACTCTCTCTTTTTTTAAAACCTGGTACCTAGCCTTGAGCCCGACGCATTGAGGCATGGTAGCTGCTGTGTAAACATTTTGTGGGTAGATTAATTATTGAACAAATTAACCCACCAGCCTAACGATTGGCCTGGAGGAGTTTTCAGAATGCATATGCCTGCTCACAGGGAGGAAGGCTGAAGGAGGGGAGTGTGGTGTGAGCCTGGGGTGTGTCTGCAGACAGGGGCACTGCTGTCTTTACAAGAGGACAAAACGTGGTAGGTGCCTGCCTGTGGTAGCTTCGCAGTGAGCCTCAGTCTAATCTTATCCTCCAGCTACTGAGCTGGAGCAGAGGCAGGAAAGCGGGAACAATAATGGAAACATTCTTTCCAGTTTTTTTTTATTAAACACTGAAGTAACAATATGAGTTAATACTTCAGCACAGAACTTTTCTTATTATAAACTCATAATGTTCAGATATGTATTAAATGATTAATTATTGAATTCTACCTTGAAACAATCCAGTACGTATTGCCTCGGATCACCGCAGCTACTCAGATTCCTCGTCAGTTCCACACATATTAAAACTCCCACTTAACGCTTCGAATGAAAGTTTTTCTTTCTTCTTCTTCTTTTCCTGAAATTAAGATTCAGTGTTTCTGTCGATTTCTCTAAAACATTGGCCAATATTAAAAAATTAGAAGTCTGTTGGAGGCATATGTAACCTCTCCCAAAAGATACCGTGTCATCTGAGCCTTGTGTTATTGTCCTAAGACTGTTGGGGAGAGCAAGGGAGTGGTAGGTCTCAGTGTCACCCTCTCCAGCCTCTTCTAGTGGCCGAGTGTATCTCCAGAGAAGAAAGGTCATTCCAGCCGATGTGGCAGGAGTAAAGCCAGCCCACATCTCCCTAGTACTACGCTGGCCGTACCGTTGTGCGCCATTTCATGTAATGTTTCCATGCACCTTGATCCCTTTCATGTTCCGACTGCTGTGTCATCACGCTTGTCCACACTGAGGGCACTTGTCTTTAGTGATGCCGCTCCCCAGCCGTCCTCCCAACAAATAGTGCCCATGGGGCCCCTTGCACACAACACTCTGGAACTTTAAAAGGACTGGTTGAGAGACTGTCTTTGCATCTGAAAGGTGTTTCTGTGCACAGACTGTAGTTAGGGCATCCTTGGGGACACCTTGGGGAGCTGGCATCAGTGGGATGCCCTCAGGGATGGCTAGGGTAGCTGGAGTTATAACATGGCAAACCCTCATCTGAAATGCCTGCGATCCAGAGTCACTGCAGGGAGTATGTGCCCCGTGCGGTGCCAAGGAATGGCTGGCTGTACCGATGAGAGGAGCCTGGAGGTGGGTGAATCTGGCCGGTTTCCTAGGCACTAGCTCCCCGTTAGTGCCCTCTTTTGTCTCCAGCCTTTTCTCCTTTCTAATTGGGGTGCCTTTGGTCTCCAGTATGTAACCTTTCTTCCTCCCTTCCTTCACTTTTCTTCCTTTTGTCCGTGGCTGTCTCACATGCACGTGTGTGCACATATGCACACACGTGTGCACAACACGAGTGCCTCCTCTCAGGGGAAAACTCCCACCACTGAAGCCCTCTCTCCTCTTAGTCTTTCTAACTTCGGGAAGAGCCTGTCTCTTCTCTTCTTCTAGCTGTGAAAAGTTCAGCTAGACAGCAGTTGGAGAGTCACAGTCCGCTTGAGCACTCTGGTTGTTGTGATGGAGAGCAGTGATGATGACCTCCCTCGAGTGGTACACGGTGGCTCCCCCAGTGTCTGCTACAGTGATGTCCTCTCTCGGGTGGGTGGCACACGGTGGCTCCCCCAGGTCTTCTGTCCACCAGTCCTTTGCACTCTCGCCTGCCTCTCATGGACAGCTGGGTTTGAGACGCCTAAGAAAAACAATGTGGTCGCTCACTGTCTGCAGAGAACAGGCATTGCCACTTCGAAATGGGATTAATCTTTGCCACAGAATTAAACTACAGTGAGACTATACCCCAAAACAGAGGCTGCCAGAGGACGCCTGGGGGAACTGCTGCAAACTAGAAGCAGTTCTCTAGGTGTGTGTCTTAGTTACTTTCTCCCCTAAGTAACTTCAGGTTGAAAGGACTCATTTGACCTTGTAGTTCCAGCCGTTATGACAGCTATGTGTGTGACAGATCAGAAGGCTGGATGGTTACACTGTATCCATACTCAGGATCAGGAAGCTGATACACTGCATCCATACTCAGAACCAGGAGACTGATACACTGCATCCATACTCAGGACCAGGAGGCTGATACACTGCATCCATACTCAGGACCAGGAGGCTGATACACTGCATCCATACTCAGGACCAGGAGGCTGATACACTGCATCCATACTCAGGACCAGGAGGCTGATACACTGCATCCATACTCAGAACCAGGAGGATGGCTGGTTATACTGCATCCATACTCAGGACCAGGAGGATGGCTGGTTACACTGCACCCATACTCAAGACCAGGAGGCTGGCCGGTTACACTGTATCCATACTCAGGACCAGGAGGCTGATACACTGCACCCATACTCAGGACCAGAAAGCTGGTACACTGCATCCATACTCAGGACCAGGAGGATGGCTGGTTACTCTGTATCCATACTCAGGACCAGGAGGCTGGTTAGTTACACTGCATCCATACTCAGCCAGCAGAGTGTGAACAGGAAGTTGGGCCAGACTATAAATCCTCAAGGCCTATTCCCACTTCCTCCAGCAAAGTCCCATGTTTAAAGGTTTTCAGTCCCCAAATACGGCTGCCACCTGAGGACTAAGTGATAGGATATGTGAGCCTATGAGAGATAGTTCCCTTTCCAGTCACAGCAGTGTAAATGAGGACAGATGAGAGGCAGGGACAATTCTGAGTCAGGCATTTCCTCCACCACCCTTGTTTTAAAGACCATGCATCTTTCCCTTTACCAACTTATTTTAGTGATAAGAATTAGAGTTAGACCTGGACATGGTGCACACACCTGTAATCTCGGCCCTCAGGAGGCAGAGGCAGAAGGATCTAAAGTTCAAATGCCAACCTAGGTTACATAAGGAAACCTGTCTAAAAACAAACAAAAGTCCCACAGCACCCCCTCTTTCTGGCGGTTGAGTCAGGTGCTCTACACTGAGCTCCATCCCGTCAGCTGTCCTTTTCTGAAACTCTTTTGGTCACTTTTGTACTCTCTGCACCCTGACTACCCAGAGAAAAAGTATGCTTCTCAATATCAGCCCCAGCATCTAAGAAAATGCTCAGTATGTCATTGGTACTCGGTAACTAATTTTGGTTTGTTGGTGGTCTTTCCAGCATGAGCCTCAAGAAGTGAGATTCCAGCGCTTTAGGTCCTTTCAAAGTCTCTGACCTCTGAAATGGAATCATTCCTGTAGACTTCGTTAAAATTTTCCTTCAAGAGTACTTCTGTCTGTTCAGCATTTTTTTCACGATGTCCCTTGTAGTGCACTTGAGAAATCTGCTAAAGAATTAATGAAGCTGGGTGATTTTGAAGAGAGCAGGAAATTAAGGAAGATGAATATGAGATCAAAAATAGTTGTGTGTTAACTGTCCTGGATCCTAGAGAGTGGCAATGATGTAAGGACCGTGGCCGCACAGCCTGCTGCCTGAGTGCAGGGAGCTGGTTTCCACTTTGAATGAAAGTCAACAGCAATTTAAGATCATACATTATCCATAAAGCGCTGGGCTGTGGATATTAGCATATTGGCTTCTTCAGTTAACGTGATGAAGCGCTTTCATATCAGTGAAATCACTAAGTTTCTTCACTGAAAATTTCACAGACAAAATTTTCTCTGCAGCGATTCTGTTGCAGAGTTGGGTCAGATGGCAAGAGGCAGTTAAAGCTGGTGGCTTCGGGGCCATTTGCTGGGGTGCGGGGCGGTATCTGTTCTCTTCAGTTAGATATCAATGCTCCTCTGTCTACGGACAGTAGATTCACCTGTGCTGTGCAGTTCCCGCCTTGACCTTGTGTTACAGAATGCTTAGGAACTGAGCGCCCCCTGGGGGCAGCTAGCACCTGTACAGTTAGGTTCAGGCCTCATTTTCCTGTTCTACCGGGAAAGCCAGTCTGCCTGCTGTACTAAGAAGAGGCTGTTAGAGTGGAGGCATCATGTGGTACTTCAATGTCTTAATGGGGAAAGACACTAAAAAGCTGGGAATGGTGACTTATGCATTACATCTCAACTACTCTAGAGACTGAGGCAGGGGGACCACAAGTTTAAGGCCAGCCTGGGCTACATAGCAAGGTCAAAATCAGCCTAGACAACTTGTAAGACTGTCTCAAACTAAAAATTACAAACGTCTCAGGGTAGAACGCATGCCTAGCATCCAAATCTTTGGTCCAATTCCTTCTGCTACAACATTAATTCATTAAAAAAAAAAAATAGTTCACTAACTAAAGAGGACTCCAGGCTTCTTCTCCTACAGAGGTGTCAGGAGGCAAAGAGCAAAGATGATGTTTTTGATTGTGCTGCCAAACCTCGACAGAGGGGACCAAATGCGACTATGACTCTTTAGTCTAGACTGGGAAAGGGGTCGCATGAGCATCCCTTTTCATTGCATCATGCAGGAGAGGTGAATTTGGTTGTCTGTCATCCCCCACACACTCACCCTTAAGCCCAAAGTCATTTTATTAAGGGGGTTATGCAGTTACGGAGAGCTCAGAAGAGCTCCTTGTTTCCTTGGGTTCTAGCTTTGATTCTTTCTGGAAAGGAACAAATGAAGGACCAGAAAGATGGGTCAGCTGTAGGGGAACTTGCACACGGCCCTGAATGTGTGAGTTGGTGTTGAAATAGGAGCGGCAGGGCTGCGTCCCCGGCACCTGGCCGCCTGCATGGCTAGTTTATACCCAGAAATAATTACACGGAAACTGTATTCTTTCAAACACTGCCTGGCCCGGCTAGGTCCAGTTTCTTATTGGCTAGCTCTTACATATTGTTCTAACCCATTTCTAATATTCTGTGTAGCCCATGAGCTGGCTTACCAGAGAGGATCTTAACCTGCGTCTGTCTGGAGTGGGAGCATCATGGCGACTCTTACTCAGCTTCTTTTTCCCAGAATTCTCTTCTGTTTTCTCCACCCACCTAAGGGTGGGCCTATCAAATGCAAATGGGCCTAGGCAGTTTCTTTATTAATAAGAAATCACTCCCACATCATTTCCCCTTTTTAAGGAGGCTTGGTGGAAGAGTCGCCATGATGCTCCCACTCCAGACAGATGCAGGTTAAGATCCTCTCTGGTAAGCCAGCTCATGGGCTACACAGAATATTAGAAATGGGTTAGAACAATATGTAAGAGCTAGCCAATAAAAAACTGGACCTAGCCGGGCCAGACAGTGTTTGAAAGAATACAGTTTCCGTGTAATTATTTCGGGCATAAACTAGCCATGCGGGCGGCAGGGTGCTGGGGACGCAGCCCTGCCGCTCCTAATTCAACAAGTTGGATTCTCAGAACCCACTAGGTGGGGAAGGGGAGGGAACCCACTTAGGAAAGTTGTCCTCAACATCACGAAGTATGCAAACTGGCCGCACTCACAAGTGCACATGCACGCACGCACACACACACACACATGCACACACACACTAAATTCATATAAACACTGAAGTGTATACTGAGGGAAACAAGTGAAAAAGATGCTTTACATAGAGAGTGCCGAAGCTGAACATTGCTGAGGTGACTACGTCCAGATGTGGCCGCCCCGCTGACAACAACATCTCCGTGGCCTCTCATCCCTGCACACAGGACATCGGCTTCCAGTGGAGTGTAGGGGTTAGCAGTTGACAAACTCCCTTTTTCCTTCTGGCTAAGGTGTGATGTCTCTCCACCACTGTGGACCCTAGGGGCAAATTAATCATGAAGCAATGTGGGGGCCCCGGAGGGGTTCCAGGCAACACTGTATTTAGTTCTCCCAGCTCTGCAGTGGTGATGTTTGTTCTCCCTCTCTTTCAATGGTGAAGAGATGAGGGTCCAGGCTTGGGACCAAGAGTCCCTCTGTCTAAAGCTCAAAATCTTTAGCTAAATCAAGACCGCTCCCTTCAGGCTGTGGTGTGAGCCTTTGAGACATCATAATGGTTTCTGGTAACAATCATAGGTCATCTCTCGTAACAAGCAGAAATTCTCAGTGTGGCAAGCTTGGTTGGACTGTCTTAGAACAACATTTCCTGTCTAATACTGTGGCAGGATTCCGGAGCTCAGCCTTGAAGGCTTCCTGCTAACCAACTGGCTGTGGCCAAGTGAGTGACTTTATTTTGCTGAGCCTCCGCTTCTCCTGTGTCAGGGAATTAGCCACCAGCAGTTAACAAACGGCGGGCCCTTTATCCTCTCAAAACCACCGAGGAGCACGGACTTTCTCTTCATATCAGTTACATGTATTGATAACTACCCAAACAGAGCATTAGAACTATTGCTCTATCAATTTATTTTAAAATAACAACAGTGCTGGCCCTGGATGTAATCCCCAATGCCATACAAACAGAGTAAAGATAACAAACCCATTGAATTCTTATAAATAATGTCACATAAACATTTTATAAAATAATCATTTTGTCAAGAGCATTAGAAGAGTGACATTGCATTTTTTTAAAATCCTTCCTTTAATCTGGATTATAAGAAAAATAGTTGACTTAAGAGAGTTATCTGTAACATGAGGGCCTGCTTGTTGTTGGGGTTTCTGTCCTGCCACAGTCATTAAGCCCTAAAGAAAATCACACAGAGGTCTCCATAAGTTATAAACTGATTGGCCCATTAGCTCAGGCTTCTTATTAACTCTTATCACTTATATTAACCCATTATTCTTTTTTTTAATGTTTATTTATTTGTTATGTATACAATATTCTGCCTGTGTGTATGTCTGCAGGCCAGAAGAGGGCACCAGACCTCTTTAAAGATGGTTGTGAGCCACCATGTGGTTGCCAGGAATTGAACTCAGGACCTTTGGAAGAGCAGGCAATGCTCTTAACCTCTGAGCCATCTCTCCAGCCCTAACCCATTATTCTTATCTATGTTAGCCACATGGCTCGGTACCTTTCTCAGTGGGGCAGGTCACATTTTGCTTCTTCCGTGGTCTGGGAAGGACTGGGGAGGAATGGGCTTCCTCCTTCCCAGCATTCTCCTGTTCTCATTGCCCCTCCTCTAGTTCCTGTCTGGTTGTCCCACCTATACTTCCTGCCTGGCCAGTAAGTGTTTATTTAAAACATGATTGACAGAATACAGACAATTCTCCCACACCTGTTATCTGCAGTTGGGCAGTGGTGACATAAGCCTTTAATCCCAGCACTTGGGAGGCCGAGGCAGGTGGGTCTCTGTGAGTTTCAGGCCAGCCTGGTCTACAAGAGCTAGTTCCAGGACAGGCTCCAAAGCTACAGTGAAACCCTGTCTCGAAAAACCAAAATAAATTAATAAATTAGATAGAAAAATAGAGTGTGATCTGCATCTTCCTTTCAGTCTGCTATGATTGGTTGTTGGGGTATAGCTTTTAAATTGGCAACATAAATGAGTGTCCTGTTCACTTCCCTGCATGTGAAATCAAATCTCTTTGTCACCTCACTAAGATTGAGGACACCGCTGAGGAGAAGCCTCGGCGGGTACAGTGCTTCCCATGCAAACATGAAGACTTGAGTTGGGATCCCCGGAACACACACAACTGTGTGCAGCAGTGCACATCTGTAACCTAGCACTCATACATCTGCATGGGAGATGGATACCGGAGAGTCCCCTAGACTGGTGTATGCAGTCTGTGAGCAAGGAGATCCTCTCTCAAAACTAGACAGAAGGCAAGAACCAACACCTGAAGTTTTCCTCTGAACACACACATGTAAACCGTGGCACACACATACCCACACACATGAATATATGATGGAGGAAGGTCATTGGTTAATTAATAAAGAAACTGCTTGGCCTCATAGGTTAGAACATAGGTGCGTGGAGTAAACAGAACAGAATGCTGGGAGGAAGAGGAAGTGAGCTCAAACGCCATGCTCACCTCTCCCGGACAGACACAATGAAGCTCCGACCCAGGATGGCATAGGCTAGAATCTTCCCGGTAAGCGCATCTTGGTGCTACACACATTAATAGAAATGGGCTAGGTAGTATTTAAAAGAATACAGTTTCCATGTAATTATTTCGGGGCATAAGCTAGCCACGCGGGTGGCCGGGTGCCGGTGGACACAGCCCCGCCGCTCCTATTACCACAAATATACACATACTCTCAGATGTCACAAAAAAGAATTCAGGAGTGAATGAGTAGTGCCTTGGAGCTTCCCAGTCCACAATAAGCATGCAGAAATGTCCATGGCATGCAAAGACCCATGATGATTGTGGCAAAAAGAATACAGCAGAGCTGATAGTGCAGCCCTGTCCCCAGTGAGCTGCTGTGGGGTTGACGAATCACTGGGCACATGAGACATAGGTGCGTGAATAGAGAACTAACACAATGAAGCCAAATGACGTTGGGTGCTCCAGGGGTGGAGAGGGGACACGAGCATTGTTTATCTCAGTCTATTTGTGCTACTAGAGCAAAGTACCAACATCTGTGGAACTTAGGAGCAACACAACTGTGTTTCTCACAATTCTGGAGGTTGGGAAATCCAGAAGGTTTGGCATCTGGCGGAGGGATTTCACTCTGTGGTTACTTCCAAACTGCATTTGTGGTTGCTTCTAAATGGCACTCCTCCACAGGAGATGGAATCTGTGTCCCACAAAGATGGAAAAGTCAAACGTGCCCCTGTCAGTTTGACAAAGACCTCATTTTGGCTTGAATGTGAAACATCCCGCAGGGGCTTATGTATGTGAACACTTGGTCCCAGCTAGGGGACCTTGAGTTGCAGCCTCTGTGCTTCCCGACCATGGATGCAGTGTGTCCAGCCGGGGCTCTCAGACTCCCACCACCATGTTCTCCCTGATGTCACGGTCTCTTACACTGTAGGCCAAAATCAACCCTATCTACCTTCAGTTATTTCTTGTTGGGATCAGAGCAAATGCAAAGGGAAAAGTACCTAACACAGCCCTAATCTCATGATTTAATTCATGAAAAGATCTGCCTCTTAACTCCATCCACTGGCAAAGAACTTGAAACACCTGAGGGCGGTGGCACATTCACAGGCAGAGAGGTTCCACTCCTTTTTCTTTGTGGCTGGAAGTGTCCTCAACATGTGATGGCAGCCTCCTTGTCTGGAAGTCCCACACAATGAGGAAGGGACTTTGGTTGCAATCACCCCTCTCACACAATGAGGAAGGGACTTTGGTTTCAGTCACCCCTCTTTCTAGCCTGGCTAACATGTGCACTGCTGGCCTGAGACACACAGGGAACAGACACATTAGAAGACTTAGGCTATGCGCACAAAGCATCAACAGATCATTTGTCAACAGATCATTTGTCGTTAAAGAGCAAATGGCCCGCCCCTTGGTTCTGATTAGGAGTAAAGGAGATTAGAACATACTAGCTGCTTATGTACCGGCCTTCTTCGCTAGTGACTGTATATAAACAGAGAGACCAAATAAACCTCCAGGCTGTGCCCTGATGTGCTCTGTGTGGCATCATGCAATATGCACGTCTTGGGAAATGGGTGCCATGCGTGTGTCGAGGCTGGGTGGTGTCACACGCCTTTCACCCGGTCATGAATGATGCAGTTGTTCATCATGTCCTGAACAAAGTCTGCTCCGTGACAGATGTTCAGAATCAGTAATAAGGGAAGGCATGTGACCAACGTCTAATAAATTGAGTTGAACATTTCTTTTTCTAAGCAGACAATGCATCAGCTTTCATAGAATAATTGAAACAAAAGACGGACCCTTCATCCAGAATTATGGCACCCCGGAAATGGAGCCTAGCACCCAGTTTGATTACCAGATGTAACCGTGTCACTGGTAACAGAGCTCTTGCCGTATTTTCTTCTTGTCCAGTAGGACTTTCTCAGGAGAGGAAATCTGAGACCCTGGAACGTGAGCGTGGTCACTGCCCTACTTTCCTCACCCCACATCAGCACACAGCAGCCACCTCTGCTGGGCTACAGGGCACTGCCACCCAGGAAGACAGCTGCACTGGTCTTCACAGCCATCTCCCGGGGGCTAGGGTGATGCCTTTGCTGACCTGGACTGGACTGACCTAAAGTTGTTTTGTCCTCATTTTATCCGAGTGGTTTAGTAGCGTCCAGAACTAGCAATTCGCTTGTTCCCAGTCTGCAGTTTCACTTGGGGGTTGGATAAAGTCCCTGCCTTTATGCTCCCTTTTACAAGTCAGTAACTAGAGGCACTTATTGAAATTAAATGACTTCTTCATAAGCACTGGATGTCTGTATGAAGGAAGACTGGCCACTGGATTTTCTTGTCTCCTATTGGCATCTACCGTCTACAACTGAGACATGGTAATTAAAAAATGGACTTCCCTTAGTTAGGAAGTTCTTTTATAATCTCCTTTCTATGCGTCCTGTTGTCTTTTCATGTCCAAATGAAGATCAGGAAAGAATCGCCATAAATAACCGACCTACAGACGTAAAATGGCAAACACCCTTCTCACCCCTTAGGCCCCTTTGGATACTTTCTGCCTAAAATGTTGGGAATGGCACCGAAATAATTGTTCCACCATATTGCCAACTAACTAACGACCAGAAAAGTCTATACATGCTCATTTCAGACGCAGGCTTTCTCTGGTAGTTTTGATGTACCTTTGGTTGGGGTACAAGTATGGAACAATGCAGCCCAACTAGACAGAAGTTTGGGGTGACAGGTCTTAACCCAGTGAGCGTTTATTGAGCTTTCCCGGGGTGTGGAGCACTCTGTGCCGCTTTAGAACTGCAGCTCTGGGGCTGACCTGCCTCCGTTCAAACCTTAAAGTAACTGTTGCCTCTGAGCGTCCACGTAACCTTCCAAGAAGTGCCTTGCAATAAGTAGATCACTGTAGTCGAGTGAGTAAATGCCCCCTCCGAGGTGGAAATCGTAAGATCCATTTGCGGAGGAACCCCTGCTGAACCCCGCTACCCGTAGCCCCAGTGCAGGTGTGTTTCCACGCCGAGCCCACTGCGGGTGCACACGACGACCTGGGGCTCTCTTTAGCCCTCCGCCATTGCTGCTCCTCATCTCTCTGTACTACGACTGCTCCAGCCTCCCATCTCAAGGGCAAGCAAGTGTGCCGCCATGACATAAGAAGTCATGAAAAGCTGCTTAGAAACCACTTTTTTTTAAATTGATTTTTATTGAGCTCTACATTTTTCTCTGCTCCCCTCCCTGTCTCTCCCCTCCCCTTCAACCCTCTCCCAAGGTCCTCATGCTCCCAATATACTCAGGAGATCTTGTCTTTTTCTACTCCCCATGTAGATTAGTCTGCATTGTTGCCTAGGTTCTCTGGGATTGTGATTTGTGGGCTGGCTTTCTTTGCTTTATGTTTAAAAAGCACTTATGAGTGAGTACATGTGATAATTGTCTTTCTGGGTCTGGGTTACCTCACTCAAAATGATGTTTTCTAGCTCCATCCATTTTCCTGCAAAATTCAAGATGTTGTCATTGTTTTCTGCTGTGTAGTACTCCATTGTGTAAATGTACCACATTTTCCTTATCCATTCTTCAGTCGATGGGCATTTAGGTTGTTTCCAGGTTCTGGCTATGACAAACAATGCTGCTGTGAACATAGTTGAGCACTTGTCCTTGTGGCACGATTGAGCATCCTTTGGATATATACCCAAAAGTGGTATTGCTGGGTCTTGAGGAAGGTTGAGTTATGTTGTCATGGCCTAGGGAGAGGCACAGCTGAGGGAATATGAGCGTTGAGCCTGTGCTTAGCACTTGCGTGATGTCATTCAGCGGTTTCCCCCAGTTTATGCTCTGCAGACCCTGAGTTTTGCATATGACCCTGACTGCATGCTTTCTCTATCAAACTCTCCTGGTCCCCGAAAGGAACCACGATTCTATTAAGCACTCACCAGTGCGTGTGTGCATGTCTGTGCAGGTGCCTGCTGTATGCATACCTGTGAAGGCCAGGGGACAATTTCGGCTGCCGTCAGTCCTTTGGAATTGTGCACCTTGTCTTTTGAGACAGCGTCTCTTACTGTTCTAGGACTCTCCAATTTCTCTAGGTTGTCTGGCCAGCCCTGAGATTATGAGCATACGCCACCAGACCTGGCATTTTATTTTGTTGGGAGTCAAACCCAGGCCCTCATGTTTGTATGGCAATGCTGTACCAACTGAGCTATTGCCCAATTTCTCTATATTAAGTATTTATAAAGCTATGTTATGAATGTATGTTTTTAAAATGCCATGTGTAATATTTTTGTTTGTTTTGTTTTGTGTTTTTTTTTTAACTTTTACTGATCCTTTGTGGATTTCACATCATGCATCCTGATCCTGATCCAGGTCATCTCCTCATCCCTTTTTATCCGCCCTCTACCCTTGCAACCTACCCCCTCAAATAAATAAAATTAAATAAATAAAATTTAAAAGAATAACAAACACAAAAATAAAAGAAACAAAATAATCTTGGTATGGAAGCTGTCACACAGTATACCTTTTAGTCCAAACACTTTTACTTGCAAGTGTTTGTTGCAGTGAGTTATTGGTCTGGTTTGAGACCTCTGGCTTCTGCTACTCTATGGATACGGGGCTCTCACTGGGACCCCTCTTTGATATCCTGTTGTTGTCCTGTGTCGTGGAGATCCTGCTGTTTGCCCCCTCCAGCAGTTCATAGACGAGGTGTCTGTGGGCCAGATCACCCCCCACTCCCACCAGTGGGGTCAGCTCTACTGTGCTGCCCAGGTGAAGTGCAGACCTGGCTCTCCCTAGTGTTGCAGACAGTGAGGGGCAAGGCCACCTCTGAGCAACCCTATCCTCTCTGCATTTGGTGGTAACAGGAGCCACCAACATCAACACAGACCACAGCTGCTGAGGGCCACGGACCCAGACATGGTCCTTGGCAGCAGCCCAGGCCTGGACAACACCATGGCAACACAGACCCCTCTGATCTGTACGGCACCAGCAGCAGCACAGCCCTCAGGCACTAACATGACCCTGGGTGACCCAGGACATCTACATGTGGTCCTTGATGGGCCATGTAATATTATGGGGGAAATCTTTTGCCCCCTACACTTGTAGAACTATCAGTGGTCAGTGACAGCCGCCAGGTCACAAGGCCCCTTCTAAGCTTTGACTCACACATTTCCAACATTCACTGAAGTCGATGGAAATTGAGGTGCTGAGGTCCAAGGACGGTTTTATGCAAACATATCTCTCTGGGAACAGTTTAGGTGACAGAGAATGCTGGGTTGGCTTCTGAGTAGTGCTCAGACACTCTCTGGGAGGCTAGTGGAGACTAAATACATGTCCTCAAGACCACTGGCTGCCAAGCTCTCTGTGGCGTCAATCCAGGAAAGCAAGCCTGGTGATCCCAGGGCCTGAAGGCTGAGCTCTACCACTGCAGAGAAATTCTGTACGTCCTAAGGATGCAATCAGCAGATATACCTCCTCTGTGTCCTGTTGTTCAGGGACAAACTCTTGATGCCTGTGCTTGGGGGAGAAATGGTAAACTTGCACAATCTGAAGATTCAAATTGAGGAGATTTTTTATTCTCATTAAGGTTTGGAGGGAGGGACTGTTTTGAATGCTGATCTTTTGTGGACTTTTTTTTTTTTTTTAATGACAAGCAGTCAGGAGCCATCTGTTACACCGTCCATGGAACAGGATGTTCGATTATGCCGACCTGATGATGTGCTGTGTTCTCTAATTATTTGACTCATGACGACATGCATACCCCTCACTGTCCTAGCATTTTGCTGCCGTTACAGCTGGCTCCGAGCAAGCCAGATGTCCTTATTGATGGACCTGTTCTTGAGAGTCCAGGAATTCAAGGGCGTTCTCCCTGGCTCCACAGCTCAGCTGGTGGAAACTTAGATTCGCCTACACCCATCGCTTTGAGAAATGTACCGCTCACCTCACGTCATGTGACCTACGAGAACCAGTCATAGAGTGATATGTGCTCGGCTCTTGAGCAGGGTAGAGGCCACCGGGCAGGCAGCTCCTGGGGTCTAATGCAGGGTGATGGTGGAGTATTTCCCTTGTCTTTCTGCGGTGCTTCCCACAGGGCTGTTTCACACACCTTAGAGGTGTGAATGAGAAGCCAGGCTAGCACAGTGTTGCTGAAGAACCCGGATCACACAGCATGTTCTTCTCCTCCTGGGGCCCCACAAGCAGCGGAACTGGGGAACTGTTGTACTCAGGCACTCAGAGCGTCAGCCAGGGAGACAGGGTTGCATCAATTAAATGGCAGTTTCTGGAAGACAGAGCGTGAGACAGGAAGGTCCATTTTCATCGTCCCCATAGGGCAGAGGCACTACAACAAACAGGTCTTCGGGGACTGTTTCTGGGTGACCTTTTGTAACCGTGGTTTATTGAGGAATTTTACCTCTTCTGCTTTCTAAAAGCCTTGAGTGCAGCTTGCAACAAAACACATGCGCAGAGGGCTGACACAAAGACAGGAAGGCAAAAGCAGGCTGTGCAAACGGAACAGAGGGATGTTTGTGCCTTAGAAAAGCGGAGAAGATAGCCCCTCTCACAACAAGCCCTGACAGAAGCTACATGAAGAAACAATTTTAGTTTCGTAATCTCCGTCAGGGTGTAGTAAGATGATGATTTGTAAACAGTCATTTTTCTTTTTCAAAACTCGCTAGGAATAAAGCTACACGTGAGTCTTGCCCCGTGTGTGCAGCTCGGGAGTAAACTACAGTCGCGTGGCCGTGCGGCTAATCACCAGACGTTTCCCATCGCGTAAACCTGACTGTTGCTTCCAGTCACCACGTCCCCATTCTGCTTCCCATGAATTTGACTCCTCAGAGAACCCCACAGAGGTGAAACCATACGGTACTTGTTATTGGTGACTGACTTATTTTACTCGGTGTACAACATAAAGATTCATCCACGCAGAACACATGGCTCAGTGCTTAAGAACCCAGATTTAATTGCCAGCACCCAAGCCAGTCAGTTCCCAGTCATCTGTAACCCCACTTCCTCTGGCCTCCATGGGTACCGGAACTCCCGTGCATATACCCACATACACACAACACGTGAGTCGGTCTATACACATGTAGCATGTGAATCCACATGCGTGCAACACATGAGTACACACACACACTTAAAAATAATAAAAGTAATTATTTTTTAAAGATTTGTTTGTGTGACATCACATGAAAGAATTTCCTTTTCAAAGCTGAATACATACATATTTTGTACACCTGTTCATCTGTTGATGAACACTGGACTCCCTCCACTTTTTGGCTGGCATGCATATTGCTGCCATGAGCTGTGCGTACACATCTTCAGTTGATAGACTATCAGTCATTGCAGGATTTTTTAAGTAGAATTTAGCTCTAAGAAGCTTCTTCTAGTATCACAGGCCTTCGATCCCTTGGAAGGCAGAGTCAGGCAGAGCTCTGTGAGATGCAGGCCTGCATGCTCTATGTAATCAGTTCCAGGTCAGTAAAGATATATAGTTAGAAGTTCCTGTCTCAGAGAGACACACACGGACAGAGTTTTTCCAGGCCCAGTTCAAGACAGGTGTCTCACAACCTTTTGTAATCATTATCACTGGCACCATCACCACCACAGCCCCTCCACAATGGAAGCCATCCCCAGCAGCTATGTCGCCAAGTAAAGGCTCTTCCTAGGGACAGAGCTCCAGAGTCTTTTTCTGTCCCACCAGTCTGATCCCAAACCACAACTTATTAATTAGGAAAGCTCAGCCTAAAGCTTTGGCTTGTTTCTAACAAGGTCTTATAACTTAAATTAACCCATTTATATTAATCTATGTTCTACCATGTGGCCTGTAGCTGTTACGTCCCCTCATGCACATCCTGCTTGCTTTCTAGCTGGCAACTCTGCCTTCTTCTTCCCAGCATTCTCTCTGCCCTCAAAATCCTGCAAAGCTATTGGCCATTCAGCTTTTTATTAAACCAATCTGAATGACACATCTGAACAGTGTACAGAAAAACTGTTCCATAACACGCACTTTTTCTACACATCTGCACAAAGACTGTTCCACAGCACACACTTTTTCTACACATCTGCACGGTGTACACAAAGATTGTTCCACAACCGCACTTTTTCTCTTGGAGAAGACCCAGATTTTGTTCCTTATACACATAGAGGCTCACAACCATGTGTGACTGCAGTTTTAGGGAATTGATGCCTTGATGCACATACATACATACATACATACATACATGAAAACATTCATACATATAGAAAATAAAAATAAATCTCTTTCTAAAAATTCTAACCTGAGATTCTTAGAATCAGATCTGCCCGCTTTAGGAGTTGTAGTTACACAAACTCTAGTTTATTTTGTTCCACAGCTGGTGAATACGCATAGAAAAGATACATGGGCAAGAACTGACAGTGGTTGGTAGTCCCGTGTGTGTGATGCCCAGGTAGCTCCTTGTCACCTCCATTTAGCCCACTGTTCAAGGTTGACTTTGAGTTGCACACTTATTTTTGTTTTTAGAGGCAGAATACAGAGTTGCATTTCTTTCCTAAAGTATAGTCAAGTATAATCTTACTTGATGACACTTGATTATTCAAAATAAGATACAATCATATAACAGAATTTTTCTGCCAAGGTATATTGTGGTGATAATACCAGTATCATGCCAAAATATTGCCCCTGCTTCTACTCCTTTGAAAGTACCTTTCTGTTTATTAAATCTAATGTGCAAAATAATGCAGGGTAGTTAGTGTGTTTGTAAGGTGGCTAGCTTATTTTCATGAATTTCAAGCTATATTGAGTACGCAGTCTTCCTCTTTTGGAGAGGAATTTGGAAACACAAAAGTTCTACTGTGTAATGCAGAACAAAGGACTAACAATGTGCTCGTTGGTCACAAACTCAGTGCCATCTGAAGCTCTCTGTAGCGGATGACTGAAGAAGAGACTTGAAAGCTGTTTGCTCGGGCCAGTAGTGCCCCAGAGTTTAAGCAAAACATCAGGGCTTGGCTTCCTCCCGTACCAAATTCTTCATAAACATGAGGATAGTTCCTTACAGACATCACGAGAATTAGCGAGAAGTAGCTCAACCTTTGTATGCACAAACCCTTGCTGAACAGAACTGCAAGGACTGCCAGGACCTTCAGCCCAGGGCTAAAGGACTCTGTTCAGACCTACAGGGCAGGAGTTGTTTCTGTAAGTGTGTTCCCACACGATCCTCCTGTGTGCTTTCGGACGGAGTTGGAGTCTCTCGTGTGTAGAGATTGTGTTAGCACATCTTAGTAACAAACACTTTGGCACGAAGGTGTTTACTTCTCGTGTTCAGCGCTAGGCGAGTCGCTTCTACCTTGTGAACATCTGCTTTGTCTCTGCTCTGCCCTGGTGTACTAGTCTATATATAGAAATGATGATAGTAAAATGGCTTTTGTCCTGAAAATTCATTTTAAGCATCTGATACATTCTTACTTCTTTCAACTACAACAAACCATGGTTTCTCTAGAAACACTTTCTCCATTATAAATATACTTTTTAAAATTTAACCTCCACACAGTACTTCATGCTTTGGAAACTCTGGCGTGGTTCATTCCTATGCCCATGCAAGCTTGGAATTATTCGTGGTATTTGGGTTTTGCCAGTGAGAAGCTTGAGCTTGAGAAGTTCCAGGACATAGGCCTCTGAGCTTTGTGGCACTAGCCCCTCCATGGCAAAGCCAGAAGTGCCTGCTCCCCTGTGGAGCCAAAAGTGTGCTGCCCTAACAGATCAGTTAGGACTGCAAATGTGTCTGAGTAGCTGGGAGCTGCTCCATTCATAAGGCGCTTGCCCAACAAGCACCAGAGCCTGAGTTTGATTCCCAGAACCCGCTTTGACAGCCAGGTGCAATGGCTGCTTGTTAATCCTCCCCATGATGGAGAGGCAGAGATAGGTAGATGCCTGGGCTCAAACAACCAGGTTTCACCTATTCGGAAAGCTGACTGTGAGAGACCGCAACTCAAAACCGCAAGGGGGGAGGGGCGGTACCTTCCTCCTCAGGATGCCAAACTATAATCTGACATGCAGAGTTGTCCTCTAGTCTCAACATGACTGCGTGTACATGTGGGTGTGCACGCGCACGCGCGCGCACCCACCCACCCACACCCACACACACACACACAAGCACATACAATTCATAGGAGAACTCTTTCAGAAGCCAATAAGTGCATGTTTGAATTAACCACCTGTGCACCCTATTTTGTAGACTCCTTAATACCTCCTCTCTCCCCACTTTCTGAGATCTTCACAAATGTCATATTTAACTTGGAAGCCTCTTAATAATCTCACCATCTATAAATTACGAGTGTCTACTTACCACTGCCATCGTCTGCATATTTGTGTGCCTTCGTGTCTGTGCTTTAATTGTTTCTCATTCCTTTTCCTTCTCTTTATTTTTTATTATGAAATACATATTGAGTAGCACTTGCCTATCATATTGTTTCTGACTTTTAAAAGGCTTGTTTGAACATAGGTCCTCTGTTTAAGAATCTTGTACTTAACAGAATGACAAAACCGAACTGAGCCTCCTCCACGCCTACACATAGAAATTTTGCACAAATGAAAACAAAAAAGCCCTCTTAAAGACGTGGGCAATCTCCAAAGGAGGGGCAAGCAGAGCTGGAGAGCAGCGCTCGCCGGGCAGAGCAGAGCCATCCTTGTAAACACGTGGACCTGTGTTCAGTACCAGAGCCCATGTGAGAAGCTGAGCGCGGTGGTGCCCACGTAGAAGCTAGGACTGGGAAGAAGAGGGCAGGGCCCAGTGGGCCAAGGCCAATGAGAAGCCAAGTGTCAAGCAGCAAGGGGGATGGCGCCTGAAGAACACAGCTGAGGTCCTCTGGTCTCCACACCCAGCATGGAGGGGCGGGGGAGAGGCAGGCCTGCTTAACTGTGCTCTAAAGCTCCCGTTAGCCAACAGATGAGTGGGTGCAGATGCTTTAGGGGTGCACGTTAGAACACGAACAGGAAAGGGACTTTTGTTCCAGCTGGGTTAGGACCTGTGGTAGAGACCCATGCGGAAATCCAGGGCTCTTCCACCAGAACAATTAGACTCAGCTGCTCTGTGATTGCCCAGGGACGTGGCAGTAAGCAGAAAGAAGTAAAGAGCACAGCCTACACCATTGCGTGAAGTCCAAATTTCAACTACGTGAGTCCTACCCAAAGTGCCGAAGCCGAGAAATTAGCAATAAAAACTCCTCCAGAAGAAGTAAAACACTTAACGCTCACGGCGGTTCTAAATGCCAAGACTTCCCAGAGAGTTCCTTCCCAGGCTGGTACCCAAATAGGTTCACACAGAAGACATGTGTGCCAACGTGACACATGTAGATATGCATGCTGGCACCCTAAAGACGAACCGAGAACTACGGAAGAGGCTGTAAAAGAGGCATGCTGAGATGTCTGGTGTTGTAAAAGGAGACATAATGACCTTGAGAAGAAATGCCTTATGGGAAGCCACAGATGACTTTGAAAGAACTAGAACATCTTCCTTCCTTAATACGGTAACTACCACCTCCAAAACTCAAGCCCCAGACACGAGCAATATGAAGTGGACTCAGCACCAATGTGTTAAGTGCATATTTGTATCAGCCACCAGGAGCACCCTAATTTTGTAGTCTCCTTAATACTTCCTCTCTCCCCACTTTTTGAGATCTTCACAAATGCCCTATTTAGTTCATCCTACCGTCTATAAATTACAAGTGTTCCCTCTACTTACCCAATTGCCACCTTCATTCCTTGGCGTGACAAACACTGCCACCAAAATTCAAGCCCTAAGTGCAAGCAACACGAAATGGCCTTAGTGTAAGCAACTAGAGTAATTAAAGAAGAAGATGTCATTCATGAACTTCAGGGGAATGGGGTGCGCAGGAGGAGTTGGAGTGGAAGAGGGGAGGCTGGAAATAATGGAAATACAGTACTCATGCATGAAATTCTCAAAAAAAATAAAGAACAAAGAAACTGTAGGTATTAAACTGGGTTAAACATAGATAATAAAAAATATTTAGTTGGAAAATAAATGTAAAAAAAAACACCTAGAATGAAAATATTAAGAAAATGTTGAGAATGAGAGCGAATTTAATGTAGAGGAAGCAATGAGAAAGGTGTGGTGTCCCCTAACAGAGCCCCGTGATGAGACCGGAGCAAGCTGCTAGTTGAAGAGGCAGTAACAAAGAACATTCCAGAATTTAAAACTGCATGTCAGAAACAGCACCATGCCTCCAACAGAACAGACGGAAAACCAGTCCATCCCACATACGGTAACGAATGAGCAGGCATAAGAAAGAGAAATAAACGTAATGCCACCAAAGAAAATTCCAGTTAGTGATGAGAGAATTACTAGCTTTAGGGAGTTCTTCCCAAAGCCACGAAGAAGGTCTGTGCAATATTAGCCTCCATGTACGGAGGGAAATTCCCCATCCATCTAGAAGTCTGTAGCTTTAGACGATACTCACCTAGCAGACGGTTAAAGACACTTGGAAACAACTGAGACTCAGAACTTCGGCTGAAGGAATCACTGAAACATGCTCTTGAATAAGGAAGAAATTAAACGCAGGAATGAGGTATGGTAGAGAAGAAGCCAAGACACCGCTACATCCAAACACACGGGTGGGGCTGCCCTGGAGCCACATGGCAGAGTGCTTGCCTGCCTGGCCTGTGTAAGGGCCCCAGTTCCCTCCTCAGCACTGCAGAAGGGGTTGGGGGATGTTGATAAACACACTGGTGAAACTGAAAACGGAAACGTAGTGCACGCGAGAGAGGCAAAGTCGTTTCGGTGGTGACCGGAGACTGGTGGACTGTAAGCCTCACGGAGCGCTAGCGTGGAGAATGGGAAGGGGAGAGAGGATGAGTGGCTGAGAGTACCCTGCTCCTCAGGGGAGGGAGATCTTCCGGATGACTTTAGACTTTAACCATGCAAGTTCTTCATTCAAGAAATAATTTAGCTATGCAAGTTCTTCATTCAAAAATAATCATTAGATGTGTATAAACAGAATGTGCACCTTGTAAGTGCGGTAGAGAGAGACAGAGAGGAGGAGTTCAGAAAGCCAATGCATCTAGTTCAAGGAAGGAACGAGCAAGAAGGAATGGGGGGGAGTTTAAATGGCAGGAATATCCAAGCATGTGCAGTCATTATAATAAATGAAAACAGATTAAACCGAGCTATTAAAGAGGCAAATGCTTGGGAATGGATAATGGCAAAACTTGGAGGCACTCAGATTTTTTAAATTTGGCTTTTTGCTGATTAGATACATGTGGCAATTTTTAAACCAAAGGATTAAAATTGGAGAGAAGACACCAGGCAAGTCCTAGCAAGAAGGAGGAGAACAGGAGAGAAAGAGGGAGAAGATAGCATGAAAATAAGGCAAACAAACTAAAGAGAAAAACTGTTGAGAATAAAAGGGTGGGAAGCTTGGCATGTAACATGGGCGGGTCGGCTTGTTTGTTTGGGTTTCTGTCCTGCCCAGTACCCCCAGCTGTTTAGCCCCATAGAAAAATCACACAGAGATTTCTATAAGTTATAAAGCTGATTGGCCCATTTGCTTTAGCCTCTCAGTGGCTAACTCTCACATCTTGATTAACCCATTTTTCTGATCTATGTTAGCCATGTGGCTCAGTACCTTTTTTCAGTGGGGGCAGATCACATCCTGCTGCTTCAGTGGTCTGGGCAGGAGTGGGAGGAATCAGCTTCCTCCTTCCCAGAATTCTCCTGTTCTCATTACATCATTTCTACTTCTTGTCTGGTGTTCCTGTCTATATTTCCTGCCTAGCCAATCAGCGTTTATTTATAACATGATTGACGAATTACAGACAATTCTCCCGCACCATTGGCATATGGGCATATGCCTGGCACTCCAGATACTGGGAGGTTGAGACAGGAGAATCGCTTGAGCCCAATGTGTGGTCGACACAGGCCTTGTCTCTTGGTGGGGGTAGCTTAGTTGGCAGAATGGATGCCTAGTTTTGGTCTCCAGCACCATATAAACGGGGTATGGTGGCTAGTGTCTGTCATGCTACTGATTTAGGGGTGGAAGCAGAAGGAAGCTTGAGGCAATTCTGAGCTATGTGAAACCTAATAACAATACTTGTTATTATTACTGAGATGGTGTTACTTGATAGAAGGATCATAGACATAACAGTGCAGGTAGAAAAGTGAGGAGGTAAATCCCCAAGAAGAAATGGTCGGTAACCATTTGGAAAAACATGTTGGGCTGGTGACACTAGAATGGAAATAAAAGCAACTGCGAGTTCCCTGTACCATGTGCTCACCAGATGGCAAAATAATCGGTAGGGTGTGGAAGGAAAGGGCTCTCCTGTGCCCTGCTGGGAAGGAATACTAATGGCTGCAGAAAGCCTGGGTGAGCAGTTCTGGACCAAGTTCTGTCTTGCAGATGCACAGGTGTTCCTTGGATGTCCTTTTTAATGGCAATAAAGAGCTAAAAATCCTTGTGTCCCCACCACTGAAGATGGGTTTTGTGAATAGTGATGGCTCAGTGGTTAAGAACATGGACTGCTCTTACAGAACACCTGAGTTCAGTTCCCCAGCACCCATGCCAGGCAGTTCACGCCTATAGCTCATGCTCTAAGAGATCTGACACCCCTGGCTCTCATGGGCGCTGCTTTCACACACACAAAGCTTAAAACAGCCAGAGTGCCCTCACTTAGGAGCCTCTGATATTAAAATAGTTACATCTCATACTTAAGTGTGGAGTGGAGATTAATTACTGAGGGACGTCATCTCTAGGTTCAAATCTCTGCATGACTTTACAGGAGTGAGTTGTTTTATACACACACACACACACACACACACACACTTAGTACATTCATATGAGAACAGATGATAATCCCTCAAGTTGGTTGTGTCCATCGTGAATAAGGAAGAAGTGGTCCAGATCCTGCAGGAAGAGAGGTTAGGCCTCAACCGTGCTGTGTTGAAATGTTTAAAAATCTAAAGCAAGTATTACAACGGTGTTAGCATTTGTTACATGCTTAATTCTGGGTGGTAGATCAAGTTTTTATTAGTGTGTGTGTGTGTGAGAGAGAGAGAGAGAGAGAGAGAGAGAGAGAGAGAGACAGAGACAGAGACAGAGACAGAGACAGAGACAGAGACAGAGAGAAAGTATGCCATATTTTTCTGTGTCCCTGGTGTTCTTTGGCACCTCAGGGCAGCACAGGTGCATCCCGGGAGTCTGCAGGGCAGGTGTTCACCTGCGTGGTGCCCCTGGAGAAGTGCGCCAGCCTTGTGGCCCGTCCTGATCCTTTGGCCTGGCAAGTCCTTTCTTGTTTCACTCTTTATCTCTCACTACATAGACCAAGCCTCCCAGCGGGCACTTCTTTTCTGAAAAGCTACTAAAAACAATGAGATGCCTTGTTTGACCCTCAAGGAAAGGGAGAAGAAAGACCTCCTTGTTGTATGGCATGAATTTTTCTGGAAATATTTGGGTAGTGGAGTGAGAAATGGGTTGGCTGTGTGGATGGAAACATTTCTATATATAGTGACAAGCTGCCATGTTGCGCTCTATCTCTCTCTCTCTCTTTCTCTCTCTCTCTCTCTCTCTCTCTCTCTCTCTCTCTCTCTCTCAGTTAGAGCCAATTCTACCTGAGGTCTTCACCTTATTAAATTGCCTTTAATTCCCTGTATAAGGAAGGTCGTTTGACAAAGTCAGTAGCAGACATACCCACGACCTCTGTAAGGAAGGTTGTTTGATAAAGTCAGTAGCAGACGTACCCATGACCTCTGTAAGGAAGGTCGTGCAGAAACAGGCATGGTCACGGCCGCCTTCTGCTCGCTGCATCTAACGCGGTGTGCCACACCTGCAGCCAAAAGGAGCGCATTCTGGGGCTTCAACCCACATCCCCAGAGCGGCCCTGCTTCGTGGACATCTCCTCCCTGAACCGCCACCCACTAACAGTACATTTAATCTGGAAGGAAGCTACAGTATCCTGTAGCTCTGCCATGTGGTCACAGGGAGCTAGTCAGTGGCTCAGTAGGGCTTTAGGAAGCACGTAACTCAGAAGGTCCCTCAGAAAGGCATTTGATTTGTCTTTAAAATGCACATCTGCTTCATGTTGAGGCCACAGGGGGAACTGGCTCCGAGTTCAGGCGACTTGGCGGTGACCTGTCTCAGACGTGAACGGCTGCTTTTCCTTTACAGAGAGAAGATGCATCAGTCGGCCATGTATGAACTGTGCCAGGGGATGCGCCAGATCAGCCTCCAGTTCGTGCGGCTGCAGCTGACCTTTGAGGAGTACTCCGTAATGAAGGTTTTGCTGCTCCTGAGCACAGGTACTTGGATGCCCACCCTGGCACTCTTTCTACATTGTCAGATCATCTTCCTGCAAGAGAGTGGCCTGTTTATGATGCTCGGGTCGTTGGTACCCAGCCCCTGAACAGAGATGCAAAAGAGATGGAGGGAGGGTAGTTTGAGTCTTGGATGAGCTAAAGTAGTTGCTGGTGATAAAACTGTGTATATATTAAGCAGTGTAGCACTTCAGGCCTTCACTTCTGCTAAGTATCCTTTCGGGCTCCCCTGCCAGCTCGGACCATAAATTATTTCTCCGGACCAGAGGGGAGACTTGGGAAATAAAGACACAACTCACATGGCCTTATCGGGAGGAGATTCTCAGTGGTCCCTCATTAGATCCTGAGTTAACATCCTGAAAATCACCCCAAATTTATTCTTCAAATAGCTTTTATACCAAAAAGTAAACTGAGGGGGAAATTCACTAGCGTTCTGTTTCCTAGGTAACCAGGTGACTGTCTCTGGTCATGTCCACACCTTTGTCCATACCTCTCTATGCCCATTTTGTCATGTCTCCCTATCTTCCTGCTCTGTCTGCCAGCTCTGTCACATAGGCCAAATTAGCATCTCTATCCCAGGCATCCTCCAAATTACAAAGAAGGAGCAGAACAACATTAGCATATCCTGATCCTTTGTTTAGGATGGCGACATCCTGTCTGGAAGTCATGTGACCACCTTCTGTGCGGCCAGGTATGAGCTGGCCTATAAGTTAGGCCTCCATACAATGTAGGGCCTGTATAATATTGTCCCACCGTATCCGGTTGGGACTATGTAGTACGATTACTTGATTTTTTTGCCCTTAGGAAGCTTATCCCACAAGACAAGTTAAGAGATAACTTGAATGCACTGAGAGACATGGTGATCTGCTCTGATTGGAGGTAAAAGGTGTGACAGTGGCTCAGAGAAGAAAGGACACTTCTGTTCTATAGAGGAGGGCAGCGCATAGCTGGGCTGGACCTTACGGGCTTTGTGATGGCTCTAGACTGGCTATGGGAAGTGCACTGTCTCTTCATGCCATTTTTCTTGGCAAGATGGGGGACGTGTAGGGTGGGGATGGGGAATGAAGGAAGACGCTACTATTAATTTCAAATATTTTATGCATGTATCCAGTAAATGTTCAAGATGCATCAGATGCTGCTGCACTAGGGAATAAAATAGGGATGTCAGTTTGGCCAGGTTTGTTCAATGCCCAATGAGAAAATCCAAACCTTATCAGCAGGCGGACTAAAAACACTACAAGGCCAAACCCTTTCGAGTGGGGTCACAGGGTCAGTGCTGCCTTCCGTGGCTCTGTGAAGATGTACCTGCAGGCAACTGAGTTTAAAGAGAAAGGCTGAGGGGCAGAAGGCACATGGCCGTTCCCAGAAGCTCTGGTCACACGATGAGCGGGAACTAGTCTGTCTCTTCAGGACTGTGAGAGCTGATCTCAGTGACCACCCAGATGGAAGAGGAAAGCAGATCCCAATAAAACAGACGTAATGTGGTCAGTACAGGAGAGGCCACGCCCCCGAATGCCGTGGTGTGAGTGTGGCTTTGAGAGGATTGTGTAGAGTATAATGCAGAGACATTTCATCTGATTTTAATAAATAAAGCTTGCCTGAAGATCAGAGAGTAAAACAGCCCCACTGGTCAGCCTTACAGACCAGGCAGTGGTGGCACATGCCTTTAATCCCAGTAACCACACTAGTTGCCATAGAAACCTGGTGGTAGTGGTACACACCTTTAATCCCAGCACTAGAGTGGAATATGAAACAGGAGGAGACAGCTCTCAGGCTCATTCTGAGATCCCTGGAGGCAGGTCGCCATTTCGAACTGAGGTAGAGGTTAGAGCCAGTGGCTGGCTGCTTTGCTTTTCTGATCTTTAGGTTGAACCCCAATATCTGTCTCTGGTGTTCTAATTCTCCTGGTACAGTATAAATGAATTCTATTTTTTGATTGGTTAGTTTTTTTATACCACACTGTATCCTGTTGGAAAAGGCCAGAAGATGGGGAAATGTTGACACTAGAACGCAAAAGTCAGGTTTGAAACATAAATAATATTTATCATTATTCATAGTTGAGGCTCAATGGCAAGTAGAATTTCTATGTATGTTAGAATTTTTTATAATAACTGACTTTAATTGGGATAAAAATATAGGTCATTAAAAACTAAAATTGACTAGAAATCAATTATTTTAGATCAGAGACATATGAGACAGGAATATTCCTCATCGACATTTTACATTAACTTTTATTTTATTTAGTATACTTTACTTAGAATATAATTCTATTATGACCTCCCTTCCTTCTTCTCCCTCCAGCCCCTCCCACTCCCTTCACTGCAGTCTGTCTCCCTCTCACATTTACGGCCTATGTTTCTTTAACTGTTATTGTTACATATACATAGAGATCCAATATATAAATACAACCTGGTGAGTCAATTTTTGTATATGTTTGGGGACTGCTCACTTTATGTTGGATAACCAAGTAGGGGACTCCTCCTGGGGAGAGGCTGATTCTGCCTCTCTCCACAATTACTAGCCACCTCTAGTGCTTAGTTGCTCTCGGGGTGCAGGACTCAGAGATTTCTCCCCTTCTGCATTAGGGTGTTGTCTATTGATAGTCTTTGCTCGGGGCTTATTTAGGCAGCTGTTCCTAGATGACACAGGCTTACAGCAGACTCCCTGGCCCTCTGTGACCGAATGTCTGGTAGACACAACTCGAGGAAAGATTGGCTTTGACTCACTGTGTCAGACATGGTTGTTGACCCCACATGTGACCGAGGAGCTTCTTCACAGCAGACAGAAAACAGAGAGGGACAGGAAAGGGACAACCCTCACCGACTTACTTCCTCTACTTAGGCCCACCTAAGTCTTCAGGAAGCCCCAAAAGAGTGACACCAGCTAGTGAATGTGTTCAAACATGAGCCTTGTTTGTTTGTAAAGAACAAAGACCCCGTAGAGCCTTGTTAAAGGCATAGCAGAGGCAGAAGGGACAGTGTCAGGGAGTGAGGAACTGGGTGTGACCATAAGGTCCCAAGACAGATACGACTGGGGCCGTGGCTTGAGCAGAGAAAGCTGAGAAAGGGAATGAAGACAGCTGAAATTGACCACCGGGCAGATGGGAAGTTCTCTTGGGCTTCTATAATCTTTTAAGGGGGGACAAAAGCTGAGGAGATGAGGGGGGCAGCCATAGCCTTGGCAAAGCATTGAGTGCTTGTTTCTCAAACAACCATGCAAGAATTTCCAAATAGAGAAGACGGCACTTGAGGAAGCTTACCAGGGATAGAGGTGAGAGCCAGGGCAATGGCAGGAGACAATGTAGGGAGGAAAACTCTGAGCCGAGGACAGCAACCACAGAGGAAATTGAGAGCCAGCGAGGGGTGTCATGGCGAGTAGCCTAGACTAAAGAAAACAGGGCAAAGACGAAGGTACATGTGATCCACACCCAGCCCTACTCGTGCGCCATGAAAGAGGGAGAGTCCTCCTGAGGAAAACGTCTAGAATGGAGTGGCTCAGAGTAGAGCAGACAGGCAGAGTAAAGCTGGTTCTGAGGAGCAAGCCTGAAGCAGGAGATCAGGGCAGAAGGATTGTGGATGACAGCCTGGCCTCGTGAACGCGGAGCCTCCTGTCCACTGTCTAGTGTAACACTCACAGCAGCCCTAAGAGTCTGAGAGCCCCCGTAGAAGGTGTTTGTTGGTGTCCTGCATGAATGAGGATTGGGACTCAGGGCTTCGGATTCTCTGAAGGCGATGCCTTCCTGCTTCCCTAAGGACCAGCTTGCTGAGGTGGGTACAGCAGCTGGAGCCGGTGAGGATGGGCAGGCTGCTTGGCTCCAAGGGCTAGCCTGGCCGGGGTGGCCACTCCACAGCTGTGGTTCTTGTGAAGGCTGCTCCCAGCCTCTTACTTCATTTGCAATAAATCTCATGCCCAGGGCAGGGTTCAGTCTGCCCAGGTTATCCCAGGCCCAGCTATTCCTCACTAACTGCACCCAGCCCATTCCCTGTGCAAGGTGTGCAGGGTGAGTGGGAAAAACAGGCCTTCTCCTGCTCCACATCCAGTCACGGGCTTCCCCACTGTCCAAATATTCCTCCCCAGAGCACAACTTTGCAAAAAAATACCCTTCAATATAGTAGAAGTGATTTTTATCTCATTTTGAAACCGCACTGCTCACTAGTGTTTAGAAACAATGTTTCCCTAAAGCATTAGACGGAAGATAGACTTGCAGTGAAGTGTGTTTGCTAATGCCCGTGCTTCTAACTCTGCAGATTTGACTCCTCGGACTGAGCTCATGCTTATCCTGTTCTCATCAGTTACCCTCTCAGCCTCTAGCAGCTTCTGACGTCACTTTTAAACTACCTGAATTCATTTATTAGCTTCCAACTTACTTAATACTTTCAATTCTGAAAAAGTAGAATTATAAGGCAGGAATGCTTAAGGGGTTTTGAAATCCCGGAAGCTGCAGGCTTTGGGTGGCTCGCTCAGCTCCTCTGTGACGGACTATGAAGCCGCTCTTGAGCCATGCTAAGTTTCATAAAGGATGACCAGCTCTCAGGGTTTGGCGGTGATATCAGAAGAATCTCACATTCTTTGCTTAGAGAGGAAAGCAGTCCGACTTCAACCTTCTGGCTCTCGCTCTTCTCCAGCATGGAGGTTCTGGAATTACTCCAACAGGCCTGCTGCACTTAATAAGTAAATTCAGAAATTCTGGGCAGACATCCAAAATTCAAGGTTTTGCTTAACTTCCCTTTATTTGTTGATTTGTTTCAACTTCTAAAAAAAAATATGGCTGGGAATTTGAGGTGCTATACCCCAGTGTATTGTATTTACAGCAATCAAGTGTGTAACTGTTAATATTTGATATGAGGTGATATAATGCTGATTCTTTGATAGTACAACTATGAGAAATACAGAGGGCTCTGGTTACTCCAGTTGATATACCAAGCAGTGCCACAATGGCGAATGGAATGCTGTCTTTATTGGTAGATGATTTTTTTCAAGTATAGTCTCCAGCTCACATAATTATTCATCGAAGACTTACTTTAAATGGTTTTGATACCTCAAAAAGCTGGCAATGTGTTCCCAGGCATCGCAGGCTGGCCTTGGCAAGCTTTCAGCTTCCTTTGAAACTTTCGAGTCCCTGTTACAGTGCTGGTGGTTAGTGGGTCCAGCCTCCCTGCCGGTGTGCTGGTTGTTGCCAGTTTGATTTTTGAAACTTTGAGAAAGAAACCATTTCTTAGGGGCTAGAAAAATGGCTCAGGAGTTAAGAATACTTGTTTTTGCAGAGGACCCAGGCTTGGCTCCCAGCACCCATATACTGGTTCACAACCGTTGGAAACTCCAGTTCTGGGGATCTGATGCCTTCTTTTGACCCCTGTGGGCACCAACCATGTCTATGGTACACACACATACATGCAGGCAATGGCACTCATACATGTAAAATAAATAAGCGTTTTTTGAAAAACGGAAAATGATCTCTTAAATAGCTCTCACTGTTAAAATCAGATATTTAAGTCACAGGTGCTGTTTGACAAGCCTCGAGGATATATGTGGCGGCTTTCAGAGATTTGTTATCCTAAAAAAGCAGATGTAACAAAATAAAGTCAAAAACCTTGATAGCGTCATGATGGAAGTTGATTTGTAAACTAATTCACATCTTTGTTTGTGAGAACAAGGTTAATGTGGTACACCTGGGATCCAGGGCTCTCAGGAACTCTCTGCAGCCTCCCTAAAGTGCTAATCACCCAAGAAATCACCGTTAATTCCAGTTACAAAAAAATTAGTAAATAGGTTTAATCAAGAAGTAAAAAGGTAAGAGCAGTTTGAAAATGACGGTGCTAATGTCACAAGGTGGATTTTCATGAGGTCTCCATTGCCTAACACTGTGGTTCTAGGTGACTGCACCCTTTGTAGGTTTAAAGCCACTTACTGAAAACAGGTTGGAAGCTCATTGTCAGAGGCATCTCTAGCTGCAAGGATTCAGGTGGCATGGAGGTGGGCTTGGGAGCACATGGGCACGCAGTGTCGTGACTCCCAAAGCATTCACTGTCAGGTAGGGTCTGGCTAGGGAAGCCCGGGGCTCTATGCATATTAGACAAGAACTCTGTACTCTGCCGTGAGCTACGTCCGCAGCTCTCAAACAGAACACTCTTTGGAAATGAACTTTCTGTCGCCGTGTAAAAACCTAGTTGCTAAAGAAAACAAATGGAGGAAATATGATTCTTCATTTTTCATTTCATCAAAGTGAAAAGTGAGCACTACTTCTCATTAGAGCACGGAACAGTGCTCCTGATACCCCTACACACACCAAACCAACACACACTTCCATGATGATGTAGAGCACAGAACAGCGCTGCTGTTAGCCACCCCACACACACACCCAATACACAAACCAACGCGCACTTCCGTGATGATGTAGAGCATGGAACAGCGCTGCTGTTAACCCTGCACACACCAAACCAACGCACACTTCTGTGATGATATCTCCACGGTCAGGGGGTCCTGGGCAGTCATAGAAACTGTTGGTCCAGCATTGTCCATGTGGTACGTGGCCAGCTCCATGGTGTCTGCAATTGAACTTGAATATGCTAATGCTGCCCCAGCTTAGAGTGTCCCACAAAACAAAAATACATTTCCCTGCCTCTGGGGCATTGATGAACTGGGATTTAGAAGACACTCAGAAGACAGGCCACACAACCACCATATGGGGCATGGTATTTAAGAGGTAGACATTGAAAATGGGTTTGCACGGCCATTTATTCATTTTACACTCCTTAGTAATGAATGACTTGCATCCCAATTTCCTTGTCTACAAAGAATAACAGAGAGCTATGCAATAATATTGGTGTCAGGAACGCAAAGTATTAACCCATATCTAATAAGCAAGTTATCATTCTTTTGTGTGTATGAGAACAAATGTTTGCCGAGAATGTCACTGCCATATGTATTCATAATTACAATTAATTATGACTTAGTCCAGCCTCATAATCGATATGTGAGCTTAAAATATTAGAGGTTATGGAACTGCAGAGATGCCAAAGCTGTGTTTTTCACGTGGTGAAACGTATGTTTGTGTTCCTTAACACAGTTCCAAAAGATGGCCTCAGAGCCCAAGCTGCATTTGAAGAGATGAGGACAAACTACATCAAAGAGCTGAGGAAGATGGTCACCAAGTGTCCCAACAGTTCTGGGCAGAGTTGGCAGAGATTCTACCAACTAACCAAGCTTCTAGACTCCATGCACGATGTAAGTAGAGCCCTTGATTTCCCCAAAGTCAGTGTTCAGTAACCCCCTTGACCCACAACTTGACCCCTAAAAGCCAGATAGCTGGATTCCCATGGCTGCTGGAAGAACTGGACTGAAGTGTCTGGAAGGAGATTGTAAGAGTTAAAATCCAGCTAAGGTGATGATTCTTTTTCTAACCTTTGGGAAGGGCCTGTGTACAGAGGGTACGGCTGGCTCTCTGCCCTGGACCGGGGAAGGTCCTCAGATTTGCTGCAGGTGCCAGATAGAGTTTCACATTTTTGTTTGCCGTTTAGGAAATGTTTGGTTCGTAAAAATGTTTGCTTTAACATTGCATAAACAGTGTCCATCTTCCACAACTGTTAATCTAACAATCCAATCTTTCAAAAACATTATTAGTGGTCCAGGGCCAGCTTGGGTCATCTCAGTCGTTGCCAAACTCTGAATCCTATATTCATTATTCTTCATAGGAGGCATCGCTCTTGCTCTGGGTAAATATAGAAAGCAGGTTCTGAGTTTGTTTCTGCTTTCATCCATCACACCAATCAGATAACTCTCCCTCTTTCTTCTTTGACCTTGCAAGCGGTTTTTCCACCTCTTGCGCCAAGAACGTTGTCTGCAGTTGAGCTCAGTGGGTTCCTCATATCCGAGGAGTTTCCACACCTTCTTTTGGAGAGTTCATTGTTAAGGTTTGGCTCGTAGGGTTTGAATGATAAATGAGTTCTTCTCTGAGAAGGAAAATGTTAACAGATTCAGTGGCCGAGATCATAGTACTATTCCTGTTGCAGCTGAAGTCAGTTTATACCATTGCAACATTCTTTCCTGTGCTGATGGCCAAGCAGGAGAAGGTCGCTTTCTCGTGCTTTGCGTGGATGTCTCCGATGAGACAGAGCAAGTTTCTCTTCAGGTGAGCTCGGAGAGGACTGGGTTTGGCATTAGAGTGCATTTGTTGGAAACATCTTGGAAGTGAGATGATGGCTGGCAAGGCTCATGACTCACCCTGAAGAAAACAGGAGAAGGGTGTAGCTCGTCTTCCCCGTGGGCAACGTTATCACAGCCTGTCACCTGCGTGGGGTCATCAGATGTTCCTTCCCCACCGACCTCACTGACACCCCTTCTCGGCAGCAGTAAAAGTGGGATCTTAAGGTTCTTCCTCAGTGAATTCTGTTCTTTGTACAAACGCAACAAGTACTATCAAGTTTAGTATGAGGGCCTGGAGAGATGAGTCAGTAAGCGAGAGTTCTTTCTGAGCAAGCACAAAGACCTGAGTTCAAATCTCTAGTGCCCAACTAAAAGCCTGGCATGACTGCACCCATAGACAGCAAGTTTGTCGGAGCTTGCTGACTGCCAGCCCCGCTCCAGGTCTGTGAGAGACCCTGCTTTAAGGGAGTAGGCCAGAGAGTTACAGAACAGGGAATCCAACATTCCTCCTCTATCCTCCGCTGTGCTTGGGGAGTAGCTGTGTCATTGGGCTGATTTTCTGTGAAATTCCTCGTTATAAATTAGTGTCTTGGGTTTTATTATTTAGGTAGAGATGATGTACAATAAGCTGAACAAATTAAAAATATGTAGTTTAAGTTTTCAATGGTCATGCGCCCATGACATTACCACAGCAGCCAAGCTAGTGTCCGTATCCAACTCTAGAAGTTTTCCCTTCCCTCTGAAGTGGTCCTCCTGATATCATTGCTTTCCCCTATAGCTTCCTGCTGGTGGGCATCTGTCTGAATTGTACAGTGCCGTATAGGAGTGTGTCGTGTAGAAACATTTGTGTGAGTCTCCTTCAGTAGACGTGACCGTGCTGAGGCTCACCCACGCCGTGTCACTTGCTCAGAAGCTGCGGATGCTGTTTTCTGGGACTCTGCGAGCTCCACCACTGAGGGAATATTCCACAGTTCATTTGTGTAGTCCCTGTGATGGACGTTCGGCATGTTTCTAGTAATCCTTCTAAATCCTGAATAATTCTGCACCAGTCTTTGTGAAAAGACAGACATATCTCTTTTCTTGGGGGAATACCAGGTGGTGGAATTCCTGGTGAACATTACACATAAATTTTTGTTTCTTACAAAAAGTGCCAGAATGTCTTCCAAATGGTTACGATGTTACATTCTCAGGAGATGTACCTGAGAGTGTTGAGTGTCCCGTACCCTAGCTGATGGCACTTGGCAGAGCCATCTGTTTTTAGTTTGGGGGTTCTGTTTGTTGCATGTTGACCATCATTGTAGTTTTTAATTTGCATTTTCTTTTTTTCTCGATGATATATCATACACATTTATATATACATGATATGTATAATATGATATATGGATATATATATATATATATAGTTTGTTTCTTTGTTTTTTATTGACTACTTCCCTTCTTCCTCCCCTCTCCCCTTCTAACCCACCCCCACGCTCCCAATTTACTCAGGAAATCTTGTCTTCTCCTTCTTAGTTGGATTCATGTATGTCTCTCTTAGGGTCCTCTTTGTTGTCTAGGTTCTCAGGGGTTGTAAACTATAGGCTAGTTGTCCTTAGCTTTACGTCTAATATCCACTTATGAGTGAGTACATACCATGTTTGTCTTTCTGGATCTGAGTTACTTCACTAGTATGGTTTTTTCTAGTTCCATCCATTTACCTGCAAATTTCAAGATGTTATACTGCTGAGTAGTACTCCACTGTGTAAATGTACCACATTTTCCTTATCCATTCTTCACTTGAGGAATATCTAGGTTGTTTCCAGGTTCTGGCTGTTGTGAATAGTGCTGCTCTGAACATAGCTGAGCATGTGCCTCTGTGGTTTGATTAAATATCATTTTGGTATATGCCCAAAAGTGGTATTGTTGGGTCTTAAGATACATTATTTCCTAATTTTCTGAGAAATTGCCATACTTATTTCCTAAGTGGCTGTATAAGTTTGCACTCCAACAATGGAGGAGTGTTGTCCTTATTCCACACCCTCTCCAGATTAAGCTGTCATCAGTGTTCTTGATCTTGGCCATTCTGACAGGTGTAAGATGGTATCTTGGAGTTGTTTTGATTTGCATTGCTCTGATGACTAAGGAAGCTGAACATTTCCTTAAGTCGGTCATTTTAGATTCCTCTGTTTAGATCTGTACCCCATTTTTCTTATTGGATTATTTGTTCTTCTGATGTCCAGTTTCCTGATTTCTTCATATATTTTAGAGATCAGTCTTCTGTCAGATGGAGGGTTGGTGAAGATCTTTTCCCATTCAGGAGGCTGCTATTTTGCCTTATTTGCCTTTGGTTTACAGAGGCTCCTAAGTTTTAGGAGGTCCCTTTTATTAATTGTTGCCATCAGTGTCTTTGCTACTGGAGTTATATTTAAGAAGTAGTTTCCCATGCCAATGTGTTCAAGTGTACTTCCCACTTTCTCTTCTATGAGGTTCAGTGTGGTTGGATTTATGTTGAGGTCTTTGATCCACTTGGACTTGAGCTTTGTGCATAGCGATTTGAGATGAATTTATTTTCATTCTTTACATGTTGATATCCAGTTATGCCAGCACCATTTGTTGAAGAGGCTTTCTTTTTTCCATTGTATAATTTTGGCTTCTTTGTAAAATATCAGGTGTTCAGAGGTGTGTGAGTTATATTCGGGTCTTTGATTTGGTTCCATTGGTCCTCCTGTCTGTTTTTATGCCAATACCAGGCTGTTTTCAGTACTGTAGCTCTGTAGTAGAATTTGAAGTCAGGGATGGTGATGCCTCCAGAAGTTCCTTTATTGAACAGGATTGTTTTGGCTATCTTGGGTTTTTTATTTTTCCATATAAAGTTGAGTATTATTCTAATGAGGTCTGTGAAGAATTTTGCTGGAATTTTGATGAGTATTGCATTCAATCTGTAAATTGCTTTTGGTAAGATTGCCAGTTTTACTATGTTAATTCTACCTACCCAAGAGCATGGGAGATTCTTCCATTTTTCTGATGTCTTTTTAAATTTCTTCCTTCAAAGTTTTAAAGTTCTTGTCATATAGGTCTTTCACTTGTTTGATTAGAGTTAGCCCCAAGATATCTTATGTTATTTGTGATTATTGTAAAGGGTGCTGCTTTTCTGATTCTTTTTCAGCCCATTTATCATCTGTATAAACGAGGGCAACTAATTTTTTTTTTAGTTAATATTGTATCCTGCTACATTACTGAAGGTGTTTACCAGTTGTTGGAGTTCTGTTGGTATTTTAGGGTCACTTATGTAAACTATCATATCATCAGCAAGTAGTGAGAGTTTGACATCCTCTTTCCCGATTTGTATCCCCTTGACCTCCTTTTGTTGGATCATTGCTCTAGCTAAGACCTCAAAAACTATGTTGAATAGATATGGAGAGAGTGGATAACCTTGTCTTGTTCCTGATTTTAGTAGGATCACTTTGAGTTTCTCTATTTAGTTTGATGTTGGCTGTTGACTTGCTGTATATTGTCTTTTTTATGTTTAGGTATGTTCCTTGTATATCCCTGCTCTCTCCAAGACCTTTATCATGAGGGGGTGTGGTATTTTGTCTAAGGCTTTTTCAGATCTAATGAGATCATCATGTCGTGTTTTTATTTCAGTTTGTTTATACAGTGGATTACATTGACATATTTTCATATGTTGAACCATCCCTACATTTCTGGGATGAAGCCTACTTGGTCATGGTGGATGATTTTTCTGATGTGTTCTTGGATTCGGTTTGCCAGTATTTTATTTAGTATTTTTTGCATCAATGTTCATGAGGAAGTTTGGTCTGTAATTCTCTTTCTTAATTGTGTCTTTGTGTGGTTTGGATATTAAGGCAACTGTAGCCTCATAAAAAGAGTTTGGCAGTGTTCCTTCTGCTTTTATTGTGTAGGACAACTTGAGGAATATTGGTATTAGTTCTTCTTTGAAATTCTGGTATAAGTTTACACTGAAACTATCTGGCCCTGAGCTTTTTTTGTTGGGAGATTTTTGGTGACTGTTTCTATCTCCTTAGCAATTATAGGTCTATTTAATTTGCTTCTCTGGTCTTGATTTAATTTTGGTATGTGTTACTTATCTAGAAAATTGTCTATTTCCTTTAAGTTTTCCAATTTTGTGGAGTACAGGTTTTGAAGTATGACCTGCTGATTCTCTGGATTTCCTCTGTGTCCTTTGTTACATTCCCCCTTTTAATTTCTGATTTCATTAATTGGGATATTCTCTCTGTGCCTTTGGTTAGTTCAGATAAAGGTTTGTCTATTTTGTTGATTTCCTCAAAGAACCAACTCTTTGTCTCATTGATTTTTTTTTTGTGTTGTTTTCTTTGTTTCTATTTGGTTGATTTCAGCTCTCAATTTGATTATTTCCTGTCATCTAGTCCTCCTGGGTGAGTTTGTTTCTTTTTGTTCTAGAGCTTCAGGTGTTCTGTTAGCTCGCTAGTGTGGAATATTTCTAGCTTCTTTAAGTATGAATTTACTGCTATGAACTTTCCTCTTAGCACTGCTTTCATTGTGCCCCATAAGTTTGGTTATGTTGTGTGGTCATTTTTTTTGCATTTTAGGAAATCTTTAATTTCTTTCTTTATTTCTTCCTGACCCGGTGGTAATCATGTGAGCATTGTTCAGTTTCTATGAATTTGTGGACTTTCTGCAATTAGTGTTGTTGTTGAATTCTAACTTTAAGCCATGATGATCCATTAAGACATAGGGCATTATTTCAATTTTCTTTGTTTCTGTTGAGGTTTGCTTTGCTACTGAGTATGTGTTTGATTTTAGAGAAGGTGCCGAGAGGAAGGTATATTCATTTGTGTTTGGGTGAAATGTTCTATAGATGTCTGTTAAGCCCATTTGAATCATAGCATCTGTTAGTTGCTTTATTTTTCTGTTAGGTTTCTGTCTGGCAGACCTATCCAATGGTGAGTGGGTTGTTGAAGTCTGCCACTATTAGTGTGTGGTGCTTAAAGTGTGATTTAATCTTTAGTAATGTTTCTTTTACAAACAAGGGTGCCCTTGTATTTGGGGCATAGATGTTGAAAATTGAGACTTTATCTTGATGGATTTTTACTGGATATAAAATTACCTTCTCCATCTCTTTTAGCTAATTTTAGTTTGAAATCTATTTTGTTAGGTGTTAGAATAGCTACACCAGCTTGTTTCTTAGGTCCACTTTATTGGAAAATCTTTTTCCAACCCTTTACTTTGAGGTAATCTGTCTTAGAGGTTGAGGTGTGTTTCTTGTATGCAGCAGGATGGATTCTGTTTTCATATCGAATCTATCAGCCTTATTAGCCTGGGTCTTTTTATAAGAAGTAGAGTTCATTGATATTAAGGGGTATTAATGATCATGATGAATAGCTCCTGTTAGTTTTGTTTTTGTTGGTGCTGTTGGTATTGTGTGTGTGTTTCCCTTCTTTTGGGATTTGCTGGTGCGGAATTATCTATTGTCCGTTTTTTGTGGCTGTAGCTAACTTCCTTAGGTTGTAATTTTCCTTCTAGTACTTTCTTAGAGCTGGATTTGTGGATAGGTATTGATTAAATCTGGTTTGTCACAGAATATCTTGTTTTCTCCATCTATGTTGATTGCTTTGCTGGATAGAGTAGTCTGAACTGGCAGTCATGGTCTCTCAGTGACTGCATGGTGCCTAGCAGGACCTTCTGGCTTTCATTGTTTCCATTGAGAAGTAGGGTGTAATTCTGATAGGTCTGTCTTTATATGTAACTTGGTCTTTTTTCTTTGCAGCTCTTAATAGTTAATTAATAATAATTCTGTATGTTTAGTGTTTTGATTATTATGTGGCAAGGGAACTTTTTGAATTTTGATCCAGTCTATTTGGTGTTCTGTAAGCTTCTTGTATCTTCATAGGCATATCCTTTTTTAAGTTGGGAAAGTTTTCTTCTGTGATTTTATTGAATATATTTTCTGTGTCTTTGCGCCAGAGTTCTCCTTCTTCAATTCCTGTTATTGTTAGGTTCTGTCTTTTCATGGTGTCCCAGATTTCCTGAATATTTTCTGTTAAGAATTTGTAGGATTTAACATTTTCTTGGATCAATAGATCTGTTTCCTCTATCGTATCTTCAACACCTGAGATTCTGTCTTCCATCTCTTATATTCTGTTGTTTATACTAGCTTTTGTAGCTTATTTATCCAGGTTTTCCATTTCCAGATTTCCCTCAATTTGTGTTTCTTTTTTATTTTTCAAGTCTTAAACAGTTTCTTTCACCTGTTTGTTGCTTTTTCTTGGTTTTCTTTAACAGATTTGTTGATTTCTTCCAGTTCTTTTTTTGTTTGTCTTTTCCTCTACTTCTTTAAGAGACTTTTTTATTTCCTTTTTTTAAGTGCCTCAATCATCTTTATAAAGTAACTTTTAAGGTCATTTTCATCTGCTTCATCTGAATTGGGATGTTCAGGTCTTGCTATTGTAGAACCACTAGTTTCTGGTGGTGCTGTGTCCCTCTGTATTCTCACCCTCTTGTCTTCCCATCTCTCTCTCTAATTGGAACAGGTGGGGCCTGTTTCACAGAGTCTCTTTTCCTTCAATCAGTGTTGTTGGGAACTGTGGCTCCATTGAAAGCTCCTTCAGGTACAAGCAGGGCAGAGACTTTGGTGACTGTTCCTTCAGGGCCCTAGGCTCAGATGGTTGCTCCTCTAGGCGTAGGCATGGCTACAGATCTGATTGTCACTCCTCCAGGTGCAGGTGGAGCTGAAGCTGGGGCTCTGGTGATCAGATAATTTCTGGAAGCCATGGCTGTTGCCGTGACCTGCTGCAGACAGCCACACTGCTGAGGCTCCTCCTGGCCTTAATTTGTATTTTCTTAATGGCTGATAGGCTTGGACACTTATTTGTACACTCATTTGGTGAAATATCTATTCCAATTTTGCCCTGTTTTTCTTTATTATTTTATTATTAGTCGTTATGTTTTATAAAACTTTTAAATAGAGTAGGTAGTCATTCTTATCTGTTCTGTTGCTCTTCATTACATTCTCTGAAAAATGCCTTTTGAAGAGCCATATTATGTGAATATGTACTTGCTGCGAAGTGTGTGGAGGTCAAAGGACAACCCCAGTGCTGGTCCTCACCTGCTGCCTTGCTGGAGACGAGGGATCTTATTTTCCAGCACGGTGTGCCAGGTGAGCGGGCCCTGGAGCAGTCAGAGATTGCCCTGGCTCCGCTTCTCTTCTCCCTGTAGGAACACTGGAATATCAGAGTTTTGCACTGTGTGCCCAGTTTTTCTGTAGCGTTGGATGTCCAGTCTTAGGTGGTTAGTGTTAGGGTTAGGGTCACATTTGCACAACAAGCTCTTTTACACTGTAACTATCTTCCCCACCTATATGTTTTTAACCTTAGCAAGGATACCAGCTTCTGTTACTGTAACAGACGCTTGCAATAGGCTTTTAAAAAGAAATCCGTTATTTTGCGTCACTATTTCATGACCTTCCGTCCTTGACTGGTTGACTTGGTGCTTTGGGGCCAAGCAGCACATGGTGGCAGGTAGTATGTAGCAAAGCAAAACCACTCAATCTCAGGGAGCCAGGAAACAAAGAGAGAAGAGACTTCGGTCATGCAACCCACTTGGAGTGCTCATGTGCACACTCACACACATACACACTCACACACAGACACACACACCTTCAGGCAGCTGACCTCACACTAGGCCCTCGCTCTGAAAGCTTCTGCGCCTCTCAGTGGCAGCAAGATTTTACCACGCGTACGTCACGGGGTGACGTGTACAGCCGTGGAACTCGGGTATTATCGCTGGCTTTGCCGGCCATGTTCTCAGTGCTGCGTCTAGACGTCTGGGCTTGGCCGAGACCACAGACCCTCCTCCTTTTCCTCCCACAGCCCTGTCCTCCCCTGCATCTGCGCTCGTAGAAACTTTCTCGGTTTTGTTCTGACTCACCCTGACAGTTTCTGGTTCCTGCAAACAGAACGACAAAGTCATCATGGTATCAAAAATGTTTGCTCTTAAAGGAGGTCTGAAAGAATCATCTAGAATGCTTTCTTTCTATTTGTCCAGGACAGAACGCTGGGAAGTGCATGGTAATTCTAGAGGGGCCTTCCTTTCTACCATCCACTCTGACTGAGCTTGGGAATGCCCGTTGGGTTTTCATTTGAGTAAATCCTTGAGTCAACAGTGTGGTGTTTTCCTCAAAGGAACAAATTGCTACGCCAGTTGCTACAAATTGCTAGTCCTCTCAGCCTAGATCTGGTCACTTTTTGGAAAAGAGACCATTTGTTCTTGACTCTCAAACAAGTGAGAGTCACTGAAAGTAACTGATAGTCACTGGGATACAGATGCGCATGTGTTTCCAGAGCTCGCTCCAGGACACGTGGACGTCTTCCACGTGGTGCTCGTCTGTGTGGGCAGAACTGTGTCAAGGGAGCGAAAGGAACGTTCTCTACAAACACACCCTGACATGTGGCCAACAGCTTTTCCAAATCAGAACCTTTCCAAACATCCATCTCTCCCCACACAGTGTTTCAGGGGGCACACCTGGGGAAGATTCCGGGATGTAGGGTGTGTTCAGCATCGCTGAGGTTCAGGGGTTGTTTCTCAATACTGGATGTTTCTTTATTGTGTTGGAGAGAATTGGCAGTCGTTTTAAAGCTGTTGCTAAGAGATGTAAGGCATTTCTTCTGAGTATATGAAGTACGTGTCCAGTAAGCTTACTGCTCTTTTTCTGGGCGTTCTCAGAAGTTAAGGGACTTTGTGGTATGGTCTGTGGTGTTTAGTAAATACAAAAGATGACAAGCTGTATCTCTTGAGGTGAAAATGCCCTTTTGTATTAAATATTGTCATAGTTATAGTTTTATTTTGGAACACACACTTATAAAAATATGTCACACCTAGTACTATAGATGGTGCTAGGGAGAGCAAAAAGAGATGAGACCAGCCTTACCTTGTGCTTAGAGTCTTCAGAGGCAGGTCTCCAGGCACTGAGGTATGCCACCTGAGCACATGCATGCTCATGGTCATCCCCCTGTGGGTAAGCCCTTGCTGCTGTGCACCAGGACCAAAGTGGCAAGAGTGAGCATGCTCACTCTCAGGGAGCTCACCTTCCTGCAAGAGGAAATGTTTCTGTCTATAAATGCATGGCTGTGTGCAAGGAGAATCAGATGGCACCTGGAGGTCAAGGTGGGCACACCATGAATGGTGGGATCATTAGCAACCCTTGTAAGTGGACATGTCTCATAGAGAAGATGTTGGACCAGCTGTGCTTAGCATAAAGGTGGAAACCATTAAGGGGTGTCAGAGAACTCTCGTAGAAGCCACAGAGGCTCAGAGCATGATTTCTCTGGCTTCTGAGGAGCAGACGGCAGCTGGGACTGCCCGGGCTCACTGTGGGTACCTGTGACACCTCATGAGGGGGAGGACTGTAGGCCCGCAGCCGCTGATCATCTCAGGCCGGGCTGCACCGGGGAACCTGGAGACCCTCATCTGGTGGCACTGCACACCGCTGCGCTGCTCCCTGCTCCCCGGGCTCACTTGGGCCTTCCCCAGCATCTTCTGGAACTCATCAGTTCTGTGAGGCACAGTCATACACCCTGAAGCTGTCTGTGTACCCGATTCTTCATTAAAGTGCCCCTTGTGGTTTTTGACTGCTGCCCAGTTTCTGGGGCGAATGCATATGACCATCACACCTAAGCAGGACTTGCTTCATGGCTGGGCAGACATCAGCCTATCACTCAGATCTGCTCCCGTGACTGGAAGGAGGCCGTGAGCGTGCTTACTGCGTGACTGACTGGGAATGCTGGGCAGCTGAGGGAGCTCTTATCTAGCCAATCTTGGGATCCTGGGAGCCTTCTCCAACCCTGGTGGGGAAGAGGGGCTGAGCAAGCCCCTGCCTGAAGCAGAGAGTGTGCTATGTCCCAGTGAGTCTGTGTCAAGGGTTGCTCACGCGTGCGTCCTTCAGCAGTCTACTGCTCCTTTAAAAAGTCTCTGCATGCAGGCTCAGTACCGGCATTTGCTTCCTGGCTCATCCATACGTGGGTGTGAAAAGGACAAAAACTTACTTTAAGCATTGTTTACTATAGGCCAAAGTGTGCACAACAGGAGTGTGCCTTTGCCCACAAGTGCTCACTCTCACTTCGAGTGTCTTAATCTTCCTGGTCAGTTTCTCCTCAGAAAAAGTTCTGACACCAAAATGGGAGCCTGCCACAGAAACATGAGTCCCAGGGATAGAGCAAGCCTGGGCTGTGCCCCTCCATCAGCCTCCCTCTCGGTATGCACAGTATACATACATGTACACTTCTCTTTCATGCTTTGGTCATCAGTATCTTTGTCTGTAAAGTGGGCACAGTCCATATTGTCAAAGGGTTTTGCAGAATGGGTGACAAGCGAGGCAACTGAATAAAACATTCATTCTCTTTTTCCTGTTGCTCCACTAACAAGAAATTGAGATTATTTGATTCCATGATTGCAATGAAACACCCAGGCTGCCAGTAGCACAGGCGTCTGCCAGGGAGCAAAACCCAAAACCGTGCAAGTGTTTCGTGTAATTGCTAGCGGCGTCACCCTGCCGCCTCCTCTGGGGAGACTGTGACTAAGAAAGATGCTAAATAAAGTTGTTTGTTGCAGTCAGCTGAGCGAGCAAGGCCTCATCTCCCCAGGAATCAGGCCGTAAACTAGGCAGAGCACTCCACCCAGAGCCACTCTCCCAGCGAAGATCCCACCCTGTCTGACTAGATGATGTGGCCAGGGAATAAGGCCTGGACGGTTACACCATCCCCCTTTGAATTTCCCTGGTGTGGTCCAGCACTTCCCTGGGTGAGTTGTGCTGATGGACGATTGCTACTTTTGGAAGCATGTGGGTATAGTGGAAGAATAATCATCACACAGATTCACTGTCAGGAGTGGTGACGGGCTGGCGGCCCTGGCGTGGCCATCTCAAGAAGGGAGAGCAGGTGTCATGACAGGCTGGCGGCCCTGGCGTGGCCGTCCCAAGAAGGCAGAGCAGGAGTTTCGGAGCAGACAAGTGGCAAGTTGAGGCCACCATGAGTTACACAGTGAGTCCCTGCCTTGCCTGAGGATTCTTTCCAGAGAAATAAATAAATAGGAAATAGGGGCTGGAGAGATGGCACCAGGTTTAGGGTAGCTTGGTCTCTTCTAGGAGGCCTGAGTTCAGTTTCCAGCATCCACATTAAGCAGCTCACAAAGACTGGAGCTCCAGCTCCAGAGATGCAGAGATTCCAGTTCCTCCTCCTCCTCCTCCTCCTCTTCCTCCTCCTCCTCCTCCTTCTTTCTTTCTCTCTCTCTCTCTCTCTCTCTCTCTCTCTCTCTCTCTCTCTCTCACACACACACACACACACACACACACACACACTGATTAAATGGCCCTAATGGGCCAGAGGAGATGGCTTGAGAGTGGTATAGACAGTGTCCGTGGTCTAAGGATTGGTGGTGTCAGCTGTTAGTAGCTGAATGGGCAAATCCCTGAAGAGTCTTGTAGTCTGCCCTGATGGGGTGTCCCTTCATCAGTGGTCTAAAGGTAACATTAGTTGGTGGCTTTGATTGCATCTCCCTTCTTTGTGTGCCTGAGAGTCACCGGAAGGAGGGAGAGAAGGAAGAGGGAACGGTGGCACGGTGAGACGTCAGGCCTCCCACTGAGGAACGTGAGCCACGTTTGCAGACTGGAAAGCTGCACTGTCAACACAGTCAGCCTTGCCCTGTGTGGCCGTTGGCATTTAAACTCAGTAAAATTAAGTGAAGTTTACAATTCAGCCATCCCGGGCCACTAGCCACAGTTTGAAATGCCCAGTAATGGATGTGACTATTTGCCACAGAATTAACTAGGAAGAACCAACCATTCTACACCTACATCAGAGGGCAAGAGGGGACTCAGTCCATCGGAAAGCTGGTGCCGAGATACAGGTGAGCGAGGGTGGGCTGGGAGCAGGGCTTCAGGATCATGCATGGCAACAAGGATGTGGAGGATAAGGGAGCGGCAGAGTCAGGAAGGGAAGGCCCCAAAGGAAAGAAAGCAGGTACCTGGCTAGCACAGGGCTGTTGTGGGAGAGGCAGGAGGAACATTCTCAGGGAGAGACAGCCAGCTTGTTTTAGATTTGAGCCCTTAGGACCTTCCAGAAGAAATGTCCCTTGAGCTCTGTGGATGAAGGCAAGCTGTTGGTACAGACTCTGGATGTGGTGCCACGAAGTGGTCCCTGAAGCTCAGAGACAGACAACAGGAAGGATATGGAGCTGAACCCACAGGGCAAATCGTGGCCACAAGACTAAAATGGAGAGGCAGCGAAAGGGGACTGGGGGATGGGGAGCACAACTGATGAAATAGCAGAGAAAGCGAGGTGAGCCAGAGTGTGCGTACATGGCGCAGAGGCTGAAGAAAGGATGCCTAGCACAGAGCATGCGTACATGGCGCAGAGGCTGAAGAAAGAAAGGACACCTAGCACAGAGCGTGCGTACATGGCGCAGAGGCTGAAGAACCGTCCAGCAGCTATGGCAGCCAGGAGGGATTGTGGAGAGCAGTTTGGGTTGGCTTATTTTCCCTCCTGAGGTTTCTAGCAATAGTATCAAGAACTCCAGAGCAAATGGGGTAAAAGTTAACTCTATTCAAGGCCAGCCTGGTCTACTTAGCGAGTCCAAGATGGCCAAAGAGACACAGAGAAACCTTGCCTTGAAAAAACAAGCAACAAACAAACATAAAAAGTTAACTCTAAATCAAGTCCAAAGTGTTGATGAGAAAAGTGAGTCAGTTACCATACATAGTAAATACAAATAGAATGTGTGTTTCTGCCATATGATGTATAGTAATGGGCATTTTGAGTGTGTTCTAGAACACACAAAGATTATGTTTGTGTGGCTAAGGAGCCCCAATAGGATAGATAAAAGCTTCCTTGTGAACTACTCCCAAACAAACCTTTCTACACCTTGGCTACCATGTGAATGTGAGCTAGTAAGAATTCCATGTTGTACTGTTTGCATGTGTGTATGTGTATGCATGTGTGTGCACGTGTGTGTGTATGTGTATATGTGGCTACCATGTGAATGTGAGCTAGTAAGAGCTCCATGCTGTACTGTTTGCATGTGTGTATGTGTGTATGTATGTATGCATGTGTGTGTACGTGTGTGCGTGTATGTGTGTATGTGGCTACCATGTGAATGTGAGCTAGTAAGAGCTCCATGCTCTATTGTTTGCGTGTGTGTGTGCATATGTGTGTGCACATGTGTGTTGCTACCATGTGAATGTGAACTAGTAAGAACTCCATGTTGTACTGTTTACATGTGTGCATGTGTGAGTATCTGTGCATGCATGTGCATGTGTGTGTGGCTACCATGTGAACATGAACTATTAAGAGCTCCCTGTTGTACTGTTCGCATGTGTGTGTCCATGTGTGCATGCAAGCGTGTGCATGTGTGTTTGTCTTTGTGTGTATATCTGTGTGTGTCTGTGTGCACACACGTGTATGTACATGTGTATATCTGTGCTTGTGTGTGTGCGTGTGTGTACATGTGTGCGTCTCTGTGTCTCCCAATCTTGCATGCCTGGTCTCGATTCTACTCTAAGCCCACTCTAAGCAGCTTTGTTGTGGTTGGTTCAGGATGTTATTGAATGTAGGAAACCTGCATAGTCCCCTATCAGATACGTGATTAACAAATATTTTCTCACATTCTATATTTTGTTGCTTTGTTTGCATATCAAAGTCTTCCTTCTTGTCTAAACTTGTAACAAAGCAATAGTTTGCTACATTTAATTCTTAGCTAGAAAAGAAAGCTGGGTCCGAATCCAGTTTAATAAAGGTGGATGGCGTGGTTCTTAATCTGCCCCTCCTCTGCCTCGCTGTCAGTTGACATCTCTGGACATTTGCCACTGTCCACAGCTAGACTTGTTTGTTTATGTGAAGACAGAGCCTTTCGACTCCTGGACTAACCTTGAACTCGTCACTCTCCTGCCTCCACCTCCACAGGGTTTGGAAGCTATAACAATTGCTACACCACACCTGGGCTTTCTGTAGCGCCCTTCTGCCTGTCTTACCATTAAATCTATCCAAAGCCACCTGGTGGGAGGAAGAGTAAACACTGCTATTTAATCGCCCTGTCTTCTTTTTTCTATAAAGAGAGAATAATGGTAATATTTACTCAAAATATTTTTTAATCCTTTTTAGAGAGAAAGGAATTGTGATGGGGTGATCAGGATACATTTCCCCATATAGGTCTGTGCACGGGGCAGATGTGGGAGAGTCATGCCTAGAAAGATGTCACCTGATGGGAGCAGGCTCAGCCACCCATCTCATGAGGCCCATTGTCTCTGGCAGGTCAAGTTTTGTCTTGACCTCTGTAAAGTAGATATCAGCAGAGTCAGTGCAAACAGGCCACACTAGAAGGCCCCACCCCTGTGGGATGCTTGACAGCTATCACCTTACACACCTGGAGTGAGAGGCTGCATGGTCTCATTGTACACTGGGTCCCATGAGTCTTGCCACCTGTGGCCAGTCATGTTGACCAGGGAAGGAGAGGAGTGTGGAGAGCAATCTGTACCATGTGTGGCAGAGTGCAGGTGTGCCCAAGGAAAGCTCTCAGAGACAAGCACAGGTGGAGGAGGTTTGTGTGCATGTGTGTGTGTAGTGTAAGAGTCTGTATTATGTGCATACATATTTGTGTGGGTATATACATGCGTGTGCATGTGTGTGATATATGGAGATCAGAGATTGATATTGGGTATATTGTGGGTATATACATGTGCTTACATGTTTGTGTGGGTATATACATGTGTGTGCATGTGTGTGTGAGTATATGGAAACTGAAAAGTGATATTGGTGCCTTTCTCAGTTATTCTCCACCTTGGTTTTTAAGGCATGGTATCTTACTGAACCTGGAGCTCACTGATTGGTTAGACACACTAGCCAATGAGTTTGGGGACCTGTTTTCTCAGCCTCCCCAGAACTGGGATGACAGACATATGTACGCCCCTCAGCCAGTCTTTTACATGGGTGCTGAGGATCCAAGTGCAGGTCTCATGCTTACATGGCATGATTATTTTGCTCTTTTACAAATTTTTGTAAGTATAAAACAAACACACACACGGAGGAAGGGTAAAATACAAGGCTACTAAGTCACACCACGCCTGCAGGCCCTGGGTCCTCAGTCTCTCTGAAGGCCACCATGCTCTCCAGAGTTATGCTGATATCTGCCAGACCAATGGAACCTACCCCTTATTGTTTTAGTTTTGCTTTTAATCGGAGGCTGAAATAAAGTTCTAATTACCTAATACGGACTCAAACTAACGTTAAAGATGGTGACATATAAGCATGCATGAGTTGGTTTAGATTTTTAGTCTGCTCCATGTACACCTGCAAGGAAGACCTAGGAAATATTGAAAACAAAATCAGGGAAAGTTCATACTTCTATATACAGTAACATGCCGATGCATTCCGAGCACAACCCGCTCGTTAGTGCCCCTTTGTTCGGCAATGTTCTAATTAGCCCTTTATCTTTAAGCTCCACGCTCCTCTTCCCAATGTGTCATTTTCCTTTGTGTTTGTCACGTGTACAATAGACCTTATTCACAGGAGGGCGGAGCCATGGGCTATAACAAGTCTTGAAATATAAGGAAACTTAAACAGGATGGAAATTAAATAAATTGAAGTACCAGAAAAGTAGGGAGAAATGAGTCCCTCTTGCTCGTCACAGCATTGAAATAGCGGATTTGGAGGCATTAGTATTCACCACTGACCAGAGAGGGGATTTCTTATAAAAATCAGTAATGAAAAACCAATCAGAATATAAGTGCTAATAGATGGGAAGCAATGCCGTGAGCTTACAGAAATGCCCTTGGCTTTGGGGAGAGGCTGGGGGGGGCTCCTGTTCTCACCTGCGGTGGGGGGGCTCCTGGTCTCATCGCAAGAGCCCAGGGTGACTCTTAGTCTCAGTGGCTCAGGAGCTCCAACTAATCTAAAGCTCCAACTCTAGATTGTTGTCACAGGGATGGGTCCCCTACCTGAAATTATAGGCAGAGCTCACATAAGATGGGGAGCAAGCATGTGTCCCTGTCTCAGTTAGGGTTCCTAGGCTGCAGTGAAACGCCGTGACCAAATGGTGAGCAAACAGGAGGAAAGGCTTTATTTGGCTTCTTTCCACTACACTGGTAATCATCAAAGCAAGTCAGGTCAGGAACTCAAACAGGGCAGGAGCCTAAAAGCAGGAGCTGGTGCAGAGGCCATGGAGAGTGCTACTTACTGGCTTGCTCTCCATGGCTTGCTCAGCCTTCTTTCTTATAGAATCCAGGACCCCCAGCCCAGAGATGGACCCACCTACAGTGGGCTGGGCCCTCCCCTATTGATGACTAATTGATAAAATGCCTTACAGATGGATCTCATGGAAGCATTTCCTCAACTGAGGCTCCTTCTTCTCTGATGACTCTAACTGGTGTCAAGTTGACACACAACCAGCCAGATTTATCCCTAACTGCCTCTTGTATCTGTCAGAATCATTGAGTATGCAAACTTTTGCCCCAGAAATGTCTTTGAGCCTTCAGGACTCCCCAGAACTCAGCCTGGATTCCAGGGCCATGGCACCCTGGAACCTGGGATCTGACAGGAACCCATGGTAGAGTTGTAGCACAGCCCTGTTTAAGGCCAGCTTTGCTTCGGGAATAGAAACAAATCAAATGACATCAAGTTGTCATGGAAGACAGTCATTTTAGCCTTGTCACATTTTGTTAGGGTGGAACCAACCACAAAGAGCAGAGCCACAAGGCCATATTATGTCACCTGTATATATGACATACCCTGCTCACCTTCACTAGGAAAGGCATAGTGACTTTGGAACCTGGTTCTTAGTTTGAGGAGTTTGCTTTCTTGTTTCTTTGTTTTGTTCTTTGGCTTTTTCTTATGGAATATATTTTGATTCTATCTTTTCAACTCTCACAGATCTCTCCTACCCTCCTACCATCCTACTTGTTCTTTCTCTCTCTAAGAAACCCCTCCCCCAATAAACAAAAATTAACAAAGCAAAGCATACACACACACACACACACACACACACACACACACAAAGTCCATTTGTGTTGGTCAACTGCTTCTAGACATGAAGCCTGCCCTAGAGTCTGGGTGATATACCCAGGGTCACTCAATTGGAGAAAACGGTGTTTCCCTCTCCCATTGGTTATCAATTGTAAAGAGTTTCTTGGTTAGGGGTGGGGCTTGTGCCTGCTTCACCTTCTGTATCCTGGGGTTTGGACTGGCTTAAACTTGTGCAGGTCTTATGCATGTTCTCACAGTCTCTGTCAGTTCATTTCTGCATCAACCCTGTGAAGAAGGACGCTTAAAAGAAATCCCACACTAGCTCAAAATTGAGAATAATAGAGGGCTATTTATTTAGGGGTAGACTCACAAATCACAATCCTCTGCTGGAACGGAGAACAGCAACTGAATCCCGCAGCCAGAAAAGAGGCCAGACACGCCCTATCCACCGGCATACATAGTATAAGAGGCCATGCTCAACGGGGCAGGTAATTTAAAGGCTACTGGTGGTATGAATTCCTACAGCAACTCTGTTGTGCCTTGGAGTCATCCACACTGCTGGCCCTGTCTGCCTTCTCTTCCAGAGATATCCATGAGCCTTAAGATATGGGATTTGATGAAGACATTACATTTATGGCTGAGTGCTCCAAAAGTTTCTGGCTCTCTCCACAGTGCAATTGTGGGTGTCTGTGTAACAGCCACCTACTATAAGAAGAATCTCCCGTGATGAGGAGGAGCAGTGCGCTGCTCTGTGAGTGTGGCAGTGTCGTCATTAGGAGTCGTTTTATTGCTTTGTTCCTTTAGCAGAATGATAGTAGTAGGTTTTCCTCTAGAGCCCACGGCCTGTGTAGTTTCAGGTTCTTGCCCACCTTATCAGTGTAAGATGTGGGTTCCACCTCATGGAGCAGGCCAGAAATCCAGTTTCAACAGCAGCTGGCTACTCCTATATCTGCAAACATTGCACCAGTGTTCCTTGCAGGCAATTCTCTGTTGTAGGTTCATAGTTGAGTGATATTGCTGGTTACTTTTCTCCTTTCAATACCATGACCACTATTTGGTAAGGGTGGAGCTTTCAGTTGGACATCAGCTCGATATCAACACGGTAGGTGGCATACATGGTGTCTTCAGCGACAGGGCCTTACCATAAGGCTGTAGAGGGCAACCAATAGCCTTCGCAATAGCCTGTGGTGTTTGGCGTTGGTCCGTGGGACTCCTTGGCCAATCACTCAGCAAGATGTGACCTATTTCTGTTGCTGGGGTTTTGACTTGGTGGAATAAAGTGTCGGCTGGAACACCATCTCCCCAACTATGTGGTAGCTCCATTTAGATTCTTTCATATGTGTATTGTTTCAGGAAGCTCATAAAGTGGTAGTTTTCCAGGTAGCTTTTCTAAAGGTCTTCAGTGTTGGCAGTGTTTATATCTCTTGTACAATACCGCACTGAGATTATTTCTGACTCCAACCATTTACCTGAAAATTTCAGATTTTTGTTTTTCCTAGCTGAATAGTATTCTATTGCACAAGTACATTTAGTACCACATTTTCCTTATCCATTTATTAGTTGTTTTCCCATTGATTTTTCTTGTAACAGAATGCATGTGCATATTATATTAAGTGGCATTAATGCAGTGCCAATGAGCTCCTTCATACTATTGTACAGTCATCCGCCCCATCCATATCCCCAGACAGAAACACCCCAGCCTCCCTTCTTTCCTCCCAGGCAAACACAATTGTGCTTTCTGCCTTGGAAATTCCACTCTGCTCTTTGTCCCATCAGTGAGGTTGTGCAGTATCTTTCCTTGTGTCTAGCTTTCTTCACTAGCATCATGTTTTTGAGGTTCATCCATGCTGTGACATGTACCAAAGTCTCATTCTTCTTTGAAGCTGAATAATTGTGTGTGTGTGTGTATGAATGTATACACATCATTTCTTTACCTATTTATTTCCTATAGGCATTTGGATTATCTGAGACTCTTAGCTAGTATGAATAACAGTGCTGTAAACAAACACACACACACACACACCACTTCTGTATTAATTTTGGTGGAGACCCATAATAGATGCTGGATTGTATAGAGTTTTCTGTAACTTTTTGAGACGTTGTTAGGTGCAAAGTTTCTGGTGTCTCTATTGTCATTGTAAGAAGTTACTTTCCTCCTGCTTTGGGATGGCAGACATCCTACTTGCTGTGACTCTCAGTGTGTTTGGCTTCATCCCTACACTCACCAGAAGTGTTGCATTCCTGTATTAAAGACATTTTGACTTCCGAAAGTGACTCTGGGTTTTTGGCCCATTTTTAAAATCACTTTGGTTATTGATCAGTTATGGGCAATTTTGTTAATATTAGGCAGTAGCCACTTGTTAGATACACAAGTTTAAAATATTTTTCTCAGTCTGTGGGAGTGCCTTGTGACTTTCCCACACACTGTCTTTCCCTTGTGTCTTTGATGCCTGGCTTTTAGTTTTGATGTAATGCATTTTGCTTTTCATAGTTGTTGCCTGTGGCTTTGGTTTCACATCCAAGAATAAACCTGTTTGATTTTGAATGAAGGCCAAGTGCCTTACATAATCTCAGTGGAGCACTTTCCAGTGTTCACAAGTCTATTTCTGGAACACTTAGACTAAATAGTAACTAGTCATTTGGGCCAGTGAACCTGTTGGTATTTTTGAAGTTGATTCTGTGTCTTTTGTCCCAACCCCCATCATTAAAGCTAACTCAGTCTGGTTTGGCTGCTGGAAATGGAACCAGGGCTCTGTAACTTTGAGAATGCCCCCCCCCAATACTGAACTCACCCCTCGACTCACATGGCTGCACTTTTCTCTTTAGCGTGATGCTTCCAGCTTCCTCCCAGTGCTCAGGCAAAGGCTGAGTCCCAGCCAGCTGTGCTTCCTCTAGTTAGCAGACATTGGGAAAGGAGACTAACGAGAGTGGTCACACACAGGGCATCTTCAGCCAGGACGACTCTCTCCAGCTCCTCACCACTGAGGCACTGCGTAGTGCTCCCACCACAGGCTTCTGGGAAGCTGCGGCTTATGGCAGGGAAGGACACAGGGAATGCCCCAGCCTGCCACAGCAATGACTCAGTAGAGTAGGAAAAGGGCACAGAGTCCAGCAGCCTCTTCATCAAAGCCAGCATGAGCCACGAGACACACTGTGACCTTGACGGACTTCTGTGCCATCCGTATAGCCTGTCAAGCCCTCTAGAAGCATGCTGGGCTTCTGTGGCTTTTCTGAGGTCTCAGAAGATGTTTGTGTAGTATGAGAGATCGCTGTGCAAGTCTTTGACTCCAAAGACTGTAGGACTCTTGCTGCTGATATTAACTGTGTCCTCCTCTCTCTGTCTCACCTGGAGAAGCTGATAGGAGCCAATACAGAGAGGCAGCAGATGGGAGCATGGGGCCATTTATTCTCGGGGAAGGCCTGTGAGCTGGTGACAGACAGCAGTGTTGTTACCCCTCACTGTGGCTCCTGTACCATCCCTCATCCACACTAAGAAACTAGGGGTCTCGAACTCCCTTGTCAGAGTGTGTACATGATATCATGTACTGTCCAGTATACACATACTGAATAGGAACTGCAGAGAATGGAGGGAGGGAGGGAGGAAGCTAGTATCAGGTATTGTGTAAACCAGTGCTACCAAATGATGATGGTCATTTGAGTCACTAAGATATGAGGAGTCTGTTGCATGGTGGCCTGTCAGCACTTGTTGTAATCTGATTGTTCAACGTGTGAATCTCCTGTGTCCCCCACCCCATCTATGAGAGGAGGGGCTCAACCTCCTTAGCTCCTCACTGTGGTGACTGGTTTTTCGAATAGGGATAGCGCCCTGTATTGCAGCTCCACCTACTGCAGTTACCCTGACCACCTACTAAGGACTAGCATCTGTGGGGTGCTGCTTTCAAGGCCACTGACCCTTGAGTTGCAGACCAGGTTTGGAGAAGGTCACTAATCACTTAGGACACAAGCTGAAACTGGAAACAAATGGCTCGGGTTTTCCTTGCCTGAGACAAGGGCAGCTGGTTCCATTCCCCGAGATGATACCCGCCTCACCAAGCGCAGCCTTCTCCAGTTTAGGGTGTGCCGTGCAGGCGCCTGTGTTAGGCAGCACCTTTAGGTGGTTCTGAGCCTCAGTGACACCCCACCTCTGGAACCCTCAGCAGCACAGCAGGGACAGAAAGGCTGAGAGTGGTTGATGTGGATACCCCTGCCTCTCCACACAGCAAGCCCATGACTGTTTCACCTGCCCCACATGCTGGCTGAGATGCCAGACCCACAGTGCTCACCAAACCCTGTCCTTCTCTGTAGCTAAAGTATAAACACAGGTCCTAGTTCCTGTCCGTGGGACAGTAACAGAAGTGGTTGGAAAGGCCACCGGGGTCAGTGTGCACAGTTAGTGAGTAGTGAGGGTTCCTGTGAGGCAAACAGATGAGCCTGTAGCATCTCCATGCTGCTGTGATCCTTAGGCATCTCCAGGCCGTGCCTGGTCCTTGAAGACACATTTATGTAGGTGGTGTGGTAGGGACATAGTTTCCTTTCCCAGGGAAATCTATATGCCCGTTTTTGGGCCTTCCCCATTACCTAACCTCTCCGGGGTTGTGGATTGTAACCTGATTGTCCTTTACTTTATACCTGGCATTCACTTATGAGGGAATGGATTATCTCACTCGGGATGATTATGGTTATTTATAGTTCCATCAATTTGCCTGCAATTTTTCATGATATCACTGCTTTTTACCCCTGAGTAATAAATACTCCATTGTGTAAATGTACCACATTTTCTTTATGCATTATTGAGGGGCATCTAGGTTGTTTCCAGGTTCTAGCAATTAATAATAAAGCTGTTATGAGCATAGTTGAGCAAGTGTCTTTGTGGTATAATTGAGCATCCTTGGGTATATGCCCAGGATTGGTATAGCTGGGTCTTGAGATAGATTGATTTCCAATTTTCTGAGAAACCACCATACTGATTTCCAAAGTGGTTGTACAAGTTTGTACTCCCACCAGCAGTGGAGGAATGTTCCCCTTACTCCACATTCTCTTAAGCATAGGCTGTGATTTTGATCATAGAGATTTTGCCAGGTATAAAATGGTTATCTCAGAGTTGTTTTGATTTGCATTTCCCTGATGGCTAAGGATACTGAACAATTCTTTAAGTGTCTCTTGGCTATTTAAGAGGCTTCTGTTGAGAATTCTCTGTTTAGATTTGTACTGTATTTTTTAATGAGATTATTTTGTATTTTGATATCTAGTTTCTTAAATTCTTTATATACTTTGGAGATCAGCCCTCTGTCAGACGTGGGGTTGGTGAAGATCTTTTCCAGTTCTGTAGGCTGCTGTATTGTTTTACTGACAGTGTCCATTGCCTCACAGAAGCTTTTCAGTTTCATGAGATTCCACTTATTAATTTTTGATCTCAATGTCTGTGCTGCTGGGGTTATACATAGGAAGCGATCGCCTGTGCCCATCTGTTGTAGGGTATTTCCTACTTTCTCTTCTATGAGGTTCAGTGTGATTTGATTTTTGTTGAAGTGTTTGATGCACTTGGACTTGAGTTTTGTGCAGGATGATAGATAAGGATGTATTTTCATTCTTCCCCATGCTCCCGTCCAGTTATGCCAGTACCATTTGTTGAAGAGGCTTTCTTTTTGCCATTGTATAATTTTGGTTTCTTTGTCAAAAATCAGCTGTTCATAGGTGTGTGGATTTACACAGGGTCTTTGATTCGATTCCATTGATCCACCTGTCTGGTTTTATACCAAGCTGTTTTTGTTTTGTTTTGTTTTGTTTGTTTGTTTGTTTGTTTTTAACCACTATAGCTCTATAGTAGAGCTTAAAGCCAGGGATGGTGATACCTCTCAAAATTCCTTTATTGTACAGGATTGTTTTAGCTGTCCTGGGTTTTTGATTTTGTTTTTCCATATAAAATTGAGTAGTGTTCCTTTGAAGTTTATGAATAATTGTGTTGGAATTTTGATGGGGATTGTATTGAATCTGTAGATTGCTTTTTGGTAAGATTGGACCATGGCAACTCTTACAAAGTGAAACATTTAATTATGGTGGCTTGCTTACTGTTTAGAGGTTCCGTCCATTATCATCACGATGGAGAGCACGGCAGTATGCAGGAAGACATGACACTGGCTACATCTTGATCAGAAGGCAACCACTGAGTGAAGCTTAAGAGACCTCAGAGCCCACCTCCACAGTGACACACTTCCTCTACCAAGGTCAAACCTATTCCAACGAGGCCATCCTCCTAATAGTGCCCTATGAGCTTATGGGGGGCCAATTATATTCAAATTGATCTGACCTAGAAACTGTGCCATGCATGTGCTGCGAGAACATGTGCTCGGCAGCTGCTGCAGGAGAGCTCTGCAGACGTCCTGCCCAGTCAGCCTCTAGTTTAATTGCAAGGTCTTTTGATGGTTTTTAATCTGGACAGCCTATGATGATAGTGGGCTTTAAGGTTCCCCAGATATTATCGTTAGGTTTTATCCCACGTTTTTGATTGAATAATGTTGGCTTTATTTAATTATGTGTTCTAGTTTTGGTATGTGTATTTGTATACATGTTATTTCCTAATACTGAGCTGATCCCTTTATTATTATATAGTGACTTATTTACCTCTCTTTGGCTGTGTGTTTGTATGTGTGGGGTGTGTGGTATCTGAGTGTCTGTGTGTGGTTGTGTATATGTGTGGTATATGTATGGTATTTTAGTGTGGTGTATGTATATGTGTGGTGTGTGTATGTGTGGTGTATGTATGGTATTTTAATGTGTGTGGTGTGTGTATATATGTAGTGTGTGTATGTGTGTGGTATGTGTATGTAGTGTGTGTGGTATTGGTGTGTGGTGTGTATATATATTGTGTGTGTATGTGTATGTGGTGTGTATATGTAGTGTGTGTGGTGTGTGTGTGGTGTGTGTATATATATTGTGTGTGTGCATGTGCGTGTGCGTGTGTGTGCACTCACGTAGAAGCCAGAGGAGCACATCAAGTGTTCTGCTCTATAACCCTCAGCTCTTTCCCCTTCAGACTGACTAACTCTGGAGGTAGGCTAGAGGTCTACCTTATAACCATCCTCAAAACTCTGGGGTTCCCCTCACAACTCTGGGGTTACAGGGGTACATGTGGCCACACACAGGTTTTTAGGTGGGGATTTGAACTCGTGTCTTCATGCTTACTCAGTAAGTGTTCTTACCCACTGAGCCATCTCCTCAGATCCTTCCTTTAACATTTTTTAATTTTAACTTGAAGTCTTTCTGTTTGGCTGTATCTATCTGTCTGACTTCTGTTTTCTGTGCGTCTTGGCTCATCCAGTTCCTTTACTTCCAGTCTGAGCACTCACTTTCCTGTGAAGTGAGCTTCTTATTAGAGTCTCTAGTGCCCCACACACAAACTCACTCAATGTATAGATTTTACTTAGGGAACTTGAGTTACATTCAAGATTACCATTGATAACTGCAGATGTGTGCCTATTGGTTTTTCTGAGACAGGGTTTCTCTGTGTAACAGTCCTAGCTGTCCTGGAATTTGCTCTTGTAGACCAGGCTGGCCTTGAATTCATGGAGAGCCGCCTGCCTGTCTCCTGAGTGCTGGGATTACCGCCTGACTGTAATTGTTAACTCCCCCTTCGCTGCTCCTCTTTATGGGTTCCTACATCAATATACCTTATTATTGCCTTGTATTTCTGCTGTGTATGCTGTATGGTGTAGTCTTCCAGTGTTTTACATTGTTTCAAGATGGCACTCCCCAATCTTTGGCCCCACAGGCCTTCCTTGTAGGGTCACTCTGCTACTCCATGGTGATGAATTACTTAGCTTTTATGTGTTGAAAAGTCTTTCGCCCTTATCTCCTAATAGTAATTTTCCTGAGTATGGTAGTTTAGTTGCCATGTTTTTCTTTTAGGACTCTAAATACATCATCCCATTTTCTTGTGATGTGCAAGGTCTCTTTCAACCAGTTCATTTCTGAGATTCCCTTATGAGCCCTTTTCTCATTCTTTGTCCAGTGCTTTTCATGTTATTTCTATACAAACACTGATCAAGCACCCTTTTAACCAATTCCCTTTCCAGTATCTAATAATCAGCTTTCTGTTGTCAGTTCAAGCTTTTCAAACTTCCCCGTGACAAAATGTTTGTCCTTTTGTGTCTGGTTTATTTCACCGGACATAGTATCATCCTGCCCCACTTCTCTTGCTACAGACAGGATTTCATTGCCTGTGGCTGAGCAACAGTGCACTCTGGACAGACACACATCTTCTTTCTCCATCCTCTGCCGATGGGCACGCAGGCTGATACTGTATCTGTTGTGATACAGATAAAGTCACGATAAACACGGACTTTCTCTAATCTGACGATTTCACTTCCCATAAGTTAGCTGACTTTAGAAGTAGACTCCTTTCTTAAAGGACGGCGATGCCTTTCTCCATAATGTGTGTACCAGTTTAAACTCCGCTTAGTAGTAAATGAGTCCGTTTTCTACTTCTTTGTCAGCACTTTTCTTAATAGCCGTTCTAGGCTTCAGGAACTGATTTCTTATTGTTGTAGTGACTTGTAAATCCCTAGTGGCTGAAGTTGGTTTTGTTTTGTCTTTGTCTTTCTTGTTGTTGTGGTTCCATCAATTCTGAAGTTGGCTACTTTTTTTTTTTTTTAACATATTCTGGACCTTCAGGTCAATAAGTAAATATTTTCTCCATTTTGTAGGCTGTCTCTTTATGCGGCTTACTGTTTCTCTGTACAGAGTGTTTTAGTTTGATTTGATCTCTACTCATCAGTGTTTGCATTTATTTCTCAATTTGGGCTCCTAGTGAGGAAGTCACTGTCTGCAGCTCGTGCCCTGTGCTCTCTCCCCCGTTTTAAGTTGCCTAAAGGTGTTAGGGATTACATTTAGGCTTTGTTTTTGTTTTGTGTTGTTTTTCCAAGTCAGGGTTCCTCTGCTTAGTCCTGGCCACGCAGGAACTCACTCTGTAGACCAGGCCGGCCTTGAATTTACTTACAGAGCTCCACCTGTGTTTTGCTCCTGAGTGCTGGGATTAAATAAAGGCATGTACCAACACCGCCCAGCTTGCATTCAGGTGTGTGATCCATCTTGACTGGACTTTTGTACATGGCAAATGATGGTGTCAAGTTTCTACTTTCTGCCTGTGGGTGTCCAGTCTTCCCAGCAGCACTTACCGAAGAGGATGCACTTTCCCCAATGTATTCTTTACTAAAAAACAAACCCACAAACTTGTGTAAAAGGAAACAGTTGGGTTTCTATTCTGTTCCTTTGGTTTTATATGGAATATCGTATTACAGCTTTCTGGTGTCCTGGCTGCTCTGGATCCTTAGTGTACCATGCAGTCTCCTTCTCCAGCTCTTTGCCTTCAGTCGGTGTCTTGCTTTCTGTAGTCAGTACCTGCTGCCAACCCACTCCACCCAGGCTGCATCTTTCTATTAACCTGTTTTTTTCCTAACGAATGGGTCGCTGCATTGATAATGCTTGGTCCTTTTCAGTCTGCTTTGTGCCTCCGCCATTTCAGTGCGATTTGTACTTGACAACAGCTGCTCCTTCCACTTGAGGGACAATGGCTAGAACCAAGGGCCTAGAAACACAAGGCCTCACCAAGGACAGGAGGAAGCATGGTGGGGAGCGGGGGCTGGCCATCTGTCTCCATTCCTAGTCCTCAAGCGGGTGGCCACACCCCTAGTCTCAAAGGTTCCATTCTTTTGTCACAACCCCCAGAAAGACCTGTGCCACTTTCCTTAGCCAGGTTTCAGGGTCTTGGATGGGATATACAGCGGCTTGTGACCCTGAGAACAGTCTATTCGCACAGTAGGCCTGTCTTAAGATGGCTGCTGGCTGTAGTACCGTCTTACCAAAGTCAGTGAGATTTCTGGTTAGTTACCCAAGTTGCCACCAGACGCACTGGAATGGTGACATTCTGGGATGACAAGTATCACACTAATGGAGCTTGCTGGGACATTCCCCCCCCCCACCACCACCACTGCAGAGAAGGGACGATCCCTGCTCCTTAGGGGTGCACCCTGCGAGGATATCTGCTTCTCTACTTGTGTTGTTGTCCCAGATCCCCGACCCTACTTGCCCATGGCCACTCACCTCACAGTGCAGTTGCTGCTTGGTGGGGAGGAAGACCAGTGCCTGGCGTCACTGCCCAGCTGGTTTGAGTACAGCACTGCTCCACAATCCTGATGCTGGACTTTTTTTTTTTTAAACTTAGTTTGACTGTACTTATTTCTTGAAGATACATGGGTTTACCCAAGTTTAGGAAACTTTGAGCAACTGCCTATGTAGGTTTTATCTGTGTTCTCCCATCTGGTATTTATTCTGGAACTCCAGTAATGTGAAATCTGCTAAGTTAACAGACTCTCTCATAAGTGTTCGTGACATTCTTTGTTTTCCTCTCAACTGAGATGTGTAAAAGGACCTGCCTTCAAGTCCTGACTTCTTCCGATCAGTTAGGAGGTTGAAACTCTCAACACTTGTCATTCTGCGTTCTTCAGCGACACTAATGACACAATCCGTCCATGGGTTTCTTACCTAACTGGGGATGGTTCATCTGGAGAAAGAGTGGGAAAGGTTCCTGAGTCTCAGGGTAGGGGCAGCACACAGACAGAGAACCCTTAACTCGAGGCTTTTAATTTTCTCAAAATCAGGCATAACTGGAGTGTAGCTGAGGAGCCCCAGCCTCTCTCCAGCTCAGGGCAGAGCCCTGTGGAAGTGATGGCCGCCTAGGCTCCACTGGCCAGCTCAGCCATGGAGATATCATTTTACTTGCCAACAGGGCAGCCTCTCTTGCTTCTTTTCCTCTGGGGTATGGGCATGTGTGGGCCCTAGGCCAGCATACAGATATACATGCCAGATTTAACCAATTCACAAGCTGGCAAATGAGAATTGGTTGAGGGGCCATTCTGTGGCTCGGGCACCACTATCTCATGTCCCACGCACCTTGGATATTCTTTTCATGCTAGACAGCTGACTAAATTTGTTTAGCATGATGACACTGGTTGACAAGGGATAGGAACACACATCTTTGTCCCCCAGATAACTCGACTAAACTACTATGCCACGATTTCCTGGCAGAATTCCTGAGCACTGCTGCCTATGTTTGCACCAGGGTTAGGCCGAGCGGAGGAGGAGGCAGGGATCTGAAAATGAGGCCGCATGTCATGCCTCTGTGTCTGTCTTACAGCTGGTGAGTGACCTGCTGGAATTCTGCTTTTACACCTTCCGAGAGTCCCAAGCCCTGAAGGTGGAGTTTCCCGCCATGCTGGTGGAGATCATCAGCGACCAGCTGCCAAAGGTGGAGTCTGGGAACGCCACACCCCTTTACTTTCACAGGAAGTGACGGAAGAAGCCGTCAGCCAGGAAGAGCTTTGCCTTAAGTCTCCCCACATCGTTCCACACCTACGAAGGACGAGGACTCGTGGTTGTAACGTGTGGTGGTTGAGTCACGCTTGCTCAGCAGTCTCTCAAGGCTAAAGTCACATCAAGGGTCTACAGCCGGGAAAGCCATGAGATGTGGATTTGGCAAGGCCTGAGCTGGCTAAAAGGACTCCCCCTCTCCACTCCCAGCGCTTAGAAAACACGTTCCCGTTCCTCTGGATGAAAAGCCATATCTAGTCAATAACTCTTGATTTTGATATTTTAACAGATGGAAGTTTTAACTTTGCCATGTAGTTTCTGGGATCTCCTGCTTGTTTTCAAAGGGTTTGAGGACTAGAGAACTTTGTAAGCTTACCCTTGGTTTGCACATAAAATGTCTAGTCAATATGGGGCATTAATATTCTTTTGTTATTTAAAAATACAAAAAAACACAAAAAAATGCATACAGATTCCTGATGTGTAATAACAGAACACGTGGCGTGGAACTGCGGCCTTCCGGGGCACGTTTTTCTGCATCGCTGGCATACACACTCGTTAGTGTCCATTTATTATTTAATTAGAATGGGTAAGATGTTAAATGCCTTGGTTTCGATTTCTAGTATCTATTGTGTTGGCTTTACAAATAATGTTCCGCAGTCTTCTGCTGGGCTGTACATTACTGTCTGTATAAATCGTGGAGGACCTGAAGTAAGGTGCAAGGAACTTTTGTAAATGAGACACATACAAAAAAAAAATCTTTAATGGTTAATAGGATGAATGGGAAAGTATTTTTGAGAGAATTCTATTTTGCTGGAGACTATTTAAGTACTATCTTTGTCTAAACAAGGTTAAACTTTTTTTTGTACCGTGAGATGCTCTGCATGCGTACCGAACCGTTTACAGTGTATTTAAGGAAAGCTGTGCCTTTTTTAGCTTCATATCTAATTTACCATTTTACAGTCTCTGTTGTAAATAACCACACTTTAAACCTCTTTGGTTGTCTCTAAGCCTTTCTACTTTTTCTGTACTATCTTGTTTTGTTCTTGGTCTCCCGCGTGGGGTTGCGTGAGCCAGCGCCCTGTTCTGGCTTCTGCTTCTTCCTGCTTCCATCGGGGATGCTGCTGCAGCTGTGTCTGCAGCTCGGCAGGTGTCACTTGACAGGGCCCCCTGGACCGAGGTCCTGGGAGCGCTGTCTTTCCCTTTTCCATAAGAAGCAGAACCCACTCTCAGAAGGGGAGACTGGAAACTCAGCGCAGCGAGTACAGCTCTCCCACTTCAGAAAACCCAGCTTTCTCCTCTGGGGGAAGAAACTCCATACACTCTCCACAACTGTCAAAGATCAGAAAGCACCTCTGGCCTTGGACAGGGTTCTTCACTCCTTGAGCTGGTCAAGGGAACAGCAATCATGGCAGGCGGTACTGGGGCAGTCCTTCTGGGCAGGAGTCAATCAGAATGGCGTGGAGACCCGCAGATCACTAGAAGGTTTTTAGATTTTTTAAAGGTAGGTTTTAAAAATGAAAATTTTATACATAAACAGTTTTGGAGGAAAAAAAAACACAAAACACTACAGATCATATAAGCAAGACAGTGGCACTAAACCTTTAATTCATTAATCTGTCCAATACTGATGCAATTTATGTCTTCTCTCCTGGCCCAAATCATAAACATGTGTATCTCTGGGGAACTACAATATGATTGCACTAAATAATCTTTGAATAGAGGCCAAATTAATCTTTCAAATGTGGTGATAACTTTCATCTGTACTCAGTGAAATCACACAAACTCCCAAAACCTAAAAGTCGTAGCTCAAGCAGAAGGCCGGGACAAGGCTCCAGTGGGGCAGCCCTTTCCCACAGGGTTCACCATGCAGACAACATTACCTTGTCTTTCAAAGAATGCCTGCCTTCTGCGAGGGGAAACCTAGGCCGCTGAACTCGGAGGGAGGAGGCTTTCATACATAATTTGCAATTTCAAGAATTTAGTTTATAGGCAGATCTTTAGAGGCAGCCAACTTACAGCATGGCAGGATCACAGCCACACCTCCAGGGTGAAGGGTACATGGTATGCAGATGAGGTGTCTGAGGAGGAGCTGAGTTAACTCTATGTCTGGATTCCATCCTAGCCAGGACGGAGTGGAGGACGTCTGTTGTAGCCTTTTGTATTAATGAAGTTACTGGCTCCTTGTGTGTCTCCAGGTAACTCTGCTTAACTAAACAGCGAAGCCATATTCTCTAAATTCACTGTTGAATGCCTGTCCCAGGCCAAACTGTCTGTCTGCTCTTATTTTTGTACCATATTGCTCTTAAAAATCTTGGTTTGGTACAATTCATAATTCACCAAAACTTCTTCATATAATTAAAACACTAAATTAGTTTAAAATGAAGCAATTTATATCTTTATGCAAAAACATGTCTGTCTTTGCAAAGGACTGTAAGCAGATTACAATAAATCCTTTCCTTTAGTCGCCTGTTGTCCTACAAACTGTTCATTTGCATGCCTAGAGATCCGTCTGACTTCATGCCTGTGTACCTTCTGGTCCTGCACTTCAGCCCGCAGCCAACAATGGAGCCACTGGAGTTTTTTGAGTCTAGAAAGAGCCCGGTTCGCTGGCACATGATCAGCTGTCTCTTCGGGCAGAGTCATTGTGGTTCTGTGGCTAATTTGTAGTTTCCTACCCTCTTCCGTACCCGCACCTCACATAGCTGTGTGGACACATAAGCATGGCCTGTCCCTCTTCACCCACAACGCCAGCTGTAGCCAGAGTTCTTCCTCCATGTGGTCTTGCTTTCTCCCTCGGGTACCTGCAAACCCTGATGGTTATCCACCCTTTGTGGAACTCCCCGCTGGACACTCATAAACACAGAAAACAAAAATCCAATTACCAGTTCATTTTAAAATAGGAAACATTTCTTCACAGGTAAATTAAAGCAATGTGTCATTTAATGGGTGAGTGTTGATTGGCTTTCAGAAAGAGCAGCCTGGGTGAGAGACAAGTTTAACATTGCTTAAGCAAACAGATAAAATTCTAGAACACAGTGTGGCCACTAACCACAGCCCAGGAGAAAAGTTGTATGTCATGGGGTGGGTGGTAAAAACATCTGGAAGTGAAAGCAAACCTACATGCAAACACTAAGAAACCTGACCTGTTGAAGGAGCAGAGCCTTCCGTGGCCTCAGATGTGAAACGAAAGCCATCTTGCCTGCCAAGAGGTCCTCCCATGAGCACCGTTGAGGAAGCAGGTGGCCTTCAGAGCTCAGAAAGCTTCGTCTTGGGCCAACTGCGTCTTCATTTTGCTTTTAAGGACTTCACAAAGCAACTCTTGGGCCGAGAGAATCCAGTTTCCCCTTTAGCAATCACGAGCTGAGAAGTGCCAGGGCAGCCAGCTACTACTATGTGCCACGGCACTAGCTCCGTGCAGTGTGTCGCATACAGAACAAGGGGATTACTACGTGTGTCTGTCGAATGCACCTGAAGCCAAGTGTGGACGCTTCTCACAGAAGCTCTAGCATGCCTTTTGATGAATGACAAAGGTGCCTGCAGATGAAGACGATCCAGGTATATCTAACACTTTCTGCTCCAGCCACCCAGTCTTAGTGCAGCAGTTTTCCTGGAAACAGAACAGTGGTTTCCCAAGCAGCAGTACACAGAAGGGCACCAAGATAGGACCCTGACGTTTGGCATGACCCAAGGCTGTGCAAAGCCAAGTGAAGCACAGGGCAGAATTACTGCATGGCAGAGCAGTCCAGTGGTTTGCCAGTCTCTCTCCAGAGTCTGTGAACTGCCCAGGGAGTCTGCTGATTAGGATTAGACTGTGTGGGGTTCGTTCATGCATCTGTGCTTAGACTATGATAGCTTTGCTACAGAAAACTGCTCGGCGCTCAGCAAAGCTCAGAGACATGGTGCAGAAGGCTAATGCTTTCCAGGCCTCGGTCCTTCACACTTGCTTCTGTCCCATGGACATGGACTGAGATCTAGGGTCAAGGCCACAGTCAAACTGGAAGAGCCAAAAGAGTCTGGTTCTCATAAGGGGAAAGACTACATCACTACACCCTTGGCTATTCAGACACTGCAGAATGTATGTTACAAAGACTGGCTTCCGAGTTCCTCCCGGCTCAACAAAACCTATTTCTGTGGCTTCAGGGAGTGTTACTCATGCCCTGACGAGCTAGACTCAGCACCCTGCCCTCACTCCACTCTGCAGCCATTTTCACGGACACTAACTTTCCAAGGAAGAAGTCCACAGGCCAGCATGTGGCACGGAGCTGTCCATCTTCATCGCACACATACGCACTGCCCACGCTCGATGTGCAGGTCTCTTGTTGGACAATCATCAGCCACACTCATCTTTGATTAGACAGATCCAAGCAAGTGAATGAAAGACTTTTACCCAGACGTTTAGCATTGGGAGAAAAGCTGTGTTCCCCAAATGTGGAGCAGTGAATCACTGCTTAGCAGAGCGAAGGAAAAGTGAGCCGACAGCCATCCGATATGACACTTGCGGGCGCAGAGATAGCACCCTCAGAGAGGAGCGCAGAAGCTGTGCGGCTGAAGAAGATCCAAGGTGTCACGGAAACATCTGGCAGAGGCTGGCTCTGAGAGACTTGAGAGAAGCCGAGGTGAGAATGCACTCAGCACGAGGCGGGCGGGAAGTGAGCACAAGCTAGGATTAGAGAGGCAGAGGGACCTTGGGAAAGGTATGGGCATCACGGCGACTGGCAGAGAACAAGGGCAAAGAATGGCCTTTGTATAAGACGGCAGAGAGGAGCGTGGCTGGCTGTGTTAGCACTGTCCCTGCTGGCAGCGTATTTGATAGTATCAACATTTAAAAGAGAAGGTTGGCCTAAGGCTCAGTTCCCACAGCTTCAGTCTGGTTAGTCAGCTCTGGTTGGGGGGCCTGTGGAAGGGTCTGACATCACAGCAGAACACAGCAGAGAGCATGAAGCAATGTAAAGCTCTTCACCCCATGACAACCAGCATGTAAGGAGCTTTGGGGCATACGTGGGCTGTCTGATAGGTGCCACCACCTCCCACTAAGGCCCTCAACTGGGGACCACACCTTCAACACATGGAGCTTTGACAGACTCACAAGATCCGAATCAGGACGGTGGCTAAGAGATGCGAAGCCGCCAGAGAACCTCTGCTTCCTCCTCTCCACTTACTAATGCTTCCTGATGAGCACGTGCACCACGGGATTTAGTCACTAAAAGTCCCAATGGCACTGGATTTCTCCATTTCCCAGGTGGATACCCATGCATGAAGCGTCCTGCAGGGCCTCGGTACAAACAAAGGCTGAAGATCTAGTCCTAGTGCTGTGGCTGATGCTGCAGGATGTGAGAGATGCAGCCAAGTCCAGAGTGAGTGCATGTGCCGGCAGCCAGCCTCCTGGAGACGTTCCCAGGACAGCCACACCCACCTAAACAAACCCACCTCTTCTCAGGAGATGGAAATGATCACCGGGTGTAACCATACACCCCTGCACCCACTGCAATGAAAAGCTTGGGTTCTGCCTAGGGCTAAGCTCTCTGCTCTGCCCTGTGGTGGTGGCAGGTTGGGCCGGGTTGCTCCTGGGCCATATGCTGGCAGAAACACCCGACTTTCCTCTGGCTCTCGGAGGAAAGCATTTCCTGTTTCCCGAGATAAACCCAGGCCTACAGCTCTGGGGGGCCACAGGTAGCCTGCTCAGCCACACCACTGTGGGGCTCATGGCACAGAGAGGGCACTGACAACCAAGGTGCAGACGATTGTTAACAAAGGGACCAGAAGCCCCCACTACTGCACACACGCTCTGCTTCCACGCACATACTGGAACTTCATGCTTTCGTCCTCCTATTAGGAGGCAAGGACAGAATCGTGGAGACAGACATAATCAAACGCTAAGGTACAGGGAAGGGGGTACACCCCATTCTTAGCAGGTAAATCCTCAAGTCAGCAAGCAAATCAAGTCTTGCTACAGTAAGTTGGGTCTAGTGCCCACTTTGGTCACCCCAATGAGGAGCAAGGCCAGGAGTCTTCCCATGCTGAGCCACCATACCTGTCCACAGGCACACCTTTTCCTACATGCACCTTCATTGTCACACCAGGAAATGACAGTTCAAAGCACAGGGCACTGACGGCTCTGACCCTTCCTCCAGGGCCAGGCTGGTCACTCAAGCTCAAGAGAGTTACTACAGTGCAGCCCTGGGTTCCCACAGGCTTGGTATTTTAACTTAGATGGTAAAGAACCGGTCCTCACTTTCTTTTTATTTTGGCTCACAGTCTTACCAAACAACCAAACACACACGCAGGAAAGGAAATTATGTCCCATACACCCTGACAGGCACATCCCAATGACCTAAAATCTCCGCCAAGACTCCCTGTGCAAACTTTCAAAGAACAACACGAGCTGGGAACAAGATTGTAACACATGGCCCTTTGGAGGACATTCCAGATAAACTCATGACCCACCTGAGGTGAGGCCACAGCTGCTAGCTGGCAGAGAAGGGGGCTCCGGCGCCAGTCTAGGAGAAAATCCAATATCCTTCTTTAGATAAATCCTTAGGAGAAAATTCAGGAAAGTTCAGGAACCTTGTGTGGGTTAGATATCAGCACCCAACCTCCAGCAGCCCCCATCTGATATGGAACTAGCCCCACGGTCTCAAGGCCATGAACCCTGAGCTTCCGGCAGGGCTTCTGCCCATTCTTCCCCACAGGCCTTGGCCATGCCTGAGCCTGGACTTGGGACCGAGAGGAATGGGGAAGAGCAGGGCATCCCATGCTAGGACAGCTGTCAGCCCACCCTTCCCAAAGCCTGCCCTCGTCAAGATGGGGAAATTCAAGGCCATATTGGGTGGTATAAGAGAGATCTGTCCAAAGAAGCCAGCCAGGAGAACCGGCCGTCAGTGTGGGTGCAGCTCGCCCACACATTACCACAGACCAGTTCCCATCCCGGTCTCGGGGAAAAGGTCTATGCAGGAGACCGGAGCTCCCAACCCTGGGATTTGATCTCAGAAAGGACTACCCTCTCCCTGCTGCAAACTACACGGTTCCTATGGTCTGCTCACCTAACGGTCAAACCATGAGTCACCAATGAGGGAATGCACCCCCCACAGTAGGCCAGACACCAGATAGTAAATAACATTTTATTTCATTTACAGAGGGGCCTTGTGGCAACAAGGTTGCATGGGACAATAGCACCCAGGTGAACACATGGAAAGGCCATGGTAAGCACACAGATGAGCTTGGTGCAGCTGCCGGTGAGCGGGCTTGGGAGCCAGGAGAGGAAGACAGGAAGACATGGGCTTGAAAGTTTCTCTTTGCTTCCTGCCAGGATGGGACCGGCTCCCCCGCACACTCACAAGGCCACACGTGCCTTGCACACACAATGCGAGAGCAGCAAAGTTCCCACGGAAACGCAACAGTGAGTGCATGGAGAGTGGGATCCTTCCATGCCTGGCAGTGATGTCACCCATAGGGCCCTCCCCCGCTGCTTCATCCACTCTACCAATGCTGCTCTTGCTCTCCTTCTGCTCACGTCTGCCCGGTCCTGGGTCCTCAGCCCTGGAGAGCCCATGGTGATCTGCAGTTCCTGAGCGTGACGGTGGCATTTGGGTGCTGTCCCAGGCTAGTGCACGGGTGCCAGGGTCAGCGGGAGCCTTCCTGAGGCCAGGAGCTACAGCAGCTTGACGTAATTCTGTGGAATCAGCCCTCTCTTGCCGTTCAGGGTCCCTTCCAGCCAGCCAGGTTCCCTTGAGGTCTGAACTGAAAAAGAACAGACACCATTATTTACAACACTCACCATGCAGCCGTGTTTCCTGCTGGCTCAACCATGGAGCAGCCAGTGAAGAGCAGGATCCCTCCTGGAGCCCTGGGTAACAAAGCTGCCGTGGGGTTACTGATGACTTCTGCCCAGGATTGGTAGGCACAAAGCTCACCCATCTAGTCCCCCAGCTTCCCGTCTTGCTCCTTCTAGTACACTGTGCACCAAGTTGCTCGATAAACACCAGAGAACACAGAGCCGAGCACACTTTCCCCCGCTTCACGTCAAAATCAAGCTTACTGGTCCAGGGCTCACAGGGCCCTTCCCACCAGTCCAGCAGTGCCTCGAGCCCCGTACCCTATCAGCCGGTTCACCAACAGGGGCTGCACGGCCTTAGTGCCTACAGTACTTGCTGCCCAGAACCTTTCCCACTTCTTCAAGGGGTAGCTCTTCCACTGCAGATTCAGGACGGCTTCTCCTTAAGTGAGTTCTGCTCCAACCTTTCCAGCCACCACAGAAGCAGTCACACACGGATCTCACTCCCACACTGGATGGGGAGCACCTGCTGGCAGGCCTGGATCTTACACAGCTGAGCACAGTGCCCAGTGCAATCCAAGTGTCAATGCACGCTTGTGACGGTCACATGACAAGGGTCACACTGGATACCAAAAGACAGAAGGCTCAAGCCAGGACACTAGCGTTTTGGTATCAAGGGACCCAAGCTGAAGCACCCATTATAGCTGGGGGCAGTAGCCACATACCTTGTGAGGAGGGGGGCAGTACCTGTCCACAAAACCACCCAGAAACCAGCTGTGAAACGCAGCTTTGGATCACAACCACTGGAATTACCTTCTACTAAAGACTGAGTGTAGGTACACACACTGTGCCATCTGCGAAGCAGTGTGTGCATGCCGCTCTCTTTATTCTATTGCTTTGTGACTGCCAGCTGCAATCGAGCAATTCACGACCCACTCATGTGTGGAGAACACTGGTGGTTCAATTCTAACTGTCCTTTTCAGTGAGGTCACCATTTGTTTTTCCCCTTGAAAGAGGTACTGTGCATTCTGCTATCTGCATCGCCCAGCCTTCCGATACTTTCTTCCATCTGCCAAACAGCTTTAGGCTTCTCCCTAGGTCCTGAATACACCCCAACCATGCCTGGGCAGGGCAGATTCACACTTCAGTGGAGGCTTTGCCCCGATTCCAGACCAGATGAGGGGCTTCACGCGCACACATTCCGTGTGCCTTAGAGTCCAGGAGAGAGCGAGACTCCTATTTGAGGCTACAGCTGAAAGCACAGCACACACGCATGAGAACTCACGCTCCCTGGCACCTGACTCAGTGTCTCGCACCATCATTTGTGCAATAAATGAGCAAATGAATCTAAGATGTGCTTTCAAGGTGAACCAGCAAGCAGCCATTCACTTTTATCCCCTTTACCCTATTCGTGTTACTAAGGGCACTATGTTGAAAGGCATCGTCCATACAGCACACTGGCAAGGCCACCAGTATATGGAGAAAGGACTGAACTCAGCACCAAAGCTGCTCCCCAGAATGTGCCACCTGCTGCACTATGGTGTCCTGAGTACCAGAGCTTGCCAAGGCTCGTCCGTGACAACTTCAGAAGATCTGTTCATTCTTTAATCCCGTCACCACCTCAGGGCAGGGCTAGCATTGGCAGGGACCACACTGCAGCTGCTCTGGCTGTCAGAAGATCCCAAAGGGTCTCCTGCGCTGGCAACTAAATGCTGCGTGGCAAGGCAGCTGTGCTTCCATTTTTATGGCAGGAGACACAGTGGCTCCATCTCCTCTCGCTCTCTATTGCCCTTTCCTATGGGCACATATGTTCTCTTGTGACCTCCATCCTTCTACGAGTCTGGATGCTCCATAAACACAGTCATCTGTTTCTCCCTTTGGTATTAGCTTATTTCACTGAGGATCTCTTCGGGTTCTATCACGCCCACGGGCCAGCCTAAACAGCTTGCTTACAGTCCCATCTAAGTACACACATTTTGTTTGTCCACTTACCTGCTCTTGGGCACTGAGTTCTTTCCACCTGTGGGCTCCTCGTGAGTATGGATGATGCTATCAACATCGGTATGCAAATACGAGACTCCCCGCCTTCCTCATTTTGAGTGCATTCTCAGAACTGGACTGTGGGTCACACCGGATTGCATTACTCTTGTTTTTTGTTTTTGGTTTTTTGGAGACAGGGTTTCTTTGTAGCTTTGGAGCCTGTCCTGGGACTAGCTCCTATAGACCAGGCTGGCCTCGAACTTACAGAGATCTGCCTGCATCTGTCTCCCGAGTGCTGGGATTAAAGGCGTGCACCACCACCGCCCAGGTACCACTACTCATGTTTTAAGTAGCCACAGTATTATCTTCCACACCGCTATCATCCTGATCCTGTTCCTAACTGCATAAGAGCCCCCGTTTCTCTACAACCTCACTAACGATGATTCCTTCCGTCTCCACCCTCCAGTGCTGGACCGTGTGTGAAGTGGTTTATCACTGCGCTTTTACTATCCCACCACTGACCGTCCAGGAGGCAGACTGCAGAACCAGCACCAATGCTTTCCGTAAAGCCACATCCATTACAGAATCAAGTCTTGGGCCTTTCTAGGCCACCCTAAGGTGAACTATATACTGTGGCAAACATTAAAATACTGAGGTTTCTGCGTAAGAAAATACTAGGAGCTCAGCCTCAGCCTAGGAAGCAAACACAGGCCCCATGAAAGCTGTGTCTGAGGATTCCCCTCTGTCTCCCACCTAACACACTTCCCTCTTCAGGGAGACCATGGGTTCAAACGTCACATTTCTCAGTCTCCTTCCTAAGCTTTAACTAAAATACCTTTGTTCCACAAGTCAATATCCCAACTTGCTTACTTCTGAGTTTAGCCAGCGTCACACTGCATGTCCTCATCTGGCACTGAACAGCATTCTGAGATTCCCATGTTAGGAACACATCTGGAAGGCCCTGCTGGGTAATGATGTCCACAAACCACCAGCCTCCCAGAGGATGCCAAACAGCATTTCAAGGATTAATCTATGTACTTAAACCTTAAAAGTCTAATCCCCACAGCCCTTGAAGGATTAATCTGGTCCATACCTGCTGCCCAAACAATAGAGACACTGCCCTACATGTGGAATCTAACCAACACATGGGCCCAGTGGGGCTGCCGGCCTCAACACAAAGAGTGGGCTAGTTCCCGCAAAGCCTGTGTTCATGGGCCCTATGGTCCTGTGAGCAGACGCAGGGGAAACCAGGCTTCATACCTGACTAGCAGAGATATCAACAAGTGCATCTGTGGGGGACGTTTCCTCTAGCTTTTAAAGGAACACTGGCTGCCCCGAGACCACATAAGCGAGCACAGACCTTCCTGGTAGAGCACAGAGACATCTCCCAGAGCTACAGAAACACATCTTCAGCCAAGGACTGGGATTCATAACCTAAGTCCACAGCCTCAGAGTAGGAGGAGAAAGAGAGCTGTTAGAGGCATACCTCCCCTTTCCCTTTCGCACACCGTCAGGATTCCTGTTCCTATTATTCCGAAGCTCTATGAATAGTGAAGCCCAGGGGTCATATCAGGCCACTAACTATCATAAACTGGGTTCTGTCCTTGCAAACACTACAAAAATGGATTATACTGTAGGATCCTTGTGATTGCTAGACTTCAGCAAGAGAGTGTTCCTGAAGACACTTCTGCAGGTTGAGCTGTGAACAGTGGCTACTTGGAATGCTGGCTGGCTCCAAAAAAGGTCTCATGATCTGCCTAACTGTCTCATGCTGGTTGTCAGAAAGACCCCACTACCGTTGGAAGGATGAACAAATGCTAAGCAAACACCTGATTTTTAACAAGTTGTGATGGAGGTGGGTCTTGTATCTTATCTGTTGTTTTCATTGGTTAACTAATAAAGAAACTACTTGGCCCTCTGATAGGGTAGAATTTAGTTAGGCGGAGTAAACAGAACAGAATGCTGGGAGAAAGAAGCCATGATTCCCCCACTCCAGACAGACGCAGGTTAAGATCTTTCCTGGTAAGCCAGCTCGTGGTGCTACACAGAATATTAGAAATGGGTTAGATCAATACATAAACATTAGCCCGAGGTGAACACGCCCCCCATTGGGCGGAGTTTCCCCTACAAAGTTGAGAGATCAACTATTCACTGAAGATAAAAGTGCATATAATATTGTTTATATAGTATTTATTTATATGGTAGGGCTGTACCCTACTTAAGGGCTCCAACTTCCTATGCCCTTTTGGACCTGCCCCTAAAGAACAGCAAGTCGGCTGTGCCCACTCTGAAAACTTTCCACTGAGCTCACGTGCACCACAATGGGGCACTGGGGAGGCACCTGGAAGACACGGGGCTCATGGGAAATCCACATCTACATGTCAGGAGGGAGAGTGCCAGCAAACTGAGCAGACCTTTTTATGGAAGAGGCTAAGGAACTACTGAGATGCCCTGGGTGTCCAGTTAGCATGCCAGGCAGAGCTGGCCACCATGCCCAAGGGAGACATAACCTGGCTAGATGCAACCATACCTGCAGCACACTGTGATGGGCCCTGTGGGGCACAGAGGCATCAGAATGTCCCCCAAGTGTCTACAGTATTCAGAGCTCAGCCTTCTGAAGCTCACTGCATCACCCTGATACATACTTGCAGACTAGGATGAGAAACCTGATACACAGAACAGTTTCCACTGAAGGGTTAAGGCACCGCAACCTGCTGTTAGCCCGTGTGTGTGTGCCAGGGTGTGTGTTAGGAATGCTCATCTCTATATACACATTTTATGGCACTTTTTAAAAAAGTCATCAAGAGACTTTGGTGGTAGAGAACTTGGGCTGCCAGAGTTGTCTACTTCCTGGCCACTATGTACCCAATTGGTTCTCACTGACCTATGTCCTCAGAGTGACAACTATAGAGAGAATATTTGACCCAGTTTTGGCCAAAGAGATGTAAAGGCAGTTAAACCCAGAAGTAAGTTCTGAAAAACTGTTCTCATAAAAGAAATGCAAAAAGCTAGAATTATGTGTGGCCTGGACCTGTGACCGCTTCTCACCCAGAGGGAACCCCCTCTGCTAGAGTTACATGTGGCCTGGACCTGTGACAGCTTCTCACTCTACAAGGACACCAGGCAAAGACCCAAGTCTTCAGCTCAGAATGCTCAGCAGACAAAGGGATACTCTGGTCTTGATGACACCGTTTCATACCCCGAATAGCCGCTTACAGTCTCCGCAGGTACGTCAGGGCTCTTTGGACTTAGCCAGTCATTCTGCTTCTCATTCACAGCTGAGGGCATCCTCACAGACCCACCTCTACGGCAGTAGTTCTCTCGCCAGCAGATCTATGCGAGGAACCGCGGAGGCTCCTACACGCACTTAGGTGACATCACAATTTCATTACTACCGTGTACCTCCTGTCATGTGCCTCCAGCACCATGCACGCTCTCTGACGGCTGGGTGTGCATGTGTCGTGGTGCTGTGTGAGGGCACTGCTGTTGTTTCCTGATATTATCAGGAATCTGGCTCCAGGAGCACACCCCACACACAGAATCTATTCTAAATGAAGCAACTTGCTTTCTATACCGCAATCCTCACCAAATGTTGCACTTCTGACTACCACAATGCACTATGGCGATATGTTCTGTAAACTCCAAACATTCTGGCTAATCAGCCATTCCATCCTAGCAGCCAAGGTTTCCCCTGCTTCCTAGAAACTCTTTTGGGGAGCTCCACCCACACGCAACATCACTGTTTCCACAGCAACCAATGAATTCCATAATGAGTGTGACTAGGGAGGGAAGAAATCAAGAGCAAGGGAGGAAAATATATTCACTGAGCCAGAAGAGAAATTTGTGAAATATTAAAACAGGCATAGGTCCTAAATGTCTGTGTATGAATATTAAACATTCAACTAAAATCCACACCCTTATTTAAAATGCAAAGTCTAAAGATGCGCACACTTTTCCAGCTGGCAGGAGACCGCAAAGCCCGAGAACCGCACAGAGAGAGAAGTCACAGTGTCTGGATTCCCAGCTCCTCACTGGAAGACGAAGCTTTTCAGAGCTAGTGCCATCACACAGCTCCTGGAGTTCAGGTCTGGAGTTGGTGAAGTCATCTCTACAGACCAGTGGCAGAGCACGGCCACCGACAGTGGCTGGCACTCTATGCGCAGGCAGTAAAGATGTCTCCACCACAAAGCCCTTGCCGGCACTTACCATCCTCAAAAATGGCTCCGATTTCAAACGACAGTTCCGAGCTGTGTTCCGCCTCACATGGGTACACTGCGCGGGCCTTGCGATTGGTCACACTGCAGAGAGAACACAGAAGGCTTGAATGAAGAGCTGCAGACAGAATCCTCACGGCCCCTCCACATCTCCCACATCTCATTCACACCCCAACAGTGGGGTAGTATATTCTGAAGAGATAACAGGGACGTGAACATCAGGCAGAGATGTGGCACTTGGCTTCCAAGTAGATGATGGGTTTCCACTACAAACCTTTCCGTGGAAGCCTCCCTGGGAAGCTGTCAGTGAGCCACTTCACCAGACTCCCCTCGTTGCCTGGTGGGATCCCAGTGCTCAGCACTGTAGCTGCACAAGGCGTGGTTACCGCTGAGTATGTCAGCCGTGCACCAGCCAAGTGCAGGAAAGAGGTACACGCGCATTAAGCTGGCTCCCAGCACGTCCGTGTGTGCTGCCTACAGTTCCCCAGCACACTGGAAGGAGCTGCCATCCCTGCTTAGGCCATCTGTCCCCCAAAGGCACACAAGGCTCAGCCTCTCCTAACTTGTGAGAACATGTTCTGAGCCCTTCTGAGAGGCGTGCACAACGGGAAATGATGGAAGTCATACTTGGTCAGATCCGAGCCAAGGAAGGAAGAGAGAAATTCCACATGCCTGCAGACAGAAGTCTCTGATAGTAAGAACTATGCCAGCCGATGCCCAGGCAGACTGACTCGTTAAGGTCTTCTGCAAACTGGTCATAAGATGCCCAGAGAAGGTAACAAAGAATGTGCTTTACATCTGCAAATAAAAATTCTCCCAAAGCACCTAACTTCATAAATCAATAAGAAGGACCGAAAAGGCAGAGCAGGTTCCAATAAGGCTCGTCCACTACAAATTATTCTCAAGAACTTGCAATTGGCCATGCATAGCCAACAGGTTCCATTTCTACAGATTCAACCTTCACTGACTAAAAGTATTTCCAAAAACAAAAAGAAAACATGCATCTGTACTGTGTATCACATTCAGGCTTTCCTCTCATGCCTTTCTAAACAAAACAGTGTAGAAAAGGTTTGCACAGTGTTTACATCATTAGATATTAAAATGTATCTACAGATGACTTCAAATATCCAGAAAGATGAGTGTAGGTCAGATGTAAATACTGCACCTGCTTCTGAGATGCGGCCCAGCCCTGATGGGGGCTTAGTTAACAATGCCAAGGGGTGCAGGCAGGAATTCTCTAACAGAGGGCTGTCAAAGCCCTTCTTTGTATCACACCCAATTCCACAGCACACTTCAAACCACGTACCATTCAGGCAGCTTGTCTACAATGGAGGCAGCAGGAGAGAGGGGGAAATGGGACATCCTTGTTGAAGGAGGTGTACCGGCTGCATTGGAGCTTGGTGTGGTCGGAGACTGCAGATTTAGCCACTGCACCATAGACGACTGGGTCTGGCTTGGCCTAAGGATACAGGTGAAGGGCAGGATTAATACCGTGAGCACTGATAACAGGCCAAATCCAATGGCCAGATGCCAGCACCCTGTCCTGTCTGTATCCTCCCAGGACTATACCACAAGCCACTCCAAAAGGAGCCACATCTCAAACTGAGACACTTCACTGAGCTTCTGTCTGTGGGGAGTCTGATCCTGTCAAGCCCAGGGTCATTTCCAGTGTCCTGGCTGGTTTCCACCCACCAGGCTTTGTTTCACTTCCTGCCTTCAGGTTCCTGCTTTGAGTTTCTGTCCTGACTTCCATTCCATGCTGAACTCCAGCTGAATTTGGAACAAACCCTTTCCTTTCCAAGAAGAATCTAAGCCAACCAGTTCACTAATTAGAAAGCTAATGCTCAGAGTAGTGACGTGGACTTCTCAGAGGCAGGTGCTGAGAAAGCCACCGAAGCTGGAAATACTGTAAACTGAGACTGTATCTAATGCACGCACACACCTGAGGGATCACATCCTGCCTGGAGCTGTCATTCACTGCTACTCACCTATGGCCAGAGAAGATGAGAAGGCAAAACCTATTTCTACTGAACGGATATCCATTCCACAGCTTCCTAAGTTGAGACTTTGTGTGTCGGAAACGTGCTCTAACTCATTTCTACTTATAGGGAAAGTCACACAAACTTAAACACCAAGCACACAGCCCGCAGCTGACAGAGACCAACACACAGCACTCTGAAACAGAAAGGTCCTTCTGCTGGTTTTATATGTGGAAATTTAGAAAACTCTGCTACTAACAGTCAAGATTCCTCCAGAAAGAGCAAACGAATAGAGTGTAAAGGAGAAATGAATGAACCACAATCAGTCTTTGGTGTTTGAGTCATTCCTTAGAATTTAAAATTTAAAGAGATGGCTCAGAGGTTAAGAACACTGGCCGTTCTTCCAGAGGACCTGGGTTCAATTCTCAGCATCCACATGGTGGCTCACAATCAATTGTCACTCAATAACTGGGGATCCAACACCCTCTTCTAGTCTGCCCAGGCACAGTCTTTGGTGTTTGAGTCATTCCTTAGAATTTAAAATTTAAAGAGATGGCTCAGAGGTTAAGAACACTGGCCATTCTTCCGGAGGACCTGGGTTCAATTCTCAGCATCCACATGGTGGCTCACAATCAACTGTCACTCAGTAACTGGGGATCCAACACCCTCTTCTAGTCTCCCCAGGCACACATGCAGTGCACAGACACACAAGCAGGCAAGACACCCACATGCATTAAAAATAAAATCAAAATCTTGAAAAGAGGCCAGTTAGCAGACTCCTGGACGGCGCTTATCTTAGCCTGTTTCCATCACCATGACAAACACCACAATGAAAACAATGTGTGCGTGTGTGTGGGGAGGGGGGGGGTCAGGGCAGGAACTGAGGCAGGAGCTGAAGCTACTCACTGGCTTGCTCCCCACAGCTCACTGGGCTTGCTTTTTACACAACCCAGGACCATCTGACCAGTGCTGATATTGCCCACAGTGAGCTGTGTCCTCCCACAAAAATCGCTGATCAAGAAATTGCCCAGGGACTTGCCCACAGGTCAATCTGACGGAGCTATTCTCAGCTGAGGTTCCCTCTTCCCAGGTGGACCTAGCCTATGTCAAGTTAATAAAAATTTATCAGTGTGGGCCCTTGAATTACTCCTCAGTTACCTCAGATTTGGAGATTTGCAGCTACAGTATATAAAGCCTTTTTTTCAACTCCTTCCTTTTCTTCTTCTTCCTCCTCCTCCTACTTCTTCTTCTCTCCCTCCCCTCTTCCCCCTCCCCCCAATACAGGGTCCCTGTATCCCTGGCTGGCCTAGAAATTAGAGATTTACTACCAACCACCCCAGCAATAAGCATCCGGAAAGCACACTCCTATCCACCCGTCCATCTTTCTCTGCGGTGCCTGTGGCACATGCTCAGGAAGTACTCTGCAAGCAAGCCCCGACCACTACACACACACATGCACACATGTTATTTCCAGCACACACATGTTCACCTTGACAATGCTCAAACCAGTTTCAGCAGGTTGCTCGCTTGTCCTTCTACACGGGGGCACTGCCTCGCACTCTTCTACATCAGAACTCCTTCTGCCATTTCCCTTCCATACAGCTCCCGGCTGCCCCTTTGTCGATGCTCCCTTCACTGAGAAAACACTGTCCCAGCCCTTTGTCCCAGTCAGTCACACTCGGTGAGAGCAGTCCTGAGAAGAGGCTCTCCAGTGCCCGCAGCCTCCCTAGCCTCCCTGTCTCCAGTCTGCAGGGGAGGCCGGGGATCTCTGAAGGCCTGTCACCACAATAAACAGGAGGGCAGGCTGGGATTAGTAGCTTTACGATGCTGTCAGCTGTTCTCTTGTCGATAAGACGCCAGGCACGCAAAGCTTCCACCCACATTCTGAACCCATGGAGCTAAAAAGCAATGCACTTTAGCACTGACTCCAACACGCGCTCCATGGCTGCCTCGAAAGATACTTGATAACTGGCTTCACTAGAAGTAAGATTCTAAGAGAACCTATTTATAAAACGCATAACCTGCCCACTTGGGGAGTCAAAAAACCTGCTTCCGCAAGAGACTTATAAATCTTAGTGACCTAAACCACCGTGCTACAAAAGACACTAAATTCTTAGAAGAAAATAAACCTCTAATGGCGTCTTACTAATCAGGAAGGGAGAAGGGCGGGTCAGCGAGGGTCTCACGGAGAACTTAAGGCCGCAGTCAGCCAACAACTGCCATGTAATCTCACAGCAAGTATTCAAGGTGCCTTGAGTGGTGTGCAGTGGTGGCTGAAGATGAGATGCTGCACCATCCCCCATCACATCTGCCAGACAGAGGTGGTGAACGGGTGCGGCGGGGGAGGAGGAGGAGGGGGAGGGGGAGGAGGAGGAGGAGG